>NC_061775.1:8585005-8894796 GCF_022458985.1 Mugil cephalus
AAATATAATATTTATAGAACATACAATGGTCCTCTTACATCAAGAACCATTTTCTAGTTTGCTGAATGCCTTCCTCAAGTACTGATAATGCTGGGTGACCTCCTTCAGTTTCTCCTCTTCCATATGCCTGACCAGCATAACCAGCATAACTCTTCAAATGGAGGCTCACCACTATTTTGGAAAAGAGAAAAGAAAGTCAAGAAACTGCATGCTTCTGCTTAATTCACTATTAAGATGCACCTACTTTTAAAATCAAGATTGTATTGATTGTATTACATAATACATATTGCCCTCGCTGGATCGGTATCAAGTCAGATCCAGGCCAAAATGACTGGATCGGGTATCGGATTTTTTTTTATTAGAACCCATCCGATCTGATCCATAAGCCCAAACTATGTCATATATCCTCAACTTCACTTTGTTTTTGTTTTGGAGCAGAAAATCAGGTGTAGAGCCTAGACTTTGTTTTTTGATTGTGAGTCTTAAGAAGCCATGTGTAACTTCTACCTACATTATTCTAGTGGAGATGCTATTATTTTATGTTAATTCATAAAATTATTTATTGCAGCTTTGCAATGTCATTGAAGTTAAATGTGACTTTTCTGTTGATACACTGAAATGATTTAATTTAATTTAAATATTTGACCCCAAGTTGCACTTTTATTTTATTTCAAATATTAGAATGGTGCAGATGGTGCAGTGTTTACAAATGCTGTTAAAAGCTATGTGAGCTTTAAGTTTTAATAAAGTCACAGCATAACTTCAGCTGTGGTCACATATTTTCCTTCTTTCTTTTGGGCACCAGAATAGCTGTTGTACTGTGATGTTTTAAGATGTCAGTATCAAGCAAATTACATTCACGTATTATAAACAACTTTTAGAGTGACAAAAACAGATCCGTATCAGATCGGTATCAGCCAGTCCACAAGGCTGCAAAATCGATATCGGTATCAGATGCGAAAATTGGTATCGAGCCATCCCTACATAAGATGACAAGGTAGTTGTAGTCATCCACTCCTACTTGGATGCAGGGGTAGACTGGCCATCTGTGTGATCTGGAGAATCACAGATAGTCCTGTACTCCAGCGGCCGACCACCCATCATGCAGTCATCAATGCCCACCAATTAAGGAGAAGAAGAAGAAGAGGAGGAGCAGCAGCTGCAAAGATGGTCAAGATTAGTGAGGCAGGCTTAGTTGTTCTGGTTGTTCTAGTAGTCTGCTCTCACCTCTGTGTTTTGTATTAATAGTTGTTTTATTTAGTGGCTTAGTCTAATTGTAATACTAAAATCATGTTTAATTCACAGATTTCTTTTGAGGACAGCTCACCAGTTGAAATTTATGGTGATGAGTGCTCCTGTGTGGCAGAAACTGTTCTCTGCAACCACAGTGTTGCATTACTGTACCGGAGACCAAGTACTCAATATTGCAGCTGAAAGCAATACCACCTGTCCTGAGCTCCGCAGAAACTGAGCAGCGATGGCATAAACCAGGAAGACTGGTAGGTAATTAAGAACTTAGTTTGTGATAGTATGCTATGGTGACTGACCAACTTCTGTCCTTACGTTTTGTTTATTTGTGCGTTTACTGATAGGATGTGAAACCAGGCAGAGTGGGTAATATGGTCTTCATTTCAACAAGACCCAAGTCAAGACAGTACACAGCTGCTGATGGTGTAAGGTAATATTCACTGTCAAGGAGGGTTTCAAATTGGACCCCCCACTTGCCAGACCTTGCTCTGCTAATTACCACACTGTCCATCAGTATTGATGTTCCCCTTGTTGATTCAGCTTTGGGCCCATTTAAGAAGGCAGCCCTATTTCTTACCAGCACCCAGTGCCAGTGAGTAGGGTGTTCTTCCACCATCCAGACACACCCCCTCCACCATCCCTGCTGTTAGATGGTTACAGGCTGGACCCAACCACTTGTTCTTTTGTGTGCACTCACCAACAACATCTAAAGAGTGGCACAGCCTGAGGAAGATGAGACTCATCTCATCCAGGTCCCGTGAGGTGTGCCATGTTCGAGGTCACAGCTCTGCAGAGAACCTTGCAGAACGCATCCGCAAAGGTGGGGTTCAGACATCTTTGATGAAGAGAGGGCTGGCACTGGAGCCAGTAGCTATTCAAGAATATACGTACTTCAAAAATGTCAACTACTGGCCATCAGGATTTGTCATACATTCAGATGCTCCCTGGCTCGGATCCTCTACAGATGGTGTCGTCTTTGATCCGATGGAGGCAGGCCGATACACAACTCATAGAGCCTGCATACAGGCCAGACACAAAGGTGACAGCACTATGGAGTGCCATAACAATCATGGCCTTGAATGTAGTGCGTGATTTGTATGCAGAGAAAACCTCACTCTGAAGGATCAGAGAGGATGGCGTCTGACAGAATATCTCCGTACAGTCAAGGATCACCTGTGTATCAGGAAAGGTGAGCTCTCACGATCTGTGGAGGAATCCAAAAGCGCTGACTTCCCAGCAGGCAGTACAAGAAATTAGTCCATGTGGAGATGATCCAACTTGCAGTAGTACAGTGGATGCTGAATCTCTCTGCAAGGTCTCTGAGAGGAAACCCCACTGACAGGTACATCAGGAACAGCAGATACTGGTCAAAGGGTCTCAGTTTCTGTTGATATAAAAAATAAAAGCCTTTATTTACCTTGTCAGGCAGAAGAAAATAATTCTTGTAAGAATAAGTCAAGGCAAAACAAACCAAGAAGACAGAAATAAATAAACAAATAGAACTGAAGAATAAAACATGGAGGAAGCTGCCACAATATATTATATAAACAGAAATTTAAAAAAAAAATGTATGTACAGTCCATTGCTATTACAAAGTAAAAATCAGAAAATAATAATACCTCTCTCCTGTGTCATTTGTCTCTGACAAATTGGTTAATTTAAGTTTAATTTCTGTTCTTAAATGCAATAAAAATGCTTAGTCTACAGTACGAACTTAAAACAACTTATGGTTTACAGCCAGCTGTAAGAGTTCAGGTCCATTGAAATAGTGGCCTGCTGGCCACATGCGACACCCAGAGAACTGCGCAGAATAATTCGTATCACAAGATTTCAGAAATTCCAACAGTGTTTCAGACTGTGAATGCAACACTCATGGTTGTTTTGAGTACAGTCAAGATACTGAGAAGATGACATTAATATTAGTGGTTGGAGCTCAGGCAACTTCTCAGGCATCTTCTCCAAATATGGCTAATATCTGTACTGAGAAAACCACTTAGTCGGGGAAGTGGAAGCAGAATTAATGCTAATGCTAATATGCTGTGAAATTTCCTAGTTTGGGATGAATAAAGCATATCTATCTATCTATCTATCTATCTATCTATCTATCTATCTATCTATCTATCTATCTATCTATCTATCTATCTATCTATCTAATGTAATATACCATATATCTGCTGGAGGTGATACCACGTGAGCCATAACAACTTTCTACAGCTATATACAGTGTAAATACCAGTGAAAACTTCAGTTGTAACTTGGCAAGAGTGGTCCATACAAAAGGACGTTATGCATGCAGCTTCAGCCGGCTCCTTCTGCAGGAACAATGGGTAGGCATATATTTCACCATGGTAGTGATTTAAGCCTTGCAGTCGATTCCGTGTCTGCAAACAGCGATTTCTAGGCCCTCCTCATCTACCTTTGCCATAGACTTCTGTGAGGTTTCTCGTCCTGTTGTAATTGTTGCCAGCCCACATGGCATCATAACTCACTTCCTTGTGTGCATCTATATGAAATGGATCCGTTAAATGCAGAGGAAATATTTTCTGTGTGTGTAAAAGTACACAGGACGATGAAGTTCCTTTGTGTGCTTGTTTTCAGATTTTTATGTTTCTAAATGGTATTTCTGCATTCATCCTTGAATGAATGATATCCACACATGAACGGATTACATCATGACTGCTCTCACTTTTATTCCTGCGATTTGTCTTTTATTATTTATTTTTTTCCAACTGTATTGTTGATTGTTGGGTCTCTGGCAAACTGGTTAATTTAAATTTAAGCTTAATTTATGCTCTTAAATGCAATAAACATGCTTAGTCTACAGCACGAACTTTAAACAGCTCGTGGTTCACAGCCAGCTGTAAGAGTTCACGTCCTTGTTTTTCACTTGTGTTATGTAACACCGCTGGATTTCCTGCACCCCTCACCCAGACAACACAAAGACACAACCATCCTGTCTGCAGGATCCAACCGTGGTTCTCTGTAGGGCTTGTTAGAAGATTTTTTAATCATGATTTTTCAAGCACTTGTTGATCGCATGGACTTCACTGGTTGGCTGCTGTTTGTTTTTTTAATGTTACTAGCAATTGACGTGGTGAAAAACTGGAGACCGCGAAACTTTCCTCCTGGACCGTGGGCTTTGCCTTTTCTAGGAAATATCTTCACTGGAGTCGACTACAAAACATTGGAGAAGGTGAGGGAAACCGTATTGCTTTTAGGGCATGCGCATGGATGCGACTCCCAAAAGTGAAAATGAGCAGGCCCATTTAAATAGCGGCCACATCCTACACCCAGAGAACTGCGCAGAACAATTCGTGTCACAAGATTTCAGATATTCCAACAGTGTTTCAGACTGTGAATGCAACACTCCGCGTTGTTTTGCAGTGTGGCTGCAGAGTAGAGCCCGGATACAGAGTCTTAAGTGTTTCTTTTCAACTCTGAAACACAGACCTGACCATGAATAACGTTGATTTAAACCTGTGCGGTCCGACAAATACTTATTTATTTTGCCATCAAGTTCAGAGGCCAAATCTATGTGTTTAAATTGCGCTGAGAGAATAAAGATAAATAAAGATTTTTACTTTGTTAAATGCACGTTTCACAGCAAAATCATCATAACCAAATCAGCGCCATGAGAATTATTAAAGGCAGACCATGTAAAATCTGCGACATTTTGTGTATGGATAAAATCGCCGCACACCATCTAATATAGCTTTTAATGCAGTTTTATCTTTAAATAAAATAACAGCACTGTTTGTGTTTGCTAATAAGCGTGTATTGAAGGGGTCAAATGATCGTAGATTATGGTATTTTTGGAATTATTGATCGTACAGAGGGTGATATTATCGTACAAATACGATAATTATTGTACATCAGGCAACGCTGATGCACATCAACTAACGAATAACCAACGGTACTCCCAAAACAGCGACACTCTGCAGGAAGGCTGTTGTTCATTTTATTTTTGCTGTTTGTTGTTTTTGTTTGTTTGTTTTTATCTATTTATTTTCTTTTGATATAAGTGAAAGTAATATTGTACTACCTCAGGTCCAGCTGTGTTATTGTGTTATTATTATTATTATTATTATTATTATTATTATTATTTATTTATTTATTTTATATTTTTTTCTGAATTTGGAATTGACTAGCCTGCCATCGGGCCATGAGACAAATTGCTTGACAGAGAGTAGTCTTCAACATGATGCAAACAACGAAACAAGTCAGCATCGCAGAGTAACATGCACAGTGAAACCATGTCTGTTTTTTTTTTGTTTTTGTTTTTTTTTGTTTGTTTGTTTTTTTTAGCAAATAATCATAGTCAGTAAAGATTTAAGCTGCTTCAGAGTTATCACCTTTTAATAAGTGAGTTTAGGTCATTTTCTGTCTGTTCAAATACTTTTACATTAAGTCTCCTTGAAATGTGTCCCCTCTTGAAAAGGAACTTCTTTTTAAATGCAGCTCACTCAGGAGTACGGACCTGTGTTCAGCTTGAGGAGAGGCAGTGAGAGGATAGTGTTTATTTCAGGATACAAGATGGTCAAAGAGGCTCTTGTCAGCCAGTTGGACAGCTTTGTCGATCGTCCTGTTGTCCCTCTCTTCCATCGCATCTTTAAGGGCCTAGGTGAGTAGATGAATGAGTGCATGAGAACATGAATTTATGCTACCACAAATGTCATTTTTACAGTATCGAGCTCTTGAGAGATCATGGAGGGAGGATACTTGTTTTTTGTTTTGCCAGTGCATCATCCTTAGACCACACACATCAATATTTGTGCAACATTCTCACAGGTATCGCTCTGAGCAGTGGTTACCTGTGGAAGAAACAGAGGAAGTTTGCCAACACACATTTGCGTTATTTTGGAGAGGGCCAGAAGTCACTGGAAAAATATATTCAAGTGGAGAGCAGCTTCCTTTGTGAAGCCTTCAAAGAGGAACAAGGTACAATTAGTAGATTAAATTAATTCTTATGACCACAGTTCTTTTTGTGCACTGTTTTGTATAGCATAATTTATCTTCAACTCAATTCAACATATTTACAGGTAGACCATTCAACCCCCAATACACTATAACCACTGCAGTGAGTAACATTATCTCCTCTGTGGTCTTCGGTCATCGCTTTGAATACAGTGATCAAAGCTTTCGCAACGTCCTGGAATTGGACAATGAAGCCGTTGTGCTTGCTGGCTCAGCTCAGACTCAGGTAATTCTTGCCTAAACTATCATGCTGTGAACAAAATAAACAACTGGTCTATTTGGTCTATTTCTCACCTGAGAGCTTGCCGTCAACAGCTGTATGACGTCTTCCCTGGCTTGATGAACTACCTACCTGGACCTCACCAGACTGTCCACGCCAACTACTTCAAGATTTTGGACTTTTTGCAAAAGGAAATAGAAAAGCATCAGGAGCAGTGGAACCCTGACAACCCCCGTGATTACATTGATGTATACTTGGCAGAGATGGAGAAGGTAACATACATATACATTTATCAAAATCTCACAAATCCTGTTGAAGGGTGAGTACACGACTTTTTTAAGTTTGTCTTAAAACAGTAGTCAGGCACACACAAATACATGAAGATAAATAAGTGGTCATGTTAATGTTAATACTGGCCATTAAAAAAACTTCAAGTGATGAGGGACAAAAGCCACAATGATGCAAATATATGGATTGAGCTATCCAGATTAGGCATCAAGTGAATATCTTGTTATGTAAGATATCCACTTAAAGGTATCTCTAAAAAGGACCTGACCAACATTGTTGAGGTGTGTACTTAAGTCTGTGAAGCTTCTCAGTCACATAAATTATACCAGATGTTTCAAAAACGATTCAAACCAAGTGGCAACCTCCAAAGCTAAGCAAATGAAATGCCAATTCTTGTGATTTCTTCATCTTCTCCAATTTAGTTGTACCTCTTAGTATCCTGCTCTATCAATTTCTTAATAAATACAATAACCTAGTTATGTCAAGATAATATAAACTGATACTAAACAGCAAATGACAACACATTATGGTTCAGCCACAGATGCTAAAGTTATGTTAAACAGGAAACTTATGACAATTTACAACATAATTTGTCCATTTATTTTGGCATGTGTTGCTTAAACTGGTGGTAATGGTTGGTAACACTCTGCGAGAGTGAGACTATGCTACAGTGTCATTAAATCATAAATTTGGATAGATCTTAAATACCTTACTGGCTACGTCATCAAATGCCATGGCAGATACAATAAAACAAACTCAGCACATAGTAGTCTGTAGGTGCTGCATAAAGTAGTCTACAGTATATTATAATGTCGTGTTTCCTGTCATGTTAGAAAAAAGAAGATCCTCAGGCTGGCTTCAACATGGAAACACTGCTGGTTTGCATCCTTGACCTGATTGAGGCTGGCACAGAAACAGTCGCCACCACTTTACGCTGGGGCCTCGTATTCATGATGAACTACCCAGAGATACAGGGTCAGTGTCACGTTGCAAATCAAAGGAGTGAAGGTTATACATAGGCGGCTTCAGGTAGATGGAACATGATGCTGCCTGTTGCAGTGATTAATCTGATTCCCCTTTCAGAGAAAGTCCAGGCGGAGATAGACAGAGTGATTGGACAGTCTCGACAGCCCACAATGGCAGACAGACCCAACCTTCCCTACACTGACGCTGTCATCCATGAGATCCAAAGGTTTGGGAATGTTCTTCCCACGGGGTTCCCTAAAATGGCCAGTAAAGACACCACGCTGGCGGGATACTTCATTCCCAAGGTGAGGTGAAAGAATGTTAAGAAGGTCTGCACATATTGTATACACAGCTGATATCAAAAATATCTCACGACTCCAGGGCACACCTATTAGTACGATCCTGTCGTCTGTGCTGCTTGATAAGAATGAGTGGGCGACTCCAGATGTCTTCAATCCTGAGCATTTCTTGAATTCAGAGGGTCAGTTTGTCCGAAGAGAAGCCTTCTTGCCGTTTTCAGCAGGTTGGTTTTTAATCTCTCTGTTTCTTTTTGTCTGTGAACGGCAATGATCTCATTTAGCTATTAGAATTTACAACAGTGTGCATCAGGACGCACGATGAGACAGCCATGAACATAGATGAATGTGTCTGCTGTTCCACCTCAGGTAAACGTGCGTGTCTAGGGGAGTACCTGGCCAGAATGGAGCTGTTCCTTTTCTTTGCATCTCTCCTCCAACGTTTCACCATCACTCCTGTTCCCGGAAAAATGCCCAGCATGGAGGTTGTGACGGGCTTCACCTATTCCCCCAAGGCCTTTAAGATGTTGGCTGTGCTTCGCTGATGTCCACCTAACCAAACACAAGCATCAATGAGCTTTGGAGAGCGCAACATTTTTGCGAACATTGTAAACTAATTTCAGTTAAATTAGTCAAGCAGTTATTAGATATCGGATCTTAAATCAAAACATATTCTTTTGTATAATACAGAATATGGACATTTTATAAATCAGAATTAACCAGTGTGAGAACAAGGGGACTCACAGAGATGTGCATGTACTTATATAAGTTGCAGCTCTGGTTTGTATTATGACATAGTCATTAACGTTGCTACTGTACGCCTTCATAAATTCTGATTAACACTATTTTACTTTGTCCATTTTACACCACAGGAATAAACGATGTATCATTAATACATTTTTCCATTTTGTCTATATCTCTTTCATTATCGCCACATATTAGTTCACTGACACTAGACTCTAGTTGTGCCAGTTTCACAAGTCACGCAAGTATCTGATGGGCTGCACCCACAGATATTTGTCACACAAGCAGTTCTGTGAACTTTGAATCTATTAACAACTCAACTGTTTTTAATCACAATCGGTCTCCGGTATATTATGTTATCTATAAAGGTTTGTCATGGGGTTTAAGAGATGCAGATACGGTTTAATATTAACCTATAAATATTAACTGTGTTGTCAGAGCAGACATTGACAGTGTCTTTCTTTCTCCTTTTGCTGTGGTGAAAAACATTTACAGGATATTGGATATCGTTTAAACATTGACATACCGAATAAATATGACTCATCAAAACATTTTTTATTTTATTGGTTTGTCAGGGACAATGCACATTAATAAATGATAAAGTGTAGTTATAATAAATGATAAGTGAGTCAGAATTAGCCAAGAGGCTAGTTTTCATCCCTGGTCTGATGTTAAAAGGCAACCTGAAGCATCACATACAGTGCATTAAAAAACAGAAAAAGGCTATATGACGGACAAATGTCACATGGTGTGAGCAGAACAACCTACAATTCAATGTGACAAAGATGAGCACCTGAGAGAACCAAGGTGCCAGTGACCCCAGTTCCATCCAGGGGGTCAGTGTGGACATCGCTGAGGAAGTATCTGGGGGTTCACACTAACAATAAGCCGGAAGAACACTGACGCCCTATACAGGAAGGGCCCGAGCCACCTCCATTTTCTGAGACTGCTGAGGTCTTTCATCATCTGCAGGATTATGCACAGAATGTTCGACGAGTCTAGCCAGTACTGTCTTCTATGCTGTTGCGTGTTGGGACAGCAGGCTGAGAACAGTGAACACCAACAGACTGAACAAACTAATACGCAAGGTCAGTGACATTGTGGGAGTGAAGCTGGACCTTCTCTCGGTGGTGTCAGACAGGAGAATGCTTTACAAAGTGAAAGCCGTCTTGGACAGTGTCTCCAACCCACTCCATGATGTGCTGGTCAGACACATGGGTTCTTTCATCAGACTGATTGCACCACAGTGCACTGCAGAGCGCCACAGGATATGGCCTGTAGCCATCAGTCTGTACAGCTACTTTGGTTGGATGAATTCCTTCTGTGCAATAATTCGTGTTCACTTTCTTTTCATATACTTCTAAATATTTCCATATATATTTATTTGATTTGGATTTTTACATTGTAAAATGTGTGTATTCTTGTATAATTACCTACTTATTCTTACATATTCTTATTGCATATATTGCTCTTAGTTCTGAACGCTCGTACACTTTGAGTGGGAGCTGCTGTAACGAAAAGAAAATTAGATTAGATGCGATGGGCTTTAAAAACTCGGCACAAACTGCGTGAGTTTGCATTATTGATCAAATAGTGTGATATTGACCTTTGAGAATCTATGATAAACATCAGTGGACTCCAATGGAATAACATCTGATTGCTATCCTAAACCTGACAGACCTGACTTTTTCTGCCTTGTCATCATGACACCACTCTTATATACACACTTACTCACACACACATGCACGCACAAAGGCCGTGGTTGTTAACCCATTGACTGGCATTGTAACCACACAGTTGATCTTTTTTGCAGTAGTAATAGTAGACAACGAAGTTCTTAATTTCTCATTTTGTACCCATTTTCTAACCAGTGCTAGTCATTCAGTTTATAAGATACGCAAATTTGCCCTGTGTGAACAAATATATATAAATATCTAAGCTGTGGCTTTTACACTTCTTGAGCTATAGCGCTTTTGAACAGATGACCATATAGCTCAAAAATATACATCATACAGCTTCAGTATTTATATTATATCCACCTGTACAATTTTGTGAACAGTTTAATATTGAAATGTCAAAATACTCAGTTTGCAGTACACGCTACTAACATAGATTGAAAATTAATGATATTTAATCCTTTCTGGGTGGAGTTTGCATGTTCTCCCTTTGTCTGCATCAGTTTTCTCCAGGTACTCAGGTTTCCTCCCACCTCCAAAGACATGGTCGTTAGGCTGATTGGTGACCCAAAATTGACCCTAGGTTTGAGTGTGAGTGCGAATGGTTGTTTGTTTCTGTGTTAGCCCTGCAATAGGCTGGTGACTTGTCATGGGTGTACCCCGCCTCTCGCCCGATGACAGCTGGGATAGGCTCCAGCAACCCCCGCAAGCCTAGTGAGGATTAAGCGGTAGTAGAAGATGACATGAGATATTTAATCTTGTGGAAGTCAAAGGGTTAAGGTGGAAGTAGGTGTAGTTTGCAGCTTCGCATGTTAAGTGATTGAGCATAAACCTTTGTACAGCCTCTGATGTAATATTTTTTTCAGGTGTCCTCCCTCAGTGTGTGTAAAGGTTGGAAAACATTTTTTGTCGGACGAAGACCAAACTTGAAATCAAGGATATTCCTCCTGCGGACGATTTCGTGCACTTTAATCATGTGGCTTTATAATTTTTTGCTGAGTTTTGACCTAAAGGGGATACTGTTGTTCATTTTTCTGTTCCTTCTAATAGCAGACTTCCTCAGAAACAGAAATCCACCAAATTATCCTCCAGGACCGATGGCTCTTCCCTTTGTGGGAAATATACTGAGCGTGGACACGAAGCAGCCACACATTTACTTCGTCAAGGTATTGGTTTTCTAAATAAATATATTATAACATAGGTAACTGTTTTAAAGCTGTTTTTGTCAAGTTGTGTAGTCTGTTACAGCAGCCATGACGGCAGTGATGGTTTTGATAGCAACAAATGTGCACCATAACAACAACTTAAATGACCCCACTTCTTTGCTGTGGTGTCCACAGTTGGCTGACGTCTACGGGAATGTGTTCAGTGTCCGACTCGGCAGCGAAAAGATGGTGTTAGTGTCTGGGTACAAGATGGTGAAAGAAGCTATAGTGACACAAGCTGAGAACTTTGTGGATCGACCACCCAGTGCAATGGGTGAAAGGTTTTATTCAGGGACATCAGGTAAAAAGAATCATTCACTGTTCAACCTTCTGTACAGGAATTAGTGACCCTCAGTAATTAGCTTCTTTTCGTCTGTATTGTTTGTGTCTAGGTGGTCTGTTCATGAGCAATGGTGAGACATGGAAGAGACAGCGACGCTTTGCTTTGTCTACCTTACGCAACTTTGGCCTGGGTAAAAGCACCATGGAACAATGCATCTGTGAGGAAATCCAACACCTGCAGGAGGAGATAAAGAAAGAGAAAGGTGGTTTGCACTGAGTACATGATAAGCTCATAATTCTGCAACAGCAGCAGCAGTAATCAGTGGTAAGAAAAAATAGCCTTTTGTGTCTTCCTCTTCTTCAGGTGGACCTTTCCGCCCTGCGGGCCTCTTCAATAACGCTGTGTCCAACATCGTCTGCCAGCTTGTGATGGGGAAAAGGTTTGACTACAGTGACCACAACTTCCAGATCATGCTAAAATACCTGTCTCAGATTCTTGTGCTGGAGGGCTCCATGTGGGCCCAAGTAAGTCTCTAATATCCATTAAGTTCAGTACTCTGGTGAGGCTGTGGGTGTTGATCGGGAGTTCATACATCACTGAATGATAACTGTGATCAGAATTAATTTCACTAATTTCACTGAGTTGGTTTTTAAATGAAAGTTTCTTACAGCACTTACTATTTTACTCTGAGTAGCTCTACGAAGCATTTCCTGGAGTGATGAAGCACCTTCCAGGTGAACACAACAAACTCTTCAACTATTTCGACATCCTCAAAGACTTCATTAGTCAGGAGGTACAGAGTCACAAGAAGGACCTGGACCACAGCAACCCCAGAGACTACATTGACGCTTTCCTTATAGAAATGGAGAAAGTAAGTACATAGTTGCATTGCACACATTGCATTGAACAATTGTGCAGTTGTTATAATTCACTAATGTGTCCTTTCTGTCTGTCTGAATAGCACAAGGAATCTGACCTGGGCTTTAGCGAGACCAACCTGGCTCTGTGCTCTCTGGATCTATTCCTCGCTGGAACGGAAACAACCTCCACTACCTTGCTGTGGGCTTTAGTTTACCTCATTAAAAACCCAGATGTTCAGGGTGGGTCAAATGCTACATCCTACAGTGAGCTATGAAATAGGAAGGAAGTCGTTTCCAACTTTGGTGTGTTCTTAGGCTTAGTGGGAAAATAACAAACACACTGATAATGGTTTCCAATATTTGTGTGACAACATAATGCAAAGGTTTTCCTTATGATTTATGATTAATTTCAACATATGCATATCATAAAAATGTCTTTAATTCTTCTTATGTGTTGATTATCTGGCATATTGATCTGTATCTGATGTTAACAGATCAGGCAAGCTGCTAATTTGTACCAATTTTTGAACTTTGAATGGCAGGCCATTTTCCAGTTATCCATTAACACATAATGAACAGTTAGCACAGCAGTGCTTTGCAGTACATGCTCCATCTCATTAGAAGAGGAGAAGCAATATGATAGCATGCTAACTAGCAATAAAATACAAACAACATCTGACCACGTGTCTCGCAATTGAAGTTAAGGTCCTTTAATTTCCTCTAACAGAGAAAGTCCATGCAGAGATTGACACAGTGATTGGACAGACCCGACCACCAGTCATGGCTGACAGAACAAATTTGCCCTACACTGATGCTGTCATCCACGAGATTCAGAGGATTGGAAATATTGTTCCTCTCAACGCTTTTAGGATGGCGGCCAAGGACACAACACTGGGTGGTTACATGATACCCAAGGTGCATTTATTGTAATATACAATCATGTTAGGTGTTCGCTGAGTGTTTGTGTTGCAGCGTACATTACCTTGGTGTTATCTTGTTCGCTTTCATAGGGTACAGCCTTGGTGCCCATCTTGACCTCTGTGCTGTTTGACAAAACTGAATGGGAGACTCCAGATGACTTCAACCCTAATCACTTCCTGGATGCTCAGGGAAAGTTTGTGAAGAAAGATGCATTCCTTCCTTTCTCTGCAGGTACAGTCCCCCACATTCACCTTATGTGTTTTAAGAATAACTCAAACAAGAAAAAATCCATTGTCATCCTTGGTTTTTAAAAGTGTTTGTGTGTTTGTGTACTCTTCAGGGAAACGTGTGTGTCTCGGCGAAGGCCTCGCCAAGATGGAGCTGTTCCTGTTTATGGTCGGTTTACTGCAGAAGTTCTCTTTCTCTGCTCCTGATGGAGTAGAGCTGAGTACAGAAGCAGTCACTGGAACCACACGTGTACCTGTCCCCTTCAAGGTCCAAGCCAAGACTCGCTGAATTATACAATACCTCACCCAACCATTTCTCATTCATCGATGTGCAACAGACAAGACAGAGAAAAAAGATTTGGGAGAGAAACGTGATTATCAGGACCTTTCACATGCAGAGACAGACTTGTTGATTGTCTTTAGATCTACATTTATTTTTGTGTTATTTGTACAGAACAATATGATTTTATTAAAGGAACTAACACCAAAAAATATCTAAGGATCATACTATAAAATCACAGTGACATATTTTTAAACTTCCAATTATCTAGGCCACTTGACAATAAAAAGAAAATATGTGTGATGTGAAGTTTGAAGTCTGTCTAAAAACGAAAACATACACTTATTAAAGTGTGAATATTCAAACATCTCGGACATACTATGAGAAGAATTAAACATACATTGATGTTGCCTGGTGGTAGTATTACAAACAACAGCCAGATGTGCTCAGTGTGAAGCTTTGTCTCATAGACTGTATATAAATATGGACTACATGTTCCCACTCCCTTGCATTGGCCAAACTGACACTACTTTCTCAATGATACGGGTGGCGCCATCTTGCGAATTTGGAGCCAGAGTCTGCTCAGTGCAGTCCGAGACTGGAGCCACTGTGGACCCGCATTATCAATCAGACCCTCCAGGATTTCGCAATGCGATTTGAAACTTCAATGAAAATTCAAACATCTGACCAATTTTTTTGACCAATTACAGTTGGTGTTTACATTCAAGCAACATGTGCAATCCAAGCTCTTTGCATTTGCTAACAAAGATATCAGCAACAGACCATGAAAAACAGTATGCTGGTGTGCTGCATGATAGCAGGGGGAAGTTCACAATGAGCTCACAATGATGGAGGCTGTTGCTCCAAGTCGATTGCAAGCGCTGAAAGAATCAGGGTAAGTTATTCTAAAAGTACATGGTTAGTGTTAACGTTGATGTAGATGGTTTTGTTGCCAGCTACATTACACAGGTAGCTACATTAGGCTACATTACACAGTAGCATAATAATAGACTACAATAAATAAAAAAATATAACAGAAACTAACAGAGAATTTTGTGCAGGACTAAACTAATTGAAATTATACTCAGTGTATCAATAGATATCTCTGTGTGTTTTCATTTCACATGTGTTAGACTGACTGACTTACTGGCTGACCATCCATCCCAGAATGTCAATGTGTGTGCATTAACTCTTTTAAAAGAAATGAAAATATAATGAAAGAGAACAGTGTACATGGATTTGAATAGGGTGTTAATGAAAATAAAAACTTAATTCTATCTTGTATTGATGTTTTCATTTCCTTATGCCCTTAGGTTTGTGAAGATTAGGTAGCCACATGCACCGCGGTAAACACTCCACTCTCAAAGAGTGACGATCCAGTTTTGAGGAAATTCCTCAAAGAGAAAGTTGTCAATGGCGGAGCAATTCCTGGGTGCAAGCAGCTCCAAGAAAAATACTTGGATGATTACCTGCAGCAGAAAGAAGCTCTCAAGACTCATTTTGCCAAAAAGCCTGTTGCAGTCATTTTTGATGAAACTCCAGATGTAGAGGGCAGATGTGTACTAAACATTCTTATTACAGAATTTTGGCATACCTTGCAGACACAGTGTTTCTTGAGCGATGTAACCACTCCACTGCATCTATGGCTGTGGTGAAGTGTCTTCAAGATTACAGCATTAATTATGATGATGTGATGGTGTTTAACACTGATAATGCAGCCTACATGAAGAAGGCCTATACTGCTGCCTTGAAGTCCTTATTTCCAAATTCAGTGCATGTAACATGCATGGCTCATATCACGAACCTGATAGGAGATGCCTTTCGGAGACCTTTTGATTAGCTGAATTAATTCATGCTGAGTTTCTCGCAAATGTTCTTCTGTGACAGCTCACACAAACAAAGATACCTTAAATCCATAACAAAAAAAAATGTGCCACCTGGAAGGAATGCAACCATGGCTCCAAATCCATGTGGAACTCAATGGAATTCATGGTTCACTGCTATACAGTACCATTCAGAGCACTTTGGACTGTACAAGAAATTTAATGAGAAGGAAATGGATGTTAGTGGCATTCTCTTTGGTGATAAGACAGTATTATAAATACACATTAAGAATATACTTTTCAATTCCACCAAAGACATACTGATTGACACAAATACACAAAATGATAATTAGACCAAATACTATGTGTTTTTGTGATTAATTGCCTTAAAACAATTTTGACTGATTTGTGTTTCCATTCAAAGACCTGCGGAAAAACCATACCTCAGTCAGTGGAGAGACTCCATGAAATGCTCCGGGATCCAAACATGGCTCTCGTCCAGATCAGCATCACAGCAGATAAGTGCAGAGTGACAATTGGACTTCTGGACATCTTCTAGAGCAGATGTCCTGTAGTCACCAAAGTTTTCGACTATCTGGAGGATCTGCATATGAAGTTAGAGGCCAACAAAGATCTCTGCTATGAAACATGTGCAGAATACTTTAAGGGGCTTGATCTGTCTCTTGCAATCAAAATACAGATCCTGAACAGAGTGGCATACATCAATGCAGAGGACAAACTGAGCAAGTATATGTCTGATGGACAACCTGCCATTTATTTCCTCAAAGAGGTCAGGGTCTTTGATCCTCGTCACACTGCATTTATGAGTGATAGCATGTCTAGCTATCCATCCCAGGCTTCAGCGATGTGCCTCAAGATTAACTGAATGCCTACTTCATACGCGTGGTCCTGCTGCACTCCATTCTGCTGGATGGACTTCAGGAGAGACTGCCCATACTCAGACATCAAATCTGTTACTCAGCCGATGCTGAGCGCAGCAACAGCATATACAAGCTGGTGTTGTTCAGCCAAAAGAGATCGGTCACAAATGACAACCTCAAAGCCTTGGTCTTTCTGTACCATAACCAGAGGCTTACCAGTGGAGCATTTGAAGAACACTTTGATGAGTCCTTTGATGAAGACTAAGTTTCTCTGAATGTTGTGTTGTGTTTTGTCACTATGAATGTTTTGTCACCTTTTGAGTCAGTGTTTATACAGGCTGAAGTTCTAATGTTTCCAAAAGTGTGTTATGTTTACAGTGAAGGACTCCAAAAAGCGTTGAATAAGGTCAGCTAGACTTGTAGGATTTCAGGAAGACGTTTCGCCGCTCATCCGGGTAGCTTCTTGAGTTCTGATAAACTAGTGGGAAATTGAGATTTAAATAGGAAAAACTCTGTGGGTAACACCCACCCGAAACTTGCTTGACCAGAAACTGGGGTCATTAATTTCCTTAATGGCTGGTACTTACCTGTCCTTGAATGGGGGGAACTGTGTGCCTAGGCTACTTACCCTATGAATAGAGCTCTAACGAGGCTATTGTCAATGGGAGCCTAGAAGCTAAAAGTGTGAATGTTGTTGAAACTTCTTGGGGACCGAAGTCAAAACTGAATTGTAAATAGATGGTAAATTAAATCTCAGTCCACCTCCTCTGTTTAGAGAATGTTTTTACACTTTGACATAGATGGCTTCTTTTACTCCCCTCTCAAACCATCTGTCCTCTCTGGCCAGGACTTTGACGTTGGTATCTTCAAAGGAGTGTCCTTTGTCCTTCAGGTGGAGGGGGACAGTGAAGGACTATGTGCTTTTTATTAATACTTTATTTATGTATATCTACACAATGTGACAAATTAATGGATACCAATATTTTGGCAAAACAGTATTTTATTTTCTATTGTTGAGACATCATCAACATTGAGGTTCTATTCACAGTTTGAACTAAGATTGTGATTTATTTCTTATGTGAAGGCTGAGCCATTTCTATTATTAGTTCAGAATTATTATTTATTTCACACTTCAGGAGAGACTGTCTATCCTGTGCTATTGTTTGTTTTTCTTATATGAAGGGTGGGGCATAACATTATTGGCAACTTCACATAGTGAGATTCTGTGCATTTTCTTTTCAGTCAACAGTTGCATTTGCATAAATAAAGCCCGTTTTCCACAATTTTTGAAGTCCTGGTTATCTATTTATAAGAATACTTTTCAGTGTCTTTGTTCTTCTATTAATGTTATTTTCAGTAATAATTTAATATTTTTACATATTACTCAAAATTAATTACAAAAATGGAAAGCTTCACATTCTTCACCACAAAATCGCAACAAAACCTAAAAAATGCCGCAACTTTCATCACACATTTTTGGAAAAGTTTATGCAATATCAGGCATTTTTGACCGCAACAATCCCAAAAAAGGCCCACAAAATCCTGGAGGGGCTGATCAATGATCTGCCCACACATCCACCAGATTCAATTGCGTTTTGGTTTAATTAACACTGCTCTGCCTCCTCCAAGGAAGCATTGGATTATACACTATACTTCTTTATTCGTTAATTTTTTCCTACATTCACATACATAATGCTTTGTGATGTCTTTGTTGTATATGATGAGAATATAATTGTTAATTTAGACATGAACTATTGTCTTAACACTGGATAACAGTTTAATTGAGGGTAATGTATGTAGTGTTCTTGTATAGAGTGTAACAACTCCAGCTAAACACCCAGCTAAACCTTGTGTCAATGAAGACTGAGTCACAGTGGGTTCTAACTATTTATTTCACTGACATGTTGGTGAATACTGCAAACAAACTATATTTGTATAGTTTGTTTGCAGTATTCACCAACATGTCAGTGATGTTATTACAGAACAACTCAGAACACATGTTCACTTGTACTGGTGCATATTTATATTCAATATATATATGTTTGCATTGTAAAGTGTGTATTCTGATTATAATTGCCTACATATTCTGATATATTCTTATTGCATATATTGCTCTTTGTTCTCAACACTGGTACACTTTGAGTAGGACCTGCTGTAACGAAAAGTAATTTCCCTCTTGGGATTAAAAAAGTAATTCTGATTCTGATCCTGAGAAGGAAACTAGATTAGTTGCAATGGGCAAAAACTCAGTGATTTTGCAATATTGATCGAATAGGGTGATGTTGACCTTTTGAGAATCTATGATAAACATCAGTGGACTCCAATGGAATAACATCTGACTGCCGTCTGAAACCTGTCAAAACCTGAGCCTTTTCTGCGCTGTCATCATGACAATACTCACACTACACACTACTAATTTGTCATTTATATTAAAAAGGTGGAGGTAAAAAATCAGGATTTATCCTGGATTTATTGTGTTAGTACACATTCGTCTTAAATGCCCTTTGTCACCACTACACTTTGCACATTACGTTTCATCACTCACATGCACACACACACACAGACAGACACAAAGGCCATGGTTGTTAAGGTTGTTAAGTAGGTGTGGTTTGCAGCTTCTCATGTAAATGATTGAGCATAAACCTTTGTACAGCCTCTGACATAATATTTTTTTCAGTTGTCCTCCCTCAGTGCACGAAAAGGTTGCAACAGGATTTGAACAAACTGAAAAGGGTGTTTTGTTGGACGAAGAGGAAACTTGAAATAACAGATATTCCTGTGGCCGATTACGTGCACTTTAATCATGTGGCTTTATAATTTTTTGCTGAGTTTTGACCTAAAGGGGATACTGTTGTTCATTTTTCTATTCCTTCTAATAGCAGACTTCATCAAAAACAGAAATCCACCAAATTATCCTCCAGGACCGATGGCTCTCCCCTTTGTGGGAAATTTACTGAGCGTGGACAACAAGCAGCCACACATTTATTTCGTCAAGGTATCGGTATTCTAAATAAATATATTATAACATAGGTAACTGTTTTAAAGCTGTTTTTGTCAAGTTGCATAGTCTTTTACAGCAGCCATGACGGCAGTGATGGTTTTGATAGCAACAAATGTGCACCATAACAACAACTTAAATGACCCCACTTCTTTGCTGTGGTGTCCACAGTTGGCTGACGTCTACGGGAATGTGTTCAGTGTCCGACTCGGCAGCGAAAAGATGGTGTTAGTGTCTGGGTACAAGATGGTGAAAGAAGCTATAGTGACACAAGCTGAGAACTTTGTGGATCGACCACCCAATGCAATGGGTGAAAGGTTTTATTCAGGGCAATCAGGTAAAAAGAATCATTCACTGTTCAACCTTCTGTACAGGAATTAGTGACCCTCAGTAATTAGCTTCTTTTCATCTGTATTGTTTGTGTCTAGGTGGTCTGTTCATGAGCAATGGTGAAACATGGAAGAGACAGCGACGCTTTGCTTTGTCTACCTTACGCAACTTTGGCCTGGGTAAAAGCACCATGGAACAATGCATCTGTGAGGAAATCCAACACCTGCAGGAGGAGATAAAGAAAGAGAAAGGTGGTTTGCACTGAGTACATGATAAGCTCATAATTCTGCAACAGCAGCAGCAGTAATCAGTGGTAAGAAAAAATAGCCTTTTGTGTCTTCCTCTTCTTCAGGTGGACCTTTCCGCCCTGCGGGCCTCTTCAATAATGCTGTGTCCAACATCGTCTGCCAGCTTGTGATGGGGAAAAGGTTTGACTACAGTGACCACAACTTCCAGATCATGCTGAAATACCTGTCTGAGATTCTTGTGCTGGAGGGCTCCATGTGGGGCATAGTAAGTCTCTAATATCCATTAAGTTCAGTACTCTGGTGAGGCTGTGGGTGTTGATCGGGAGTTCAACCATCACTGAATGATAACTGATTAGAATTAATTTCACTAATTTCACTGAGTTGTTTTTTAAATGAAAGTTTCTTACAGCACTTACTGTTTTACTCTGAGTAGCTCTACCAAGCATTTCCTGGAGTGATGAAGCACCTTCCAGGTAAACACAACGAACTCTTCAACTATTTCGACATCCTCAAAGACTTCATTAGTCAGGAGGTACAGAGTCACAAGAAGGACCTGGACCACAGCAACCCCAGAGACTACATTGACACTTTCCTTATAGAAATGGAAAAAGTAAGTACATAGTTGCAGTGCACACATTACACTGTACAATTAAGCAGTTGTTATAATTCACTAATGTGTCTTCTCTGTCTGTCTGAATAGCACAAGGAATCTGACCTGGGCTTTAGCGAGACCAACCTGGCTCTGTGCTCTCTGGATCTATTCCTCGCTGGAACGGAAACAACCTCCACTACCTTGATGTGGGCTTTAATTTACCTCATTAATAACCCAGATGTTCAGGGTGGGTCAAATGCTACATCCTACAGTGAGCTATGAAATAGGAAGGAAGTCGTTTCCAACTTTGGTGTGTTCTTAGGCTTAGTGTGGAAAACAACAAACACATTGATAATGATTTCCAATATTTGTGTGACAACATAATGCAAAGGTTTGCCTCATGATTTATGATTAATTTCAACATATGCATATCATAAAAATGTCTTTAATTCTTCTTATGTGTTGATTGTCTGGCATATTGATCTGTATCTGATGTAAACAGATCAGGCAAGCTGCTAATTTGTACCAATTTTTGAACTTTGAATGGCAGGCCATTTTCCAGTTATCCATTAACACATAATGAACAGTTAGCACAGCAGTGCTTTGCAGTACATGCTCCATCTCATTAGAAGAGGAGAATATGATAGCATGCTAACTAGCATTAAAATACAAATCACATCTACCCACGTGTCTCGCAGTTGAAGTTAAGGTCCTTTAATTTCCTCTTACAGAGAAAGTCCATGCAGAGATTGACACAGTGATTGGACAGACCCGACCACCAGTCATGGCTGACAGAACAAATTTGCCCTACACTGATGCTGTCATCCACGAGATTCAGAGGATTGGAAATATTGTTCCTCTCAACGGTTTGAGGATGGCGGCCAAGGACACAACATTGGGGGGTTACATGATACCCAAGGTGCATTTATTGTAATATACAATCATGTTAGGTGTTCGCTGAGTGTTTGTGTTGCAGCATTCATTACCTTGGTGTTATCTTGTTTGCTTTCATAGGGTACAGCCTTAATGCCCATCTTGACCTCTGTGCTGTTTGACAAAACTGAATGGGAGACTCCAGATGACTTCAACCCTAAACACTTCCTGGATGCTCAGGGAAAGTTTGTGAAGAAAGATGCATTCCTTCCTTTCTCTGCAGGTACAGTCCCCCACATTCACCTTGTGTGTTTTAAGAATAACTCAAACAAGAAAAAATCCATTGTCATCCTTGGTTTTTAAAAGTGTTTGTGTGTTTGTGTACTCTTCAGGGAAACGCGTGTGTCTCGGCGAAGGCCTCGCCAAGATGGAGCTGTTCCTGTTTATGGTCGGTTTACTGCAGAAGTTCTCTTTCTCTGCTCCTGATGGAGTAGAGCTGAGTACAGAAGCAGGCACTGGAACCACACGTGTACCTGTCCCCTTCAAGGTCCAAGCCAAGACTCGCTGAATTATACAATACCTCGCCCAACCATTTGTCATTCACTGATGTGCAACAGACAAGACAGAGAAAAATGCTTTGGGAAAGATGGATGTGATTATCAGGCTCTTTCACATGCAGTACTGTTGCATGTAAGACAGACCTATTGATTCTCTTTAGATCTACATTTATTTTTGTGTTATACAGGCCAATAAGATTTTATGAAGGGAACTATTAACAAAAAATATCTAATGATCATATTGTTAAAATTACAGTGACATATTTTGAAACTTCCAATTATCTAGGCCACTTCATAATAAAAAAAATAATGTGTGATTATGTGTGATTATGAAGTTTGAAGTAATGTTTTAAAAATGAAACACATACACTCATTAAAGTGTGAATATTCAAACATCTCGGACATACTATGAGAATTTAAGAATTAAATATACATTGATGTTGTCTGGTGGTAGTATTACAAACGACAGCCAGATGCCAGATGCTATCAGCTGACCGAATGTGTCCATCAGGGCTCAGATGAGTCTTGATCACTCTCCCTATGGGCCACAGGGCCCTGGGAAGATGTGGATCAGCAATCATCACCACGCAGTCTTGAACGATTTCGGCTGATGAAGCCTGCCACTTGCGGTGAGCTTGAAAACTTGGCACATAGAGGATGAAACGGCCCCAGAAGTGATTAGCCAGAACTTGTCAGTGCATCCAGCTCACTCCCTGGGTAGACGACTTGAGGTAACGATCCATCTGGACGCCCCATCAGAACAACATTGGTAGTCACTGGGTCCAAGTCGCTGGCATCGGAAGACACATATCCCAAAGGCTTGCTGTTAAGAATCCCTTCCAACTCAGTAAGCACTTTGTGAATAATTTCTTCGGAGACTGGTTGAGCACCCACGGTGTTGTAGAGTGCACTCTTAACGGAGTGCATCTCTCTCTCCCACACCCCTCTGAAGTGAGTGGCTGTTGGTTGGTTATAGTGGAAGGCAATCTTCTGTGGTGCAAGGTGCTCCTGTAAGGCAGGGGAAATCTCTGCGAAGGCCTCCCAGAGTTCCCACTCTCCTCCTTTAAAGTTTGTCCCCTGATCAGAGAACAGCTCTGCAGGTGTTCCTCTGCGGGCAATGAACTGCCGAAGAGCCACCAAAAAGGCGTCCATATCAATGGCGGTCAGGAGGTCCAGGTGCACGGCCCTGGTGGTAAGGCACTTGAAGATGATTCCCCATCTTTTCTCCTGCCGCCGGCCCACCTTGACTTCAAAGGGCCTGAAGCAGTCCATCCCCGTTGAATAGAAAGCCCGTCGCGGTGTAGCCTCCAGCAGTTCCCTCCAGGAGTTGTACTGTTTAAGGCCCGGAGTTGGCTAACTTGATGTGACCGCAGTAACCCCACAGAAGACAGACTTGTGCAGCTGTAATGTGTCGTGAGCTTGGTGAACTGAAGGCTCTCTCAGTCCTTTCCCTCAGGTCACATCATCAGGAGGGTTCCTTGCTGAATCAGCATATCTCCAAACATGCCCGTCTGTCAACTCCTGAATCTCGGCCACGCGGGTGCCAACAAAGACCTTGAATCGGCACGATTCAGATTTGAACCAGGTCAGCACAGTCATCGAGTCAGACCAGAGTATTATCTGGTCAATGTTGAGCGTGAGCTTTCTGCTTAGAACCTGTGTGAGCTGTGCACCGGTAAGGGCAACACAAAGTTCTAATCTGGGAATGGAGTGGGACCGCTTGGGAGCGACTCTAGAGCGAGTCATCAGAAAGGAAAGATGTACTCCACTGTGTCTGTCAGTGGACCGCAGGTACACAACCGAGCCATACGCTTCTTCAGAGGCGTCGCAGAATATGTGTACCTCTCTATGAAGACTGCCCACATCCTTAGGTAAGTATGGGCGAGGAAGGGTGACCTGTGGTAGGACGCTCAGTTCTTCCTCTCATGCCTTCCACTGCTGCAGAAGCTCCTGGGGCAGTAGTGGGTTGTCCCAGGCCCGGTGCTTGTCCCAAAGGTGCCGGACCATTACCTTAGCCTGGTGTAAGGTAGGATGGGGCCAGAGGGTCGTACTGACTTGCAAGAAACTTGCATATGTTGCGCATTGTGGGGACAGAATCCACTGGACAGTGCTTGTAGCCGAGGACGTCAGTGTGAAAGAGCCAGCTCAGCCCTAGTTTGTTTCTCCAGAGCATCTGTCTTGTCCTGCAGTAGCCATAGCTCCACACTAGGCGAATGACTCCCTTCTGGTAGGTGACCTATGACCTCTGGTTTGTTGCTTGCCCATTGATGTAGCTCGAATCCAGCAGATGCCAAGAGTTTTCTCAACTTGTCAACCAGGTGCCTTGCATCAGCAATGTTGGGGACACTTAGGAGTAGGGCTGAATGATATGGACAAAATTTCATATCGCAATATTCATGCCAGATATCTCGATATCGACACGATACAATATGACCACGGGTTTGGTGAAAGCATTTTCCATCTAAAGTCAGAAAAGAGTGAGCCGGGATGCAATCCCCACCAGCCTCCTAGTACCTGAAAGAGGCTACATGGCTTCTTCAGGTTGCACTGTGCAGCTTGATGTGACCAAGCACAGTGCCAGCACTTCTTGTTGCTCTTTATCGACTCTATCAGCTGATCGTTAGTTAGCCTGGAGACTGCTGCACGCGGAGATAATGCTCCTCATTATTGCAGAATGGACAGTAAGGCTTACTCTTGTTCCCCTTAACGGAGCTGCACATGGTTCGAACCTCCAGCCTCTTGTCTGCGTCGTTCCCACCATGGAGCACAGTAGTGGGACGATGACTCTGGTGACCATCAGGTCAGGAAACTGGCCTCTCTCTAGCCCCTCTTGCTGCTAACTGTCCGTCAGAGTCCTGACACCGGGATTCATACTTCAGCCACTCCGACAGATCAGGTAAAGTGTGTGTTCTTGGGCCTTGATGGAACATACACCAGCAGAACTCGGCTTTCTGCTCAGGCGGTAACTTGCTCAGCAGGCGAGCAACATGTGAGCCACACTGTAACTCTGCTTCTCCTTCGGAGCCTAATATCCTCAACATTCCCACCAGTGACTGTACTTGGAGTGCAAACTTCTCGAATGCAGCAACATCTCCCCACCTGATGGGGAGTCCAATATAGCAGCAATATGTCTCAATGCAATCTGATGTGGTTGACCAGACTTATCCTTCAATGCAGCCGTTGTGGCAGAAAAGGGCGTTGAGGAGTTAAGATAAGCATCTGCTATCAACCTGGCCTCTTTTAGTTGCAGGTGATTGACCAACACTTGATACTTAAACTGCTCTGGGGGATCCGGGGTTCTCTAATAAGAGCTTAAGACGAACAAACTCACTTGGGTCACGGCGAGAGAAGTTGCGGATGGTTGGACATGGTCCATAGTAGCTGGACTCTGGAGTGTGGGAGGTCCTGACTGGAGGCAATGGTTGTGGCTGCATCCATGAGCCACTAGGAGGCTGGTGGGGATTGCATCCCGGCTCACTCTTGAGGCCACCGTATGTTGCAGAACACTCGGGCTTCGCTGGAAGCAAACTGAATGACTGTAAGGAAGGCTGAAGGGGCTTAAACCAGGGGCGTTGAAAAGGAGCTGTGTCCTCCAGGCGTCTGGTAGCAGGAACGGTGCCATATGCTGACTACTGACTATAGGGGGCGAAGTAGCCTCTTCTTTAACCAATGGAAACTCGACTGTTGCCTGAATACTGTTATATAGTGGTGGCGGGGGTGGTAGATCAGGAAGTAACAGCCCTGTCATCACTGGCAGGGCTAGCCACAGTGGTGGTACAGGCCAGTCATCCTCTTCTACACATGTAGCCGGTGGTGCAGGTGGTGGCTGCATGGGTTTAGGCTGATTGGTATGAGAAGAGGGGCTTTGTAGGTTCTGAAAAGCCTTCACTAACAGTCTCATGTCTGCTCGCAGTGCTCTGAGCTCCACCAGAGCTGCTGACATGTGGCGCTGGGTCCACTGGAGGAGTAGTCTCTCTTGACAGATATCCTCTAACTCCGTTTGTACATTCTCTGGTGGGTGGTTGATCTGCAGCGCTGGATGTAGGGACATAAAGAGAGCATGAAACAGTTCCCCTAGCTCCCTCTCTGGTGAGCAGGGGGGGCTAGCTGATACTCCTGGATGTGCTGTGGGCCCTCAGCACCATAACACAGGTCCATCTCTTGAAGAACAGCATCCTGTCTCTGCATGCGGCTTAATGGGGAAGAATCATGGTCTGAGGTGAGGGGGGTACTCCTGGCCCTTCCCTCCTGGTGATACGCCTCTGTGTCCTCTCTCTATCTCTGACTGATGTAGCCCAGATGATCCACTTTATAGTCTGCGTAGTGGGCTGGGGGAAGAATGATCCATCTCTGATGCGAACGCAATCTGGCTCGAAGGAACATTTAATGTAGTGGAGACCCTAGGTGTATGTGGCTGATTCAGGGGGTTATCACCGAGTCTGCTTCGGTGTGTCGGCCAGGACACCACTTTAAGCCGAATCTTCAGAGACTCAATAAAGAGGAGGCTGAAGAATGTTTCTGGTCCTGTTTTATTCTGTCCTTACTGGCAATTTGTTCTGTGGTTTTAAACACAAATGGCAAATATATAAAGGAACAAGTCTCCATTAATAAATCAAACACATAATTATAGTTTTGAATATTAACTAGCCAGCGCATCTACAGATCAACACAAATGAACAACGTCATAAATCCCTGTCATTATTAACATAACACTGTGCGCGGCATCGCGCTAAAAAACCGACATGATAATCATCGGTAAACAAGGGCATATCACATGATACTATCACTCGGTCGGAGAATTAGCTAGCGGTCATGACTAGCATACGGCTGCAGCATTACGAGCATTAAAGCCCCCTATCATACGGCCAAAATGTCCATTAATGCAACGAATACATTTGACACTTTCACCATATACTTACATGCTTCATTAACAACATGCTTTACGAACTGACGATCCGACGATCCTCACTTCTGTCTTCGTCATTCACTGTAGCCACACACACAGCTGCGGACCGAATGCGGTCAATATTTGCTCTCTTCTACTACATCAAATCTCTCTCCATTGACCGTTACAGATGGTTGATCGCCCTCTGCTGACTGACAAGAGAAGAACATGCAAACAGTCTTTAGTATTGAGGTGCAAACAAGATTGATTAAGCCGATGAGATAAGTGTCAGTGCAGCTGATAATTTTTCAGCAGCTTCTTGTTTTGTTTTTGCATGGACATATAAGTACTGTATCATCAGCATAAAGTTGCAGAATAACATTTGGCCAAACCTTAGGTAGGACATTAAATAGACGCTGAATAGAATGGGTCAGAGAATGGAACCTTGGGGTACACCAGTTGAGCAGCTGAGGTAAGGTGACACTGAGTTTCCAATCTGCACAGTCTGTTTTCTATTTGACAGGTGTGATCTCATCCAGCAGAGTGCGCCATCCGAAAAGTTGAAGAGGGACATTTTTGCTGAAACATCCTGCACTTCTTAAGTGGATGTGGCTTATTGTGCAGTTGACAATTTTTGTCAGGATCGTTTGTGGTCATAGAAACACCTGTTTTGTGAACTGTGATAGGTTGATTGTTGTTCATGTTAAAACCCATCACAGGTAATCGTTGTAATTAAGGAGGGAAGCAACTATCATTTTCTTCTTTGAATCATGACCATGAGACACCCATCCTCCTTGGCACCTAGTATCTCCATGAGCAAATTTCTGAGTTCACGTCACTTCATGTGATCTTTGGCTGAAATCTTTGGAAAACTGTCTAGCCTCTGAAGCAGTGGCTGTTCGATTATTTCAGGGGTAGCATAGCATTTGGGCAGTCTCTCCCATGCTTTGCAGAGTTAGACTGGTGTTACTCACATGCAATGACCCTATGCGTCTTACCAGACTCTTTTCCTGACCACTTGCTCATGAGGTCTAGTTCTTGGGTTGCAGCAAGGTGGACCTCAGACATGTACGCAAATTCTCTGGCTTATCATCGAATTGGTACAGTCCTGGTGTAACCAGATCTCATTAAGCCAAATTCTGTGCTAGAGGATCTAGAGGAGGTGGCATGCTTGGTGAAAGCACATGTTGAGGTATGTGTGATTGAGCATTTATGTTTGTGGGAGAGTTTGTTCTTTTGATGTCAGTCAACTCTAGTTAGTTCAGATAGGGCTGGTGCAGGTGAGTGTTTCATAACCTTTTTCAGACTTAGACTTGGTATTGCTGGGTTGAAATGATGTTGTTGTGTCCGCGTGTTGGTGTCATGTTCTGAAACTGACCTGTGATTCTGTGATTCTGAACTGGAGGTTTTACAGGTGGAACTACTAACAGAGGAGAAGTAAACTGACTTTTATCAATTTGAGCTCGAACATATTCACTGGTACGTTGCAGTCTAAACTTATCACATTCAGACTTTTTCTTTTCCAATATGGCATGCTTTGCTACAGCGTCCACCCACACTTGTGCTTCTGCAAAGGCTGCATCTGCTTCACACTGTAGTGTTAACACTTTTAACTAAACATTACCTGTTTGATGCTCCTTTATTGAACAGTGGATTGCACTGAAGGCATGCCCTTTACTTACATCCCACATAGCACATTTTCCACATGATCCAAGTAGGAGAAAAAGAGGCAATGAGGTGACCCAACAGTTAAACAACAGGCTTTCAAAATAAAACGTTTTTCCAAAGCACACAATTAGAAACAAAGAAACAAATGCTCTAGAGGCAACACAGTGTACATGTTTAGGTCACTTTCAAAGATGACCCATATTCTGTATTTGACTGAGTTGAAGTTAAACACATAGATCATTATATCTACCAAGCTGTGAGTCACCAGAGTGCCCTCCCATCTCCAACTAGAAAATGATGATGAGGTAAGAGGTCCTAAGCAGTGCCTTGCTTGTCTCCTCTCCTGCTCTGCATCACAATGTGGATGGCTGATTTATTTCTGTGGCTTGATCTGAGGGGGATGTTGCTTTTTATTTTGACCGTTCTCCTGGCAGCATATTGTCTAAAAGAAAAGGACCCAGCTCACTTTCTTCCTGGACCACCGGCTTTACCTCTCTTAGGAAACATCCTCAGCATTGAATGTAAACAGCCTCATATTTACCTAACCAAGGTAAGCAGTTGGCATCAAGACATTTGCACTTTATGTTTTATGTCATAAATGAATCTGTTCCAATGAAATTATTTTTAATTCACAATCACTGCTTTATAATTAGACATGTAATTAAGCATGAAATTTTCAACAAAATGTCCACATGTATGTATTTCAGACTACTCTCAAACAGACTATCGAAGTTTATGAATCATATTTTAAAACCAATGCGTTCCCCAATCCTCACTCAGAGAGTCAGTTGGTTGGATAAATTCCCTCTGTGCAATAACCCATATTTATGTTGATTTTGGGAAATAACTCGTGTTTATTTTATTTTCATATACCTGTACATATTTCTTATTTTTTTGTATATATTTTTACATTGTAAAATGTGTGTATTCTGATTATAATTGCCTACATATTGTTATATATTCTTATTGCATTCTGATCCTGAGAAGAAAACTAGATTAGTTGCGGTGGGCACAAACTCAGTGACTTCGCAATATTGATTAAATAGTGTGATGTTGACCTTTTGAGAATCTATGATAAACATCAGTGGATGTACATATGACCAGGATTTGTCCTGAATTTATTGTATTAGTACACATTAGTATTAGGACCTTTGTCACCACTACACTTTCCTAACCCTAACCATCTCAACTAAATGCCTAGCCCTTACCCTAACCCTAACCACAACCTAATTGTAACCTTTACCCTAAAACTGAGTTTTAACCTTCAAAAAGACAAAAAAAAAGTGAGGCCAAAAAAGTGAGGACCAGCCAAAATGTCTTCACTTCACACAAATGTCCTCAATCTGCTGGTGTAAAACTTAAACTGGTTCTTGGAAAGGTATACAGTCACAGACACACAAAGACATTGTTGTTAAGGTGGAAGTAGGTGTGGTTTGCAGCTTTTCATGTAAATGATTGAGCATAAACCTTTGCACAGCCTCTTATGTACTGGCAGATAAGTTGTCCTCCCTCAGTGCGTGTACAGGTTGTAACAGGATTTGAACAAGCTGGAAAACGTGTTTTGTTGGACAAAGACCAAACTTGAAATCACGGATATTCCTCCTGCGGACGATTTCGTGCACTTTAATCATGTGGTTTTATAACTTTTTGCTGAGTTTTGACCTGAAGGGGATACTGTTGTTTTTTTTTCTATTCCTTCTACTAGCAGACTTCATCAAAAACAGAAATCCACCAAATTATCCTCCAGGACCGATGGCTCTTCCCTTTGTGGGAAATATACTGAGCATGGACACGAAGCAGCCACACATTTATTTCGTCAAGGTATTGGTATTCTAAATAAATATATTATAACATAAGTAACTGTTTTAAAGCTGTTTTTGTCAAGTTGTGTAGTCTGTTACAGCAGCCATGACGGCAGTGATGGTTTTGATAGCAACAAATGTGCACCATAACAACAACCCCAGACATGTAGCTAAAAATAGCTATGAACTTCTGACCTAGAGGTTCATGTCATGCAGTGTTTCCTTGATGTGGTGTCCACAGTTGGCTGACGTCTACGGGAATGTGTTCAGTGTCCGACTCGGCAGCGAAAAGATGGTGTTAGTGTCTGGGTACAAGATGGTGAAAGAAGCTATAGTGACACAAGCTGAGAACTTTGTGGATCGACCACCCAGTGCATTGGGTGAAAGGTTTTATTCAGGGACATCAGGTAAAAAGAATTATTCACTGTTCAACCTTCTGTACAGGAATTAGTGACCCTCAGTAATTAGCTTATTTTCATCTGTATTGTTTGTGTCTAGGTGGTCTGTTCATGAGCAATGGTGAGACATGGAAGAGACAGCGACGCTTTGCTTTGTCTACCTTACGCAACTTTGGCCTGGGTAAAAGCACCATGGAACAATGCATCTGTGAGGAAATCCAACACCTGCAGGAGGAGATAAAGAAAGAGAAAGGTGGTTTGCACTGAGTACATGATAAGCTCATAATTCTGCAACAGCAGCAGCAGTAATCAGTGGTAAGAAAAAATAGCCTTTTGTGTCTTCCTCTTCTTCAGGTGGACCTTTCAGCCCTGCGGGCCTCTTCAATAATGCTGTGTCCAACATCATCTGCCAGCTTGTGATGGGGAAAAGGTTTGACTACAGTGACCACAACTTTCAGATCATGCTGAAATACCTGTCTGAGGTTCTTGTGCTGGAGGGCTCCATGTGGGCCCAAGTAAGTCTCTAATATCCATTAAGTTCAGTACTCTGGTGAGGCTGTGGGAGTTGTTCATCCATCACTGAATGATAACTGTGATCAGAATTAATTTCACTAATTTCACTGAGTTGTTTTTTAAATGAAAGTTTCTTACAGCACTTACTATTTTACTCTGAGTAGCTCTACGAAGCATTTCCTGGAGTGATGAAGCACCTTCCAGGTGAACACAACAAACTCTTCAACTATTCCGACATCCTCAAAGACTTCATTAGTCAGGAGGTACAGAGTCACAAGAAGGACCTGGACCACAGCAACCCCAGAGACTACATTGACACTTTCCTTATAGAAATGGAGAAAGTAAGTACATAGTTGCAGTGCACACATTGCATTGAACAATTAAGCAGTTGTTATAATTTACTAATGTGTCTTCTCTGTCTGTCTGAATAGCACAAGGAATCTGACCTGGGCTTTAGCGAGACCAACCTGGCTCTGTGCTCTCTGGATCTATTCCTCGCTGGAACGGAAACAACCTCCACTACCTTGCTGTGGGCTTTAGTTTACCTCATTAATAACCCAGATGTTCAGGGTGGGTCAAATGCTACATCCTACAGTGAGCTATGAAATAGGAAGGAAGCCGTTTCCGACTTTGGTGTGTTCTTAGGCTTAGTGGGAAAATAACAAACACACTGATAATGGTTTCCAATATTTGTGTGACAACATAATGCAAAGGTTTTCCTTATGATTTATGATTAATTTCAACATATGCATATCATAAAAATGTCTTTACTTCTTATGTTTTGATTGTCTGGCATATTGATCTGTATCTGATGTAAACAGATCAGGCAAGCTGCTAATTTGTACCAATTTTTGAACTTTGAATGGCAGGCCATTTTCCAGTCATCCATTAACACATAATGAACAGTTAGCACAGCAGTGCTTTGCAGTACATGCTCCATCTCATTAGAAGAGGAGAATATGATAGCATGCTAACTAGCATTAAAATACAAACCACATCTACCCACGTGTCTCGCAGTTGAAGTTAAGGTCCTTTAATTTCCTCTTACAGAGAAAGTCCATGCAGAGATTGACACAGTGATTGGACAGACCCGACCACCAGTCATGGCTGACAGAACAAATTTGCCCTACACTGATGCTGTCATCCACGAGATTCAGAGGATTGGAAATATTGTTCCTCTCAACGCTTTTAGGATGGCGGCCAAGGACACAACACTGGGTGGTTACATGATACCCAAGGTGCATTTATTGTAATATACAATCATGTTAGGTGTTCGCTGAGTGTTTGTGTTGCAGCGTACATTACCTTGGTGTTATCTTGTTCGCTTTCATAGGGTACAGCCTTAATGCCCATCTTGACCTCTGTGCTGTTTGACAAAACTGAATGGGAGACTCCAGACGACTTCAACCCTAATCACTTCCTGGATGCTCAGGGAAAGTTTGTGAAGAAAGATGCATTCCTTCCTTTCTCTGCAGGTACAGTCCCCCACATTCACCTTATGTGTTTTAAGAATAACTCAAACAAGGAAAAATCCACTGTCATCCTTGGTTTTTAAAAGTGTTTGTGTGTTTGTGTACTCTTCAGGGAAACGTGTGTGTCTCGGCGAAGGCCTCGCCAAGATGGAGCTGTTCCTTTTTATGGTCGGTTTACTGCAGAAGTTCTCTTTCTCTGCTCCTGATGGAGTAGAGCTGAGTACAGAAGCAGTCACTGGAACCACACGTGTACCTGTCCCCTTCAAGGTCCAAGCCAAGACTCGCTGAATTATACAATACCTCACCCAACCATTTCTCATTCATCGATGTGCAACAGACAAGACAGAGAAAAAAGATTTGGGAGAGAAATGTGATTATCAGGACCTTTCACATGCAGAGACAGACTTGTTGATTGTCTTTAGATCTACATTTATTTTTGTGTTATTTGTACAGAACAATATGATTTTATAAAAGGAACTAACAACAAAGAAGATATAATGATCATACTGTAAAATTACAATGACATATTTTGAAACTTCCAATTATCTAGGCCACTTGATAATAATAAAAAAAAATATATTGTGTGATGTGAAGTTTGAAGTATGTCTAAAAACGAAAACATACACTCATTTAAGTAAATAAATAATAATAAATATGGACTACATGTTCCCACTCCCTTGCATTGGCCAAACTGACACAACTTTCTCAACGATACGGGTGATGCCATCTTGTGAATTCGGAGCCAGAGTCTGCTCAGTCCTCAGTTTCCAAAAAAGACTTCACTTTGTTGGTTAAAAACTCAAACCGGCCCTCAGTTCATAGCAAGTACAAGAACACACACACACACACACACACACACACACACACACACACACACACACACACACACACACACACACACACCAAACTCAATTGGGTTTTTGTTTAATCATTACTGCACTCTGCTCAGCCTCCTTCAGTTACAAGGAAATGTTGGATTATACGCTGTAGCTACTTGTTAATTTATTCATTTTTTCCAACACTCACGGTCCTACAAGACCTCTTCATGAGGTGGTTGTCATGGCAATTGGTAGGTGGTCACAACTTTTTCTATAGCTAACTAAAACGAAATTGATTTGAAAATTTCACACTTGAACATGCATCAGTATTACATTAACAACCTGAAATGGGAGAAACTATCATTAAAAAATATTTGATTTGGTATTTTAGTGTTTTAGTTCAGTCCAAGTCCCATCCACTAACATGGAGGAGATGGCACTGTGACACTAGGGGGTGCTCTACTTGCTTTGGCTTCACTGTATCAGCATTGCTGGTATTCCTGAAGAGCTTAGTCTAAAACATCTGCATTTAGTCATTCAGGACCTCAACATTTTATGTATAATGTTTTGTGATGTCTTTGTTGTATAAATGAGGAAATAATTATTAATTAAGATATTCTAAACTATTGTCTTAAGACTGGATAATAGTTTAATTTAGGTTAATGTACATGTTTAGGTCACTTTCAGGGATGACACATATTCTGTATTTGGCTGAATTGAAGTTAAACACATAGATCATTATATCTACCAAGCTGTGAGTCACCAGAGTGCCCTCCCATCTCCAACTAGAAAATGATGATGAGGTAAGAGGTCCTAAGCAGTGCCTTGCTTGTCTCTTTTCCTGCTCTGCATCACAATGTGGCTGGCTGATTTATTTCTGTGGCTTGATCTGAGGGGGATGCTGCTTTTTATTTTGACCGTTCTCCTGGCAGTATATTGTCTAAAAGAAAAGGACCCAGCACACTTCCCTCCTGGACCACCGGCATTACCTCTCTTAGGAAACATCTTCAGCATTGAATGTAAACAGCCTCATATTTACCTAACCAAGGTAAGCAGACGGCATCAAGAAATTTCCATTTTAGGTTGTATGTCATTCTTTTAAAATCTATTTAAAATAATAAATGAATCTGTTCCGATGAAGTTATTTTTAATGCACAATCACTGCTTTATAATTAGACATGTAATTAAGAATGTTAAGAATGTTAAGTTTTCAACAAAATGTCCACATGTACGTATTTCAGACTACTCTCAAACAGACTATTGAAAAGTTTATAAATTATATTTTAAAACCAACTACAAAATGTGTAGCATTTTCATGTTAACAACACATTGTGCTGAATGCATTTTATTACAGTCACATGCTAGACAACAGGCCATTTATTCTTCTGCATCAACAGCTAGCTGATGTTTACGGGAATGTGTTTTGCATCCGTCTGGGAAGACACAAAACTGTGTTTGTGTCTGGGTGGAAGATGGTGAAGGAGGCTTTAGTGACTCAGGCTGACAACTTTGTGGACCGACCTTACAGCCCAATGGTGACCAGAATTTATTCAGGGAACTCAGGTGAATGACGCAGGACAATAATATGAAGTATATCAGTCCACCATCCTTCCTCCTCAGACCCAACAGAGTAATCTCTGATGTTTTTCTGTGCCAGCTGGCCTTTTCTTCAGTAATGGCAAGGTGTGGAGAAGACAGCGACGATTTGCCATGGCCACATTGCGCACATTTGGTCTGGCCAAGAGCTCCATGGAGCAGAGCATCTGTGATGAGAGTCGACATCTGCAGGAGGCAATGGAAAAGGAGAAAGGTTGATAATACAAAAGAGACATGTAAGATGATGAAAGCAAAATACAAACTAATTATAAGCTAACTGAACACATTTCCTCTGTTCAGGTGAGCCACTCAACCCTGTGCCACTCTTAAACAACGCCGTGGCCAACATCATCTGCCAGATAGTGTTTGGGAGGCGATTTGAATATAGTGACCACAACTTCCAGAGCATGCTGAAGAATCTGACTGACATGGCCTATCTGGAAGGCTCTTTTTGGGCTCTAGTAAGATGCTAATGTAACATACACATAAACAATAGTGCATGATTTCATTCGTACACAAAGCCAGTACTGGAATGTTGACTCTCAGATACGTCAGCCAAGAGGATAGTGTAATTGAGATATTCATAATAACTGTAGAGTAAGCAATTTACAGCTGTTCAAGTATCTATTAAAGGCTCCTCTTAAAAACATTATTGTGATATACAGTAAGCTCCATCTTTCCTCTACTCACAGCTATACGATGCATTCCCAGTACTGATGAAACGCTTGCCAGGGCCTCACAACAACATCTTCAGCAGCTCCAAATCTTTGGAGTCATCTATCAGAGCAGAGATTGGGAGACATAAATTGGACCTGGACCCTAGCAATCCACGAGATTATATCGACAACTTCCTCATAGAGGCGAAAGTATGGCGATCACATTCAGATCAACAGAACGGTTGAAATTACAGAAAATCAAATATACTTTTTATGAACTGGCTGTATGTTTCTCGGCTCTGCTCCACAGCACAACAGAAACAGCGAAGTGGGCTTTGAGGATGAAAACCTGGTTCTGTGCTGCCTGGATCTGTTCCTGGCTGGCAGTGAAACCACTTCAAAGACTCTGCAGTGGGGACTCATCTTTCTCATCAAGAACCCCCATGTCCAGGGTGGGCGTTCAGATGAAACAGTTTATTTGATGAGGAAACAGGAAATTATAGGGCGCCATTTGTTTTGTTGCCCATGTTAAAATGAACACACAATTTTCCCCACATTTAGCTCCAAAAACACTTAAAAATAAGGAGTGAATTTTTCAGTCACTTTTTATCACATTTACTAAATGTTAAATCTAGATGTTAAGTGTTGAATCTAAATGTTAAAGTTAAATCTAAATGTTAAATCTAAATCTAAATGTAAAATATGAATGTTATTTGTACCACTGGGCAAAACTAAATATTTAGCTAATATGCTAATTGATGCTGCTGTTCAGTGGAAGTACCAAAATAAAAGCTTCATTCTGAGCAGTGTTGTGATGGTACGTGGAGACCGCAACTGAGGTCTCTCTCTCTCTCTGTGCTGCCCTTCATTGACTGACTGACTGACTGTATGCACGTGCCCGATTTGTTGGAAAATGTTTGAAGAGCGATTTTTAACTGAAATTCACACTTTCATCAGTGTGTGCATTGTGCAAAAAATGGGTGTCCATTTTAACATGTGCAACCTTATAAACAGCCCCCTTAGGAAATAGATCACAATGGCAGAATATGTCTAATGAATAAATGTGTTTTGTGTTCTAGACAAAGTCCAGGCAGAGATAGACAGAGTGATTGGACCGACCAGGCAGCCCACCATGGCAGACAAGCCCAACCTGCCCTACACTGACGCTGTCATCCACGAGATCCAGAGAATGGGCAATATTGTCCCGCTCAATGGACTCAGGATGGCTGCCAAGGACACTGTCCTGGGTGGTTACTTTATACCAAAGGTTTGTCTGATGCTCACCGAACATAGAAGCTTGAGTAGACTTCAAGTTCATTTTCAAGACTACTATAATTTTGTGAAGTTTGTATGAAACACAGAAAGTTAATTTAGCATGAGTTGTGGAAGAATCCACTGGAAATTTACACTCCAGTTTAGGTAGGCAGGAGTGTAAGACTGGGCTGGTAGGAGGAAGATGTGTGAAAAAACAGAAATATATGTTACACTTTTAGCAAGGAGGCATTGTTCACTCTCATGCACATATTTATTTTCTGTGGACAACATTAAACAGTCAGTGTTAGCATCTCAAGCGTCAGCTTGTGGTGTGCAGAGTCGTATATTAGACGGAGTCTGGTCAGACTCTGTCTACTGCAAATGTGTGGCTTAGAGCGCCCCCTGCTGACAATCCTCGGTTTAACAGGGTAACATGACTGACTCAAAACATTCATTTAGAACATAATACAGTAGTATCAGATATTTTCCGTCTTTCCCTTTCAGACTTCAGCTCAATATAAATTTTAAGGAGGGGGCAATATTTTTCTGTCTATTTAAACACATAGCACATGGCCTGATAGATAGGTAAACTAAGCAGAAGTTGGGGGAGTGCTTCTTTCTTCCAAATATCAGTTGACTTCTTACACAGGTTGCTATTCAAATATCTTGAGTGTGCAGATACCAGTAACCTATTTACCATACGTGAAGACTAAAAGATTTAGGTCTTTAGGTTTATTAGTGTTTGTAAATAGACTCTAGGGGTGAGTGTGGTTGTTTGCATCTATGCTATGCTAGACTGGCTATATATCCAGGGTGTATCCAGCTGGGATAGGCCCCAGAAACCCCTGCAAACATAGTGAGGATAAGCCGTAGTAGAAGATGAGATAAGATATTTTATGAAACACAGGTTAAAAATTATCTTTTGAGACACATGCAAAAAAAAAAAAAAAAAAAATCCTTGTCATTCTAGTCCCAAATGGCCCCAAAAAATAAATAAAATAATTAAAAAAAAAAAAGATGAGAGTCACCTTCAAGTACTCTCAGTTTGGATTCAAAAAAGTTCAATGAAATGAACTCCAGTCATTCTCCAACATATTCCATGCAGAGGGTGCAGGGTGGGCAAAAGTCCCTTTTCTCAATTCAGTATATGCAACTGGGCAGAAAGTCTTTAAAATATTGTGCTTGACAGTGTCAATAAAAAAAAAAAAAAAAAAAAAAAAACAATAAGAAGTGGTGCACAATTTTGTTTTCTGTCCAGCGCAACAGTGAATAATAAATAAATAATTTAAACAATTTCATAAAGTGAGAAGAAAAGCTTGTTGTCTGTTTGCGTGCAGGGTACCTCTGTGATGCCCAACCTGACCTCCGTGCTGTTTGACAAGGCTGAATGGGACACTCCAGACATCTTCGACCCCCATCACTTTTTAGATGCTGAGGGCAGGTTTATGAGGAGGGACGCCTTTTTACCTTTCTCTGCAGGTAAGCAACGTCGAAGCTGCAGGAAATGGGTGTTCACTGAAGGATTAACTTAAGAGAGTTGTGTTTTTTCCTGCCAGGAAAGCGAGCCTGTCTTGGCGAGGGCCTGGCGAGGATGGAGCTGTTCTTGTTTTTCGTCAGTTTGTTTCAGAAGTTTCACTTTTCCACTCTGGATGGAGTCGAGTTGAGAACGGATGGAATCACCGGAGCCACACGTACACCGTACCCCTTTAAGATCTATGCCAAGCCCCGCTGAACACTCCAGAGTAATCCCAAAAGACTATAAACTGCAAGTAAACTGAGATTTTTTTTTTTTTTCCTGTATACCTGCAATATTATGGCTAGTTTTTCAAAGAAGATGATGTCGTTACAAGAGAAACTGTGTACAGTAGGTAAAGTGGAGAAACCATAGCATGGCTGAATATTCTCAGTTATTCAGGTCATGGTATAGCTAATAAAACAAACTTCAGACGAGTAGTGGGTCAACAGTGAGTTTCAGGTGGATCCTCCAGACACAAACTGCAGCTTCACACTTTTCTCTGTGCAGCTGGTCTCTCTGCTCTGAAACATGTTGAGCTGTTGCTGATAATTATGAAACGTCTTCAAGAAAACTCAAGTCCAGCTGACTTTGTTTGAGCTTTTCTCGTTGGACATGGTGCTTTTTGTACAGCTACAACACCTAATGGGACGCATGTGGCTGTTAACGATGGCTTTAAACACCAACGCTGTTGTCTGACCAGCTGCAACAGCAAAACAATCAACTCTCACATTCATGTCTATTATGTCTCACTTGAATTTCACTGGACTATTTGCTTCCTACAAAAAGAGATATTTGTTTACAGACCAGACAGAAAGATCATATATGTATTTAGTTGTGGAGTTAAGCACGGTTGAATTTGACTTAATGAGATTCATTTCCAAAGTGCAGCTTTACTCTCACATAAAGTTGGTGGTTATATGGAGTCAACTTTAAATAAAGACCCAAGTGCCAAATAGTTTGTGGACTGTGTATAGTTGTGTGTTTTTTTAATCATACTGAGAGAAACGTACAGTTTTAGAAAAACAATTTATTTATTCACAAGAAAAGGTTTGACTTTTAAATTCCTGAAAACTCATAATGCCTTTCTCAATCTTCATTTGCACACAAACAAGGCTGTGCTACGTTTTTATCACACTTCTTACTTTTATGCTTTTAAATCATAACTCTATGCGACTCATTCACTGCAAAAGAAAAATCAAAGCTCTGTGACATACATCTATAGGTCCCGCATGGTGAAGCCATGATAACAAAACATCCTTAAAGTTTCTGCCAGAATACAAAGTGAAAAAGAAGTCAAAGGCTTGTTATATTGTCAAACTACCAATAACCCACAATATGAAAGACAATATCTGCTTCTGTACGGTGCCCCTCTGCCAACACTAAAACAGCTGAAAACATATTCATGATTCGAAACATAAAAACTCTCAAGTTACAATATGCAGGTACTATATGAAACTGTATGAATGTTGAACCTGGTTCTGACACTCGGATCAAAAGCTGGTGTTTAAATCACGTTTACATTGCAACTGTACAACTTCATTGATTACACTCTTGATTACTCACCAATAATTAAGACTCAAGATCTTCAGAGAATAGAAAGGCTAGTCAGTGTGCTGCCAGTAGAGAGGTCAAATCACCAGACCTAAAAGGTTGATTATGGATAATGTGACAACCGGGATTTTCACAGCTTCATATGATGGGCTTGTTCAGTTGTAGTAAAAATGTTTTAAGTGTGTGATGTTGGATGCTTAAAAGCAGTTGGTGGCCAGCACCAAATATAGCAATCATTTTCTCAAAGCATGCTCCTTTGTTTTGTTTTGTTTTTTTAACACCCTCACAGTCACCATTAACTGCATAGTATGATGGAACAGTTACTACATAAATCAACAATCTTAAGTTACATTTAGTAGGCTTTAGCGGTCAAGTAACCATTTATAAAAAAAATCACATTCATTAATATTCAGGGCTCTACTTATGATTAAAACCATTTATATTTCTGTCATAAAGGAGCCAAGGTTACATTGATTGTAGCAAGTAGCCAAGTGTGCAGATAACAAAGCAAAAACAGAGGCAAGAATGGGACTGTTGGGACAGTGAGGAGAAAACAGGCTCATGCTCTATGTAAGGTTGACTAGTGTAGAGTGGGACTGTCTGCTATAACCTCTACTGGCTGACCTTTAGGGTGCTCATTGAGTCCAATCAGCTTATCCTTACATTCTGAGAGCAGATGTGTTTAAGGTCACTTGAGTGCTCACTTGTAGTAGGGAGTAGGGGAGGGAGGTTTTAGCCTTAGGAAAATAAGGTGAGACGTTTGGCTGAATGACACAGTCTACTTGGAGGTAGTGGCAGGCATGCTGATGGAAAGCGCCTGGCGCGGGGCGTTTGAGACTTGGCGCTGCTGGGACAAGAAGGACTGGCCTGGGGACAACACGGAGGAGGTGCAGCCACCCAGTCGAGATTCAATGGCCAGTTTCTGAAAGTTTAGACTCTAAGAACAAAAAAAAATAATAAAATATTTTCAGTGAACACAGCACGTCAGTTTTGTCATAAAAGGCACAATGTCAACAGACCATTGTGATTTTACCTTGTTATACCAAGCAGTGACGATCAGTTTCTCCTCATACTCTTTCAGCCTGGCCTGCTCGCATTGACGCTAGGAGGCAAATCAACCAAACATCAGTTAGCTGTGAAACAGTCCCTTAAAAAAACATATTACCATCCATATTATAGGGCCAAAGTGTGGACTCACATCAAGTTGGAGGATCTGCTTGTCCCGCTCAGCTAACTGGTTCTTCAGAGCCTGGATCTCAGCTGTGGCAGGATTCAGCTTAGGGTCTAATGCTCGGATCACCTACAAGCAGGATCAAGAACAATGAAACAATGACATGGACAATGTTTTACCTACTGGGCTCTAAAGTTAACTTTAGGATTAAACAAAAACAACATCGAAACTAAATGAAAATCACTCACATTACGAGCTTTCTCCAGGTACATCTTGTACCTCTCTTCCATGGCCCGCATGTCATCATCCTTCTTCTTCAGGGCAGCCATCAGCTCATCCTGCTTCAATGCTTAACAGATACAAATTAGAAACAGTCATCCTTTGTTGTGTATGCGTTCACCGTGTATTAGTGGTTGTGTAATGATAGGAAATGTCAAACTTACAGTTCTGAGTGTTGTCAGGCTGGAGGTCCTCCAGCAGCTCTTTCTTCTTCATGATTTCGTCCTGAGCTTCGTTCAGCTGGACCCTGGAGAAAAATAAAAGCTGCTTCTTAACTGGAAAACACACAAATTCATACTTTATCGCAGCACAGACCTAAGGCTCACACTTACATGTGCGCGTCAAGTTTCCGCTTGAGGTTTGACTGAAAATAGAATTGAAAGAAGAGGTGTGTATTGCAAAAAACAACAACATTATGTCTGGGATTTTACCTCTTAAAGCATTAAAATTTGGAATGAAACACAAATTAGTGAGATGTTCTTGTGTAACACTGCTCAAGCACAAAGTCTAACAGCCAAAGATTAACTCTGCACAGCATTTTGTCTGTAGTGGTGCCAGTGAATGTTGGCAAACATACATCATCAGGTTTGGCCGCTTGACTCTGCAGAGCCTTCTGGAGGTCCTCGACCTGCTGCTGCAGCTCACTGATCCGCTCTCGGCTCAATCTGGAGATTAACCACCAGGCGGAGGAAGGTTAACATGTAGGAAGAATGTTTGACAGGGAAGTTAACACAATCCAACCAAAAGCCAAAAGCCATAAAAAAAGGAAAGCCACTATGTATTCCTTCACCATTGTTTTTCAACATGGTTAGAAGTTCCAAATGAACTCTTCATTGAGATGGTTACATGAAAGCATTTTTATTCTGACTGGACTAGTTACAACCACGCGTTAACTCTGTTAACCTGTTCTCAGTGTCCAGTTCACTGCGTGTCTTATGGGCATCCTCCAGCTGCGCCTGAAGAGCGGCGATCTTCTCCCGCTCGTATTCCTCCTGCTGAACTCTCAGCATCTTGTTCTCATGCTGCAGCCTGATGAACTTCTCTCTAAAATCACACATACAGAGTCAGCGCACACACCACACGGGAACGCCGACAGAAATAATATGATGTATAGTATGCTCGTTGCTCTGTACCTGTACATGTGTAATGACAATAAAGTTGAATCTAATCTAAAAGTATGAGCAGTAAAATGCTACCTGTACTCAATGGGTATTAACTCAGCTGCCAAGTTATCATGGCTGGGGCTGTCAGAAGTAAGAATCCCTATGAATGAGAAAACATGCAGTTTAGAACATAAGAGCAACACGTGGCTGAGCAGCACCGTTGTTGTACAGATACCTGCTTGGGAAAGCTGGTGCTGTTGAGCCTGTGTGCACCGCAGCTCCTCGTTGATTTCCTTCAGAGAGTCTCTCTCAACGATGGTCCTCTATTGAAGGAGAAGTGACGTTAAAGCAGTTGTCAGCTAAGGTTTTTATTTCTTTATTATTGGTAGCACATTTCAAATGCTGCTGAACCTCTTTCTCCTTCATCACGGTTTCGTGCTTCTCCTCCAACTTTTTCATCTCAAAAGCCAAGTTGTCTGCTCGCCTCGACTCCTCAGACAACTTCCTGTGAAGCTCCTGCACCTTAAGGGACAAACGAAACACAAGTGGCACCAAATGCTTTTGTTCCCAGCAAATTCAAACAAACAAATCAATATATACAGTCTCCGTTAGATGTGTTTTGTTCTATACAAAGTGAATGCTCCCTTTAATGTAATTTAATAATCTACCTGTCTCTTGTATGACTCGAGCTGAGCACGGGCAGCGTTGGCTTTGCGCAGCTCTTCCTCCAGACTGACAGTGTTTTGCATGTAGGTCATGTTGTTCTCCTCCAACAACTTCATCTGCCTCTTGAGATCACCCAGGTTCTCCAGCTTACGCTTGTACGTTTCCACTGAGGCCTCAAGGATCACCACCCGGTCTGAGCAGCTCCTACAGGAATTCAAGACAAAAACATGAATGAATACAATGAATACCTGAAAGCGAGCATCTGTGGGCTCTGCAGCAGGCACTGAATAACATAAATAAAAGAATGGCTCCTTAATGTAAGAAATAAAGCGAATCTCTTCACCTTTAATCACTTGAGAGATGAAACTGAAAATATTAAACTTCAATCCTGAGTTATTTAAATCTTGAGCAGAGTCTGTGGTTTCACATATGCCAGAGCTCTAACATCAGTAAAATCAGAAGAACGTTGAAACTGGATTCCAATAGAATTAAATATATTTGTAACTGGATCTTCAAGAATTAACCAGCCCCGCCCACACGCTCCATTCAAAAGGACACTTTTGAGGACAATTACTACTTGCCCACAGAGCACATGCACCACACTTGGTGAATCATACTAGATTTATGATCAGTCGGCCGCAGTTGACCTCCTACACAGACACAAACCTCAGGACATCCAGTTCATCTTTGAGAGCCCGTGATTCCTCTGCCAGACTGGTGAGCTCATCGTTACGGTGCTGAACCTCAATCAGCTGCTTCTCCAGCTCCTCACAGTGGATCCGGTAGTCATCCTTAGCAGCCTCCAGCCTGGAAGAAGACAACACATAGAAGTCTTTGGCCTTTTACGATATGAGGTAGATGATGCCCATCACAGTCACAAACCTGAAGTTCTCCTCTTGCAGTGTCTCGAGTTGTTGCAGCAGCTGACTGTGTTTTCTTCCCGAGGGCACGCTTGGATCGTCGAATGTGTCGAGCTGATTGGCTCGGTCCGTTAGGACATCATTCTCAGCCAATAAGCTGTTCCGCTCCTCTTGAAGAACGGCCACCTATTCAGGGACAATAAGGTCAGAGAGCCACTCTCACAAGTACTACGACATTAACGTCAGCAGGAAGAATAGATGCTAAATCTCTTCTTGGTCAATTACTGCATGCAAAGCAAAAACAACACATGTGGGCACCAAAAAGGCACACCTTCTCCATGACAAATAACTCTTCCTTTCCCAGCTGTTAAAGCAAACAGTGCAGTTAATCCATGCTGGGAGCAGAGCACAGACCAAGTGCACTTTAAGCAAACATGTTAATACACAGTTAGTTAGTTTAACCTTCTCACACATCATCAGTCACGTTCACTGTACCAGCTTGACCAGTTTAACAGTCACTAGATTATTAATGAGAAACATATTATTGTTCAAAGTCCTGCTCATAACAAGTCTACAATTTTCTGTCTAACATAAGAATTCACATCTTTAACTAGGACTGGGCTACACAGTTGAAATCAATATTGTTTTTGTAGATATGCAAAGTATATAACTCACTTGAAAACCTTTTCCTACAAACCTTGAATAACTCACACCTACAATAATCATATCTAAAAACAATTCAACTGTATCATATCTGACTTTTATTCACTTGTCCCGTGAATGAAACTGTATCTTCTTGTGTAGCCCAAGACAGATTTCTGATACCTATGATGCTGCGTTCCTCAGGAGAAGGTCACTATATCAGACAGATGTTTTAGGATGAATTACCAGAAAGAATTATTAAACAAGCAATGCCGTGACTCTTCTTGAAGAGAATCCCGATTGAGTCATCTGTTAGCTGAGTTAGAATAAACGTCTGAGTGGCTGGTTTAGATGGGTTTAGTTTCACCCCGGCGGTCAACCATGCTGGACTTACCTCGCTGTGACGAGAGACGAGCAAGACTGGGGACAGAACAGATCAAATCTGTCGAGAGTCCAGTTGAACAGTTGATCAGTGGCTAAGCTACATTTAGTCTGCCTGTACAGTGCTGAGTGAGGCCCTCCAGCAGTGTAGAGTGTGGTCTGGATGCCACAGTGGGACCAGCAGAGCCCAGACTAAAGCCCACAGTCATTCTGCCAGAGCAGCTCCAGACAATGGACCCAAGCATTACAGCGAATTACACAACTCCTGTTTATAGTGTACCAAAGGCGTGTGTGTTTGTGTGTATGTGCGTGGAAACAGAGAGGTGTACATCTGCAAACGTTTGAAATGGTACTGAGGGAAGAGAGCTAGAAATGAGTCACACTAATGTAAATTTTAATAGAGGTTTGTATTCACCTGTATGTCCAGCTCTTGGCAGCGTTGGCCTAGTGCTTCCTTCTCTGCCAGAAGTTCCCCAAGGTCCTCTAGGGCTTTTTTTAGCTGGGCACATGAATCGAAAGCAGAGTTAATTAATTCACACCTTCTGATGATGCCCACATCCATACAAAAAGCTTCTGCTGCTACGCAAGTCAGGAAGATAACATGGCCATGAACTAAACTCAACCATTAACTAAAGTATGACTAATGTGAAAGCATGAAAAGGATGGCCATTTTCAGTTCTCGTCCAATGTTAAGCCTGTTGGGACTGAGTTAATTTCCCAGTTAAAGCTGCAGATGTGCAGAGCGCTGGATTGAACAGTATGTGTCAACATCTGAGCTCTGTGATTCTCTGCAGCATACAGATGTGAGCTAATGCTCCTCCTCAAACTGGTCCACAAAAATAAATTTATTAGCAAGTGGTTACAGAAGGAGTCTATTCAAGAATTCTGTTTGTTCAGAACAATAAAGGTCAAAGCACGAGTCAATAAATTGACTGTCTGACCAATGAACTATTTAATTAAATTTCCAAGTGATTTTCAAGGCACTGCAAAGATGAATAAAATGTTTTTTTCCCAAGATAATTACAGACAATATGTTTTAAAGACCAAAAACCTCACTGAAAAAATTACTTGCACATCAGCTGCAAAAGGAAACAATGGACAACTGACCACTGTGTAGATATCAGGGATTTTTATTTTGTGTCTTTTGAAGCGTTTAAAGTCAGAACCACCAACCGCCCGAACATTGACAATGTGTTTCTAAATTCACTTTATTAGAGTTTCTCATCAGAAAGTCGTAGTGTAACAGTACCCGATTCAGACAGATCTCTGTGGTAATAACACTGACCTGCTGTTCCAAGTCCCCCGACAGCTCTCCTCCAAACGGGGCCACGGTCTCTTTACTCATGAGCTGAAGAGGAAAATGTCACTGGGTTTATTACACACTCATTAAAAGAGCTGTAAAACCTCAACCTATTTTAACCATACACTATGTAGTGTGTGCACTCTGCCCCACTTCGACAAATACAGCTGCTGCTGAAGGTATTTGAGACATTCTGAGACAAGTTGCTTAAAACAAACGGTACAACAGCTCAACACCAAACTTTCTCGTTCATTTCTGATTAGTTGAGGCGCCGCTAATCTGAGAGCAAGAGATTTGGTATTAAGATGGACTGACCTCTTGAATCGCTGTCATGACAACATGCTGCACAGACTCCTCCAAGGTCATGATGATCTGAATGTACTCTGGTGATATAATGAGAGCGGCTCATCACACACACAGATACATTTATATGCAGAGAAATTATCTTTCATAATCTGTGTCCAACAAAATGCCACACTGTGCTCAACAGTTTCCCAGCCAGCCCGATGAGCTCTGCCTTTGTCCGTGATTTGGCAGGACAATAATGAAACATTTTTTGGCTGAGGGCCTTAACTGAACCGGATTTTGACACTTCGCCCCCTTTATCCTAACTGAACAACAACACATGAATACCGTCGATACTTCGGTGCGTACATTCTGTATGGGTCTGATCTGTGCATAGACTTCTTATCACACAAACTGTGACATACCTTGTTTGCGCTCACATCTGACAGCACAGCCCAGTATGAGCTGCAGCAGACGCCCCAGCTCCACAGGGTCTGAATGCTCTGCCACCCGAGACAGATCTGGCAGCGGAAAGTCTGAGATTTCCTGAGTTAACACCTGATGGTGCACAAACACAAGCAAAAGCAGGAAGAGTAAACACAAATACAGTAAGAACATGCACCGATTTAAAGAAAAAAGGAAAAAAAAAGACAAAAACTGATGTAAAATTCTTGGGTATCGGTACTTGACAGTACTAAGGACAGATTGGGCCTCATTCACTCTTATATATGTAACTTGTTCTTGTTTTATTCATTATTAATTTATGTAAAAAATGACTATTATTATTATTGTTATTATTAATAACCCGATCATGACACATTAACAGAAACATTCTAACTGAGTTGAAAGCTCTCCATTAGCATACTGCCACACTCCCACTCTTCTACATAAGAAAATACATTTGCCTGAAAATAAATTACAGAGAAAATCTGTGTAGTTGTTCTGAGACAGGAGAATTTAACGACTGAAGCCACTGAAACAATAAGGGTCTGAGGTGGATGTCAGAAAAGGCAGACGTTCCAAAATAACTTCCATGGAAAAGTAGTTTAACTGACTTTTCTTCAGGGAAAATACAAATTGAAACCTTCTGTCTGTTTTACGTCCAGGTCCTTGTACTTGTTGTGGTGTTTTGTTTCATAGTGTCTTCTCATGTTCTATTCTTTTGTTACAGCCACGTTGGCTGTCCTCTACATTTGTGAACAGACAATCTGCCTCCTACCTGTCTGGAAAGCTCCTGTTTTCCATTTTTCATTTGGCCATTTTTGGCTTAAGTTTGCCCAAAGTGACTGGTAGCATGAAGCTGGTAAACAACACTGGAGGAGGGGACGCTTGCTGGTCTTGAGTGGCGTGCCAACAAAGCATTCTGGGATTTATAGTACTGGCGGTGCATGCACTATATACCGGTGGGTCAGCTCTAATATACATTATTACAGATATTATCAATGTTGTGATTAAGGACACAATGTAATCAGAATAACTGTTTCATGTTACTGGAAAGAAAAGGGAAATGTGTGCAACACGGTTTATAGCTGAATATTTTAATTCATAATAAAATGCATCTGTAAATTAAAGCTCTTGAATATTTTTGTTACTTAAAGGCTGTTTCAGTAAAAGGCATCAATAGATGCTATACATTCAGTTTAAAGTTGTGTTCACATATTCTGTAAATGTGAGTGAATTAGTCGTATGCGTGGTTTAAAAACAGATTCATGCGTATGCACGGTTTATGAATGAGGCCCATTGTGTAGGAAACTTGAACTGCTTGAGTTTTGTTTTGAGCTGTGCTGCACCTGTAAATTTCCTTCAACGAAATCTCCTGAGTCTTGGCTCCACTGCGACAGCACATACTACAACTCCCAAAGCAAGAGTCCAGCTGTAACATAGCGTGTTTCCCTACGACTGTGCAACAACAGTAACGAGGCGGATGTGTGCTCTTCCTACCTCGTTGTAATAGTCAACCACCATCTGAAGAATCTTCTTTAGGTTGTTCATCTGAAAACAAAGATTATGAAATAGCATGAAATTTTTTTACTGAAGAAACATAGATCTAGAGGAACAAATCACAACAGAGAATGTCTTCCAATGCAATTTATGTTCATGCAACTGAACACACAATGCACACATGTGAAAATAGGCCTTTGTCACAGCAGACATTTTGAGACGTCATTAAATGAATAATAGCATTAACAATGACTCTTTTACATGCCCCAGTAAGATCAACACCAACAACACAATAAAGTTAAAAGGAAACAGCTAAATGGACCCTTATTTACTACACATGTAGTTTTCTCTTTCTTTTTGTCAATGAAAAAGGCCTACTTTGGAGTAAAAAGCAGCATGAGAAAACACAAGGACAACCAAGCAGAAGAAAACAGAATGGGATTTTTTTTTTTTCATTGCCTTTTCATCACGTATACACCTATTTGAACAAACATACATGCACACATTTCACCAGAAGAGTCAGAGCGCAGGGTCATAGTGTGGGATAAGCCAGAAGCAGCACCCCTGGAGCAGGTTGGAGGACAGTGTCAAGGACAGTTTTGCAGGAGCAAACAGAGGATTTAGCAGGCGGGGGTTGAGCAAAATGTGAAGTGAAAAGTCTGAGAGGACAGATGCTGGACAGGTGACAAGAAAACGCTTTGTACCTTCAGTCTCCAGTTTCCCTCGACGTCTGTTTTGATGCGTCCGAGCCATCCGTCACTGAACCATGCTGGGTCTCTGTAGCACACAAACGACAATATAGTCAGGCAACCCTTTCCTTTTTACAAATTCTTCATCATTAAAAGTGTTCTATCATTTATTGGCTGTTTTCTAGGTTATATGTTTTAAATGACATTTCTGTTTCTCATCATTTTGTACACATCCCTCCTCTATCTGCTAGAATTCATTTCGAATCTAAATCATGGTTTGCTAAAGACAATAAATCAAGCCAGAAATACAAGGACATCTTGAGTAGCTTTTTTTGTATGTGCGTTGCAGTGAAACCGAGAATCTTGCCCATAATATTACTGTAGTTTACGGAGGCTGGTCGCTAAACTAAATACTTTAGCTTTTCCTACTGTTTTCACTATGCGTCCTCCACCTCTCACACATCAGGCTGTAGTGTGATGTGATTTACTCGAGCCTAACTTAAGTGGTTGTAAGCACTCCCTCACATCTGATGCAGGGCCTGCGACATTGCTGCTCCACTGGTGAGCTCATCCACTGTCCCGCAGGGCGCAGGAGTATTGAAGGTCTGCAGCTGAGAGGGAGGAAAAAAAAAGCGTATTCTTGAAGAACAATGAACAATCAGAGGAAAGCATAAGGAAACATGCACTTTCTTGAGGAGTTCATCCGCAACCCTGCAAATGTTCAGAGTTGGTGAACCTTTTTAAAATTCCCTGTGGTAAGTGATTAAAGACGAGAACAGAGGCGAACTAATAAAGTGATAGAGGGATAGGGATGTGGAAGAGTGCATGTGACAGAGACAAAGCGATGACAAAGGCCGCCATCCTTAAGTGAAACGGTAAATTTTTCATGTCGCATCCAAATAGTACATCGAATGTTCCTGCTTTGAGACCCGATGAACATCCAGCTGTTAACAGAAATTACCAAACTTATCTAAAAGCTACCACTTGGATACTCACTACCACCAAGCAGAGAAACATTTTAGTGGAAAAGGCCGTAACCACACCTGAACACATCTAAGCATTTGTAGCCACGTGTGTTTGAATGAGACACTTTATTTCCTAAATGGACACCAAGGGTTGTCTTGAGTCTAAAAAAGCCCTGATGGGGTAGGTTCATCAGTAACTAATTAATTTTGATCATTTTTGCCCTGCCAAGTATTTGGTGTGATTTATAAATGAAAAGTATGTCAGGTGAACCTGGCGTGAGCTCATCACATTATTTACCATAAACAAATGGCGGATACACACTAGAGTAGCAGTCAAACACTGCTAGCTCCAGCTAGCCGTGTCCAAGGTGTCTCTGACTATGGTTGACTATTGTTGGCGTTCGTGACATTTAATCTCTTACGTAACGTTAACAATAATAATTAAAGAGCCACATTCCACAAATATCCTCTGGTTAATTGGATTACCAGCCCGGGTCCGGTGAGGGTCAACTAAACTGTAGGATATTGTTGAATCTTAACTTGACACCAGCAGTCTTCTGCAGGGTGGACTCAACATTTCTCCTCTTGCCTAGCCACTACATTTGGACGGACAGGGATGCTGCTGAGACTCGGAGAAGATTGAACCACGACGGTGGATAATAAAGTATTTCCGCTGCTAGAAAACCTGCGCACGGTCCTGGCTCACATTATGCTTCATTATCTCTCAGTTGGTGAGTCGAGCTTTAGCGGACACCGGCTAAAAACAGGTAAATAAAATCCCTCACATTTGTTGCGGCGACACATTCGCAAATAAACTCACCCATATTATCAGGCTCTCGACCAGTGCCGTTTTGTTTTCGTCCATTTGTAACCCTTTTAGCAATAATATGGTCCTTCACCTGTCAGCTCAGCTCTTTCGTTCCCTTTCTCTGCATTTGACCTCACCTGCTGACAAAGGTAGACTTCTAACGACATAAGCGTAGATAAGAGACGAGCTCATTGACTTTTCCGCCTCAAAGTAGCGTAAAATGTACGCGAATGGGGCAGCGACGTAACTCTTTGACGTTCACCTGCTCGCATACTCGGTTGACAGAGCCTCGTCCAATCAGAATTGAGATTGGTGAAGATCGACGGCCTCTAAAGCTCGCGCTGACCAATCAAAAAGCTTGGTTTGGATTTGCCCCTACCTCCATTATCTGATCAAAATCAAAACATTTTTTCAACTCACAAAGACAGTCAGCATCTCCATATAGAGTGCACTTGTGTTCAAGAAATTCATTTAACACAAGGGTAAGAAGCAAAGACAAGCTGTTGTTCATTAATTAAAAACAAAATACAAAAACAGACTCTCAGTTTTAAAGATAAATTGAAATCACGTCAGTGAACTGGAGGAAAATGTTCAGAGGTGTGCCCAACAACAGAAAGTACTCAGCCAATATAAAATTTTTATTGCAGCTTTGTTTTCATGTTTGACTCCATGGCCTGTTGTAAATTATTATTACCTCGACCAGTAAGCCGGCAGACTGAAATCCCCCACAGCCAGTTTTTCAGCCCTGTTTAGAGCTGAAAAATGAATACCACTGGAATGTTAATCCCTTTAGCCGTATTTTATAGGCCACTTGAAAGAAATTGAGTATTTTCTGTAATCTACATGGTTTCCATTCAGCCCTGTGAGCACACCAGGCTTTTACTAATGGTAAATCATTTCCAATGAATACAATAAACCTCGCCACGTTATCCATTTATACATCTCACGTGAGGGTGTGTTGACATCGGATGAAAACACTGTACGCTTTTAATCACTTTAAGATAAGACATCTTAAAGTGAGACTGCCTCCTGCTTTCTTGAGACACAGGGTGGAAAATTACAAGCCCAAAAGATTTATTCCACTGAATTCTCACACCATCAGTCAGCGCATGAGTTAAGGCTGGACTGTACTCACATGGCCTGCAGGAGCTCTCTCTGTCCTTATTTAACAGTCACTGGATGAGAGCCTCTGTTTTATCTCCCAATTCCTGCTGCTGTGAGACCCTGACCCGCACTCAAGGATGGTGACTATTTTTAGATGACCTGAACCGCACGGACTTTTCAGCTTCTATCAGGGAAGAGCTAGTGTAAATATTTGACAGGATATTTCTGCAGCAGCTCCCTCGGTGAATATGTGAAGGTTGTCACATATCTTTGCCCACTGCGCCAAGAGTTGTTCTACTTTTTTCCAATATTTGTTCTTCCTTCTTCTCTGATATCTGCGGAAAATGAAGCGGCTTTCATTGCTGTTGCTGCAGTCATTTGTCCAACACTGATTTGTCACTCATTTTAAAGACATTGTTTCAAACCAAACCAAGGATCTGTTAGAAGCCTCCTTTCAAATAATCTGCCATTGATACTCTAATACGGTGTTTGTGTCTTTCCCAGATTTCACAACCAAAACTTGGCGAGTATTACTTGGATGGGATTTTGGTAGAGTAAACTTTGGGTTAATGATTGACGAGTTTATAGTCAACCTAGTTAAACGCGGAGTGGGAGGAATATTTCCCGGCTTCCATTTGGTCACGTGAACCAAGTAGCCTGCCTCTGGCTACACGGAAGCGACAGCTTTTTTGTATATTTAGGTTTTAATTGACGTTTTAATTACTAAAGTTGCCCTCAGTCTACTGTAAACTGAAATAAGTGTGTTGTGGTGTGGGCTTGAGTTGTTCAAAGCGCTGCTTTATTGATCTGAGTGCATTATGGCTCCCTTTAAAAAGAAAGAGCGGCTGATATTGGAAGGAGTAGTTGATCATTAACAAGCAGCTCCAATTTATTTTGCACTGTGATGCTGTCGGGCAGCACTTCACTTAGCTCTAGCACACAATAGTGACTACCTGTATAATTAAGAGACTGCTTTAGAAGCACTGAACATCAGATCTCAGTCATCCAGGTGAGTCTTTTTCTTATGGTTTGTCTTACACAAGTGCAGTTGCACTTTACAAAGCAATTCCAGATAATTACGGTTATGGGTAAATTCTTGTACAGAATGTGTTTTGATCCCATGGAAAGAAGACTTCCTGCATACGATTTGTTAGAAATCTGCTAATCACGTTTTAAACATAAATATATGTCTGTTTCAGTAACAGTGTGGATGTCTCTTCCTGATTACCGTGCCCACTTACTAAATACAATTAGCCAACAACAGCCACAATATGATCCTGAGTTTGTAGTTTAATTTCAGCACTTGTATCATTGTTAATTGAATCTTTCCATCTACAAGATGCATTTAACCCACTAATGTATGGCGAGCTTTCAAATCATTTGGTAAACTGCTGTAGTCAGAGCATCAGTATCTGTGACGCACAAACAGAGAAGAGCCCGATCAATCTCTTTTACAAATCATTAGTTGTGTGTCGGTATCTCCTCACTGGCAGATATCTGAGCATTTAAGGTGTGTTAATCATTGTCATCATGTAATGTCATGTTGCAGACAGAATCGTCTCGCCTAATACGATCTCGTAGGTCAGGGTCACCCAGGATCATCCACATATTTGGCGTTCGCCTCAGAGACAACACATATGAGCTGCCACCAGGTGAGAGTTTCGTTTCATTATTGGAACACCAGAATCATTATTTATCTTAAAAACAGAGACCTGTGTCTGTGAGAAAATGATTGTGCTTTTACTTGAAGGATTGCATGGGTCTATAAAATCCAACCGTCCACCGGCTGTAAACATTATTATTACTGTAGGGCACTCCTGTGAGAAGATAATTATTGCTTTTATCAGAGTCTCAATCTGGTGGACGGAGTTACTGCCACACAAATAACACTAATCTCTCTGTTTACATGTGTGGTCCAACTAAATGAAACATGTTGTGTATTTTTTTTGTTACAAGAAAACTGCTATCATGTAGTACACACAATCAGGATGTGGTCTTAGGACTGGCTGTGGAAAATATCATGTGTCTTAACATTTGTCTCTGCTCCTCAGGAATCTTTGCAGCCATGTCTGTCCACAAACAGACAAGACTGTCCAGTCTGCCTACAGACGGCCAGATTCCCGGTCCAGACAAACTGTGGCCATTTGTTCTGTGGTACGAGATCACACACGAAAGCACCCGAACCGGCATCACACCCGTCTAGGGCTGTTCTCTTTAACGCACACGTCTGTTCTCGTGGTCATCTGAGACGCTGAGTTCATTCATTTTCACGCTTTCTCCCCTGTTACATCATGTGTTTGTATCCGAGTTTATGTCATTCATTCACCGCTGACCGTGGTGCGTGCTGCAGCAGTGTGTCACAAGTTTTGGGGGCCCGTCTGCTCCACTTTCAATAATTAACTGTTGCCGTGGTTTCCTATCTGCTTCTTGATAGTGACGCATGTCACCAAACACAATAAGTGGTTTACTTTACAGTGGTAGATTCGCTCTTTGTCATTTTTCAAAAACAAACAAACAAAAATAAAGGTAATCTAATTTTATGATCAATACACAGCAGTGCAGCAAGGAGAGGCATATCTGTTTCCTCCAATGATATAAAAATATTTCAACCTTTTCAGATCTGGTTTCGAAAACGTTTCATATTTTAGCTGTAATCAGATGCCACAGTTTATCTTTATGAAACAAACTGATATTTATCTAATACAGCTTGCAAAGCTATTTCTGTTCCAACATAACATGTAATCCTTTGACCACAGTGTTACACGTTCTAATGCAGATATGAAGAAATGTGTTATGGTGCGAAACTGCTAATGGTTGTGTGTTGGATTTTACAGCTCCCTGTATGATCGCCTACTGGAGACATGGCTCATGGCTGGATGCAGTCAGCTGTCCGCTCTGCAGGCAGAAGGTACACGATCACTTTTTTTCTGTAAAACATAAGCACGTTTTCAGTGTGGACACGGTGCAAGAATTTGTGTCACTTGGCAGGTCAGCGTCCTGTGCCACCTGTTTAACGAGAGCCGGTCAGACCAGCAGTCAAAGGAGGTTCTTGGAGAAATCACGGACTACAACAAACGTTATTCTGGAGCCCCACGAAGGGTCAGTACCCGTAACATCAGCACCTCAAATAACTGGAAGCGTCTGGCTGTATAAAAGTATCAGGGGTTGGGTTTTTTTTTTTTTTTCAGTCTTGAATGTAACATGAGATTAAACCAAAGGTGTATTGGGAATTCTTCCACCATTTCCTCTGTTACGTTTGGCAACGAAAATGGCAGTTATGCAACCTCAAAGATTTAATGTCCCTTTGGACCACTATGGCCAGACAAAGGAGGGAGGTATCTGGTTAACACCCCACCCAGGTGGCCCACAGATGTGCTTTTCTCTGAAATAGGAACACAGCTGATTTCCCACGTTTCCTTCACACACTCTTACATAAACCTAATAAGAGGTGGAGCCAGGTTGTGAGACTGTGAAATTTGGCTGCTGAATTTTGAATCTGATGTGTCTCTGTGTTTCAAACCTTTTAAAGGAGATATAGCGCCATCTGCAGACATCTAAATAAATGCATTTATGATAGGACATCTTGGGTTGACACTGTCGCGTTGAGGTTGTCACTTGCCAATGTTCATATCTAAAACATTTTCGCTTATTCTGACCCTTCCAGGTAACAGACTACCTCTGCGACGCGCCTCTCCTTCTGCAGTTGCTGGCTCGTGGCCTGGGCACCATGGGAGGACTCGTGTGGCTGTTTCTTTTCAGGGTGGTTCTGTGCTGTTTGGGGACAGTGGTGTCCATCTCCTCCCCTCCCCTGGACTCTGTGTCATCATCTGGTTCCCTGGAAACAGACCCCTCCTTGTGCGGACTGCTGGGCGTCCTGGACGACCTGGTGGTGGTCATCCTTCTCCTCATCTGCGTGATCAACATCAACCAGCACATGGCGCCAGAGAGAGGACAGTCTGAAAATGCTACGTCCTCACAGAGAGTCATAGGGGAATCACTGTAAATAGATGCCGCTGGAGTGTCAGAACAAGCTGCTTGACATGGACCTTTAGTGGATTCCTTCCTCCTGGCTGTTGCAAGCTGGATTAGTGGACGTAAGAATATTGACAAGCATGCGGCATGCAATGGTCAAGATGAAGAAGAATGTGGAGTCAGGCTCCGGGCCTGTTTGTCAAGTGTTTACAGAGCCACGAGTGATATCTCTAACACAAAGTTATGCAGTGTGCTGGTTCAGCTGTCATTACAAATCCTTAAGTGTTTGACTGGGGCCTTTTTAATCCACGTTAATGAGGCAAAGTCTCCAGCGTTCAATCATTTGAAAGTCATGCTTTCAGGGAAATTTCAGTAAATTATAATCATATATGTTTAAAGTTTGGACACACCTGCTCATTCTATTCAATGAGAAAATGCATTCAAACGTTTGACTGGTAGTGTATATGTATAGTTTTCATCTCATCCCCCAGTAACCGATCATACTGGCAATAATGTTGCTACTTTGTCTCAGCAAGCTAAACAAAAGCTGTCAGTATTGTAATATTGACAACCCTGTAAATACTTGATATTGTATGAATAGTTTTTATGGTTGAAATAAAGAATATTTATTGTTTTAAAAGGCTGGTTTCACATCACACCTTCTGTTTTAGTCATTTATTTATTAGCAAGTTCAGTTCCGCTTCCAGTTCAGTTTCAGAAAAGTAACAATTCTACTGTCAGCTGAGTAGTGCAGTTTTGTCAACTATACAGTGACTGGCGAGTGGGTTAAATCTGAGGAATGTATCGAGTGATAGTCTTGAAGTCAACCATTAGCAGTAGCACCACATTAGTACAAAGAGGTATGGCACAATGTAAACAGGCCTTACAGTTTGAGTTGACATGACTTAAACACATGTAAAACAGCTACTATGTCTCAGTGTTGCTGCACCAGGCAGCTGCGTTCTTGAACATGTGTAGCCAGGGTGAAGGCGTCAGAGAAGACCTGAAGTCCCTCGGCGCCCACGGCCACTGCCAGCCCAGCGTGCAGCGCTCCGGGTGGGGCATCATGGCCAGGTGTCTTCCGTCCCTGGAGCAGAGCCCTGCAATTCCCTGCGGGGAGCCGTTTGGGTTCAGGGGGTACTCCTCAGTAGGACAACCCTGGTCGTCGAGGTAACGGAGGGGAGCGAGTCCTCCAGAAATAATCAGGTCCTGGGAACGGGAGCTGCGGAATTGCATCAGGCCTGCAGAAGGGAGGGGGCGGAGGGGAAAATCAATGTCAAACACAGCTGTGGATTACAGAACACCGAGGCCAGTGACTCTTTAGTCAGCAGGAACCAACTCAGTTATGCAAGTTAAATTCTTTCTTGTTGAATAACCTTTTCCTTGTCAGTGACAGTAAATGTAAGTGGGTAGATATGAGCGAAACTAGACACACGCGTTTATAAATATTTACAAACTACTACATGATCAGATCTGATGTGGTCCTGACATTACCTTCTCCATGTGCCACCCAGACTCCCAGAGCAGAGCCCTCCATGCCTCTGAGCCAGATAGACGGGGACGCCTGGATCCCAACACTGACAAACCGAGACTCAAACCTGCCAGACTTATTATGGGTCAGCACCACTTCAGATTCTACAGGGAAAAGAAAAAAAAAAAAAACAGAGCAAATTAAATGCAATTTTCTTAGCCTTCTCTTCTTATTTCTAAACTACTTTATTCAGCTTCAACAACAGGATTATAATATACAGTACCTGCTCCATCCTCACTCTCCCCCACCCAGCCCAGCAGGGCGAGCAGCTGACAGCCGTTGCACACACCCAGACTCAATGTGTCGTCTCGCTGCCGGAAGCGATCAAATTCAGCCTTGGCTTTGGGATTGTAGGCAACAGTAGCAGCCCAGCCTTCAAGAAAAAAAACATGACATTACACAAGAAAAATAAAGCCGCAAGGCAGTCCTTGGGTATATGCCGGTTTATTTACCTTTAGCTGACCCCAGGACATCTGCGTAGCTGAATCCCCCGACAAACACGACAGCTTTAAAAGGCTCCAGGGTCAGAGAGCCAGAGCACAGGTCCTGCATAGTGACATCCCAAACCTACACACATTAAGAAAGGGTTAAAACCTGAACATAAACAGGGCAGAGTTGATCAACAAATATTCTCTCATTAATGACCTCAAAGCCAGCCATATACAGAGAAACGGACATCTCTCGATCTCCGTTACTGCCCTCCTCTCGGATCACGGCTACGCGAGGCTGCCCTGCAGCTGAAGTGACGAAACATTTCAGAGATCAGATAAAAAATAAAAAAATCCCTATTTAACAGTAAACAGCAGAGAAAATATCAGGACTTTAGACTTTACTTTAAGTCTTATTGTTAGACAACAGAATAGTTTGATGAATTAATCTAATGGACAGATTAAATCATAATAAAAATAAGTCATTGGTGACAGCTCTTGAACACAATACATGACTGCGAATGGTATTGATCCTGTTCAGTCTTACAAATGTGGCTGATACTTGGTGCTTCTGAAGGGTCAAAGGTCAGTTTGAAGTGCGGCTGTGTCCTCCGAGCCAGCCCCTCCTCTTCCTGCTTAACACAGAGCTCGTTGGCTTGGAGGCGCTCCAGCTGGAAACTGGTTTCCTCCCAAAGAGCTCTGAGATTAGGCAACAGCTCTCTCAGCACCTCCTGTCCATCCACATGGACACTGACCTGAAAAACAAATGAGAGAATTATAGAATCAGGGGACCATGGAAGACTAACGGACAACAGATGAAGGCAAACGGCTGAGGTCCACGTCTCACCACAGCCTCTGGTCCAAAGCCACAGACCGTGCCGATGCGACAGCACTGCAAACCTGCATCGCTGTATCTCTGGCACACAGTTTCTAAATCAGAGTGTGAAACCTCCAGAACCAAACCCAGCTCCTCGCTGAACAACAGCTGCATGACTGTACAGACCAAAGCAAAAACAAAACAGGAGTTTGTAATCACAGCTGCACGGTTCATCACCTCTAAGAGTGAACTACCAGGAACCAAAACCAAATAACACAGTAACTCACTGACCTCCAGCTCCTTGTGATGACAACTCTACGGCAATTCCACGGTTTCCTGCGAACGCCATCTCTAGCAGGCAGGAGATGAGGCCTCCATCGCTGATGTCATGTCCTGCACTCAGGAGATTTTCTGAGGGAACAGAAAATAATCTTCCATTTTCTTTCAGACTACACTAGCCTGTAGAGCCACTAGGTGGCTGTCTCATCGCAGAACAAAGCTGTAGCTGTGAACTATAAAAACAAGCAGAATAAAATTTGCCCCCTGAATCAAAGTACAGTATTACTTGTCTTGGGGCAAGTTGTACCCTTCCCTACTCACACAAACTGACCTCGTATGAGTTCCTGAGTGGTGTTGAAGCAGGCGCTCAATAGTTCTGGCTGGTCCAGGTCAGGGGAGCAGTCTCCCAGCTGGCTGTAGCACTGAGCCAGGGCAGAGCCTCCGAGCCGATGACGGCCTGGACTGAGAGGAACCCACAACAACACGCCTGCAGACACAAGACAAAAGGTCAGAGACAGGCAGTCTGTTGCTGAGGATGCGTGTGGTGAGGAGGATGAACAGAAAAACTCAACTTTCTTTCCAAAAAAACATGAGTCATAGATACATGCTTTTGTTTTTTTTTAAAATCCCGTTTGAGGCACCGTTTGTGTACGAGTTAACTTGTGCATCATACCTTTGCCATCTGGATCCTCCAGATCAGGCGTCACAGTGGCAGTGATGTCAGGACATACAGCATATGCTGAAATAACCAGAGCACCTGAAACAGAAGAAAGTTTAACTACACACACACATACTGCGCACACACGCGTCCGCACACCAGACAGTGAGAGTACCTGGAGCTTTGACTGTCTCTTTCCCCACTCTAGCAGCCATACTCAGAGAGTCCTTGCCTCCATCGACAGCCACTCCCAGCTGACCCATGACCTCACACATGGCTTTGCAGGCCTCCCACAGGGTTGTCCCCTCACCAGGCAGCTTGGCAGCCCACATCCAGTTACCACTGCACTTCACATCCTAAAACACACAACCAAGAAAACAACACAAAGAAATGATCATGTGCAACGTGGGATAATTTAAACCAAGAAAAATACATAGCCTACAATGTTGCTACCTCAGCAAGCACAGAATATGGAATCCATTTAAACGTGAACTCGTGAACTCCTCACCTTCAGCGCCGTGACTCTGGCAAACACCAGATTGGTCAGAGCCTCTCCAACAGCCATGCGAGCCCCGGCTGCAGGACAGACCAGCCCTTTAATTGGCTGCTCCCCGATGGCTGTTGCTGCTCCCTCCAGGCCAAATGGTGACAGAGCAACAACAGCCACGTCGGCCAATGGGGTGTGAAGGGGGCCGACGCACTGTTGCTGGGCAACTAGCCCAGTCACAGACCGGTCCACCTGATGGAGGGAGGGAGGGAGGGAAGACACGGAGAGTCGCATAGTGTCTGCACAAATTTATGTCTAAAGACAGAGACTGTGTAAGGCAGGGATGTGACGCACACCTTGTTGGTCAGGTAGCGCTTTGATGCCACAGCAGGTAAACGTAAAACTCTTTCAAGAGCATCTTTGACTGTCAGCCCAGCAGGAAGAGTCAGTGGCTGATGGGTCGAGGCCAGACGCTCCATCTTAAACTCCTTCTGTGGCATCTTCCCCAGAACCCACTCCAGCTGCAGGTCGACAGGGTGACGCCCCCTGTCTGTCTGTTCGCCACCGGCCCCCACATCATCAACCAGCACAATCTGCATGGGAAATGAAGAATGAAATAAATACATTAAAAAACAAACAAACACTGATGCTGATCTGGATTTGGACAGCGTGATACTTGATGTTGTTTAGCAGTATGTCCCAGCCAGCGACTACTGCTCATTAAAGTATATCGATTGGTACAGTGGATGTGCTGTTATCGACTTGAGCCAGGCTGAAACGTGCCTTGCCGTCTCCTGTGATGCTCCCCACAAAGTCAACAGGACACTTCTCTCTCTGACACACCCTCTCCAGGAAGGACCTGTCTGATGGACGCAGCAGAAGGGCATTGCTCTCTTGATACTCTGCCCCCCACAGCTCCATCACACTCAATGTGGGGTCACCTTTCTACACAAAAGACACAAAATGCAGAATCAAAGACATTTATCTCCAGTAGAAAAGAAATTCCTTTTTAAATATGAAAACCAGCTGTGTTCATGTGCACATTACCTTGAATCTACTGCAGTAGATGACGCCTCCTGCTGGCTCACTGAGCTCCTTGAGCACATTACCTGATGATGAAAAGAACGCATTATGTCTTAATGTCTTTCTACGCTTTACATACATCACAAAAATTTATAAAAACAGTTTTGTACCATTTCCTCCTGCCCCCTGATCGTGTATGCTGCAGATTGGGTTCCCGTTCTTTCTTTCCAGACATGCCCTGAGAGCCCGATTCATCTTCTGCTCCATCTCAGCATCTCCCCTCTGGACTGCCCCCAGATCCCGGTCACTGGAGTTGTCCCCTTGGACCTACAAGCAGAAATGTGCTTAAATATTCAAAAACCGCCTGCGCTGGGTGAGTGTTGGTCCCAGTGTGATTTACAGCAGTGTCCATACTTGAACAGAGGAGGCCGCTCCTCCTCCCACACCGATCCTGTACACGGGCCCTCCGATCTTCACCACCTCCATTCCTATTGACAAGTACCGCAGAGGGGCCCTGTGAGTCATTGATCCTGGTATGTGTAAATACAGCTTCTGGATTGATTACTCGTTTCACACACTGCATTACCAGGCTCCGCCTCCTCTTTCTTCACATGTGTGTCTTCAATAGAGCCGAGACCTCCACTGAACATGATCGGCTTAATCCACTCCCGCCGCTCTCCATTAGGTAGCCTCATGCCGAAGGAACGAGCGAAACCTAAGTGGGTGGTAAATTTAACAGCAGTGCAGAGAGATTAATATTAAGTCAAACAGTTGCCTTATAAAAAAATGGCATATTTCCTGAGGTCTATGTCACAACACAGCCTCCACTCTGAAGCCAAAGGTCAATCATTTGTTTTTGGTAACTAAAGAGTCCAAATAAAAAGACTTTTGGCAAGATTGTTTTATTTTCCTCTGCTAATATTAGTGTAAGATGTACATCCTTGTTTTATGTGTTGATCAGCTGGGTTGTCTGTTCTGTTTTTTTTTTTTTTTTTTTTTAAACTGTTAAGTTATGAGTAGTGGTAGGTTTTCTAACCTGACAGGACGGGTTCTCCAAACTTGTTTCCGTAGTCTGACGCTCCGTCACTGGCCTCGATGGCAACCTGCAGCGGAGGAGCGAAGCTGGAAGGATACTCCCATCCCTCTCCTTCAAACTCCCACGGGAGAATGTAACCTGGAGAGGAGCAAAAATCTATTTCAGTCAGTCTAACTCATGACCTCATTTGCTTGTTTGATGAGGTGTGCCTCAGGGTTTCATTAAGGGGCCTTTTTTTTTAATTTATATTTTTGTTCCTGCACAAACTCCCCATTGAGCAACTCCTTTGTAAACATGGTGCTTTTTCCACTCATTTTGCTGATGACACAGATTGAAATCACCTTGAATAACCCAATGTCAATATTTATGTTCTTCATCTCCATTCAACACGCAGTAAATTGTGCCACCTGCTGGCTCCATGTAGATCATTGCAAGTGTGTTTTTTGTGATTTGACAGGAGTTTAAGTTTGAAGAAAAATACCTTAGAATCATACGGAGCCCCGAAATCTGAATCTCGTAAGCATTATTTTCTCTTCTGTTTACTGTTATCATTTATTTTTCCCCCATGTCCCTTTAGGGGCTCCATCGAATCATGTTTTGTTGACTAAGTAATATTTTCAGAGATGCCATATATCTCTAAAATTTAGCTTTTTATATGTTATATGCTTATTGCTTTCAATGCAATCGCCTGTAACCAAAAATCAGGACATGTAACTGTACATCTGAAACTAAACTACAAGGATTCTTGTTTAAGCCTGATTACCTGTAAAGCTTGAAATATAGATTACATTTAAAGGTCTTCACGGCCTCCAATCCAGATATATTTCTGGCTTTTTCACAGCCACAACTTAGGACACAATCCTCAGCAGTAAATCTGAGCAGGGGCCCACAGGCAACCAAAAGCCAGCTAAGGATACTGAACTGAAACACGAGGACCACTTATCCGAACAACTGTGGCACACTCATGCATTAGCGAGATCATACAACCCATAATACAGGTGTACAGCGTCTGACCTGGTACGTGCAGGTTTCCGAAGCAGTATCCTGCGGTGCCAGCGATGACGTGGCCTCCTTGCCCAGCACTCTGGACATCTCTGATTCGACCTCCAGTCCCTGTGGTGGCGCCACTGAACGGTGCGACGCCTAAAAAGTCCATTCAAACAAGACTATACATTGTTATTTGATAAACAGCTAATGAGCAAAAATGGACATAAATGTAATTAAGCACAATTTTATTTAATAATTTCCTGACCAGTTGGGAAGTTGTGCGTCTCTGCAGTGAAGATGACATGTCGTAGAGAGCGCCGTGTCTCATACGGGCTTGCTTGGCAGGGGTCTTTTGGATAAACAAATTCAAGCTCCGTGCCTTTGATTCCACTGGAGATACAAACACATTTCACGACAAGTTAGCATGAAGAGAAACAGGAACACACACTGCATCTGGTTGCTGCACAGTTTCCTCGACCACCTGCTGTTGTCGCAGAACTTGATGACGTTGTTCTGGTTGCTGTGCCGCTGAGTGTCCATTATGAGGCTGAAAAGAGTCTCCTTCTGCTCTTGCCCATCGATCACCATCCGCCCACGGAAGAACCAGTGACGGCTGTGCTCACTGGGAAGCCAAGGTACAAAGAAAATCATTGGAGAGTAAAAAATCGGCAGGAAAAAACAAACTACAGAGCAAAGACAGACACCCTGCTAATCTGCTCTCTGCACAGAAACCCCCACCTGTTGGACTGGGCCAAGTCAAAACACTCCACACTGGTAGGGTTCCTTTTAATCCTCTGGAACAGCGATGTGTAATAGTCCAGATCCCAGGAGTCGAAAGCCAAACCTGTGTCAAGCACAGTAAAAAAAGATCCTGATTACAAAAGACAACCACAAGGCAGAAAGAGGAGACTCAACACCACACATGTGCACTTCATGTACAAGCAAAATGAGTCACAGAGACACGGTGAGAAGTGGCCACACACCCGACAACTGTCTGAAACAACTTTACACACAGATACATTTACACAACTTAAAGTGTTATTACATATTGGTCATCAAACTCGGCGTACACACCACCCACAACAATTCGAGTCCCTTTTTATCAAACACTGTTTGAGCGGGCAAATAAAACGAGTGTGAAATACTACACAGGAAATTCAAGCACCTTAATTCACCAGGTGGACACAAACTACGTACTGAAAGGACCGTCATCTATTTGAGCTGCTAGTGAATATTAATGAAGCTCAACATAAGTATGCACACGACGACTAGTGTCACTCTGGAACGCGTCCATGTATAGAGGAGTCAGTGAACAAACACTCTGTACTTTATTATGGTTCACTAGGCAGAAAATATATTGCTTGATTAGGCAAAAACAAAATATTAAATGATAACATATACCTGGTCCTAGGTGTTAGTTGTCAGGGTTTTCTTTTCATTATGTGGTGGGACGGTAGACGTGTTCAGTAGTGAGTAATTTCCCCTTGGGATCAATAAAGTAATTCTGATTCAGATTCAGGTTTGGGGTAATTCGACACAGTTGATGGGTGTGGTAAAAGACTTGTAACTTTTCCAACGGCAACGTTAGCACAGCGGCTAACATTAGCTGCATTTACACGGTGGATTTGTTAGTCAAATGACGGCACTGGTAACCATGGCATGATTCCTCTGTTTGGGGGCTCAGCCGACCAATCAGAAGGTTACCAAAAGCGACTTTGAGATTATAGTTTCACCTCTGACCTCAAACTCCCAGCAGCCAGGTGACATGAAACACTGTCTTCAGTTAAGAGATAGACTGAGCCTTCATCTCTCAAGGTGGTTAAGGAGACCACACACTCAACACAGACGCCGCGCACGTGCAAGATAATCAGCAGCATCGTCTCTGTCCTGTGACTTTAACGAGCAGCTAAGTAATAATGTCATGCATCATGTGACATTATCGCCTCCCCCGGCACACACAGTGTACTCACAGACAGCTGCAAGACTGAAAAGAAGCATAAAGAGAGGAAGAAAGGAGAGACGAGTCACAGTACATTAAACACAATGAGAAACCCAGTGAGAAAAGGAAAAGCTGAGAGGCAGAATTATAGGGGAGAAAAAAAAAAAAGTTTTACCCAAATCATCATTCGCTGCCTCCAAGGCTGCACGACCCTTCCCCAAGATGTCCACCTCGAACACAGGCTGTGGTTTGGTTTCCACAGCAAAGGAGGTGATGGGATGTGGGTAGATGCACTCCGTCATGTTGTCATACAGACACTCGGTCAGCTGCTTTACGTCTCCGCTGAGCTTCTTCGCATCCTCTCCATTCTTGGGCTGAGGAGGAGGCACGGGGATCACATGAAAGAGGGGAAAATAAACTGACAATCTTGAAACGGCGCCTCCCCTAAAAGGGTTTTCTCTAGCGCGCGATTGCGTTCTCACCTTGATGAGAAACCTGCGCGACAGCTCCACCCGTGTGACGTTAGTGAGGCCGGCGCTCTGGCAGATGGACACGGCGTTAGTGGACCAGGCGGTAGAGAAGTTCAACCTGAGGACGTAAAGGAGAAGTGTTGGCGTCTACCTTACAGTACATCTCTATGGTTCATTAGCCAGAAAATGTGTCACTCAATTAGGCAAAGGCAAAATAATGAATGACAAATACCTGAAATTAATGATGAGGGTGGGAACTTATCATTTATCTTTCCATGTTATCTGCCCCTTAACGTCTGCTTATGTGAAAAGACGGTCTGTTGCAGAAGTATCTACTTTAGTATGCGTGATATGCAGCCAGACACCACTGTACACCACCTGCTCTCCATCCTTGTGCGTACCACTCTGAACATTTATATTCATAAATTCTCATTTCATCCTGCTCTGCGTCCTTCGGGTCTGGCTAATATCTGACCATGTTCTCTCTTTTCAGAGAGTTTCCTGAGGTCAGCGTTTCATGGCACTTTGAGTGAATGTTCATCAGGATCAATATTCACGCCCTCGCTGATGCAAAGGTTAAGCCGTTAACATTTTGGACATTTAAGGATCTTTCCTTTAACCCCTTGCTGGTTCCAAAAGAGTCACACATTAGCACTGCCAAGATGGCAACTGCTGTAGCCCCCTGCATTGAGCTTTAAAACCTATGCGTGATGCCACGGAGGGCTTATCCATCCATATGTACAAATAGTGACTTAAACTGCAAGTAGCACCTGGGTCCGATCTCCACCAGTGTCTCCCCGCTGCCCTCGGTGAGGCTGGGTTTCTCAGACAGAGGCTCTGCCTGCAGCGGGGGACGAAACAACCAGAGGAGAACCTCCTTCTGTTCAGCACTGAGACTCCCGCTGCCTGCAGCAGAGATCAGGAAGAAATGAGAGAGAAGAGGAGAAAATGGTTAAACGGACAACAGAAAACCTCAAGGCTTGTTTAGCTGCCAACAGCTCAAACACGTTAAATTAATGTTCTCGTTATCAACTGACGAGATGTTACACACTCACCTGTCAGCTCCACGTTGTAGCACAGCTCAGCTGAGACTGACAGATGTGGGTAGAGCTTGGCTGCCCTCTGTAAGGCTCGTCCATTCAGAGCTTCGTTACTGTAGAACCTCACTACAGCCATGACTGACAGAGAGACGGACAAAGAGAAATCAATCATGGCGTCCTTTAGGCATCCTTTATGAATGAAATTGATTTTTCCATGTATGATCAACTGTATTTACAGATTTGTCCCTCTATCAGAGGCTAAATGTCAGTATTGATGAACCAAAGAGAAGTAAACTGTCACATCTTCTCACCGAGGCTGAACTTTGTCTCCAGCTCAGTTCATGTCAAGACAACCCATTAATCAGACTGCAGGACACTGAGCAGAGCCTGCAGCTGAGTATGGGTGGAAAAATCTCTATGGTCAAGATAATCTGTCGATGCAACATGCTGCAGATGTCTCATGATATGTCAATTTATTCTGAAATAAGACACAGCACTGTGGAAACGTTTTAGACACTTTAGATCAGGCCTATTCAATTAGCAGCCCGCGGGCCACATGCAGCTCAGAACCATCCCCGCGTGGCCCAGCCCACCTGATTTGAATTGAAATGTGGAAGTGAATTCACTGGACTTCAGAAACTCCAACAGTGTTTCAGGCCATGAACGCAACACTCGGCTAGCCTCAAAGTGTGGCTACAGGTGAAGAGCCAGGATACCCAGTCTAAAGTATGGCATTTTCAACTCTGACACGTACAACTGACAATAAAAAATCATTTTTTTGAACCTGTCTGGAGCAACAAATACTTGTTTATTTTGCCATGAAGTTCAAAAAGCAATAACTTACCATAAGTGCATTGGGTTGGGGTAGCAAAAGGTTTTATTATTCCCTTAAACGCACTTGTAATGTGCCAAATAGGACCGGAAACAAATGTTATCGCTACAACTTACTTCTTGATGGTAAAATTCGGCCCAGCTGAATTTGCAAATGAATAACCGAGTTTTAGATGGTTTTGCTTTTGTCTGTCGCACAACACCAGGATTCATTCTGCAGCATGTCGATGAAATGAAATGGGTGTAACTAAGGTTCACGGAATTCAGGAAAAAAGAAATTTAAAAATATGAAATAGAACAAAAAAATGCTGGTTCTTTACTATAGCAAACCTTTCATATAGACTGTTTGTATATGACGCACTATTTCTGATCTTCCATCATACATAGTACTTGTCTGTTTTATTACTGTTTTGTCTAACTGTAAATACTTCCATCTATATTTATGTGCTTTGACATGCAGTACTTGCTTTTAACTTTCTCATTTTCGCTAATTTTTCTAAATGTGAAGCAGAACAACTGTGGCAAGTTCTCCAACATGCTAAACAAACTACCAAACAAATACTCTGAGGGTGAACCGTTTCTGATTGTGGCAGAAGCCTGAAGTTTTATCACAGCAACATAGACTTAACATGATCTGATGTAATGTCACTCTTTCCAAATTATGCAGGCAGAAAGCAGCTGATTGAGAGGGCTTAGATTTTTAACTGTGCTTATTTAATGGGTCAATCACTGCCTCGAAAAATGTACCTGTTTGAACCCTTTCAACCTCTAGACGCACACACACACACAAGAGAGAGAGAGAGAGAGAGAGAGAAAGAGAGAAAGAAAGCCTCCTGACACTGATTGTGTGCACACTGCGGGTCACACACTGCACGGTCAGGAGCTTTACGTTAGTCTTTATGGACCACATGGAGCAAACTATAAGCCCAGCACAAGCACACACCTCCTTATGGATGCTGATTTAATAAATACGCAAATATACACACCAGCACGGTGTATAAAACGTCTAAATGAGTCGTGAAAGTGACATTACGAGACTGGTGAAATCTAGTGCCCTGTTACATGTACTGTCTGTTAGCATGGAACTGGGACGATGTGTTGTTTCCTCTGTTGCTGCGAGGAAGCCATGCGGCTAAAACAGTTAGCAAAAAAGTTTTCTAACTTACGTGCAGCAACGTCAGTGATTGACTCTGTGTTGAGGATGAGAAAGTGAGCAGCCGCTTGCCCCCGGAGTCCTGCAAGAACTTCTTCTGCCCTCGAGCGGACTGGAAGTGGTCTGGAGGAGGGGGCTGCGCTCACAGGACAAGGTCGGGATGGATGGACCTATACACCCACGTGTGAGCGGCTACAAACGCTCGACGCATGCGCATATCACACATCAGGAAGTTTTGGTCGCTCCATCCACGTAGCTGGGACTCAACTTGCAACATATTCCTCGTCTAAACTCTACTATTTTGTGAATTTTGCACAATTGGTGTAATTACCGAATCATTAATAATGTGTTTTCGTTTATGTATATACTGTAGGTGCTTTTCAGTGCAGTGTTTTTTGAGGGAATCTTTTACTATTTTACAGCAAAACCTTGAACTTGGACATTTAACGGGTTGTTTCCAGTGTTGAAGAGCCAACATATTAACATAAGGCTTCAAGACCAAATAAATACAATGAACCTTAGTATGTGCACAAGGTTTTCTATACTTCTTTCAAACCGATATTGAAATATCAAACTAATACCCTGGCTCCTTGTCTTCTAGGATGGATGGTGAAACTCCGTTTACTTAACATGGGGTGAATCCAGCTGGGATGTAACTAAATCTATAATACGAGCGATTCCATCAAATGAAAGATTTGCTACATCATTAATCTATTGTGGGAAAATATCTGGAGGAGGCTGCAGACGGTTTGATGGCAGTGTTGAAACAAAGGTTACCACACACACAGTGCTGCAGTCTTAGATATATTTAATAAATTAAAGCCAACGTACAAAAAAAAACAATGTACATTTCATAGCTCCCTTCCCTCCTCCACCAACAACTCTTTCTTAAAACTGATACAAACACTGTTCACTTTCTCACCTTAGACCACAAAAACAGACCAGGGATAAGTGTTGAAAGTCATTCACAGTTCGTATCTAAAGCCAAACGGCTCACTCCAGAGCCGAATCCTGCCTCGGGTCTCGGTCCAAGTCACACCTTTCTACAGTTTCTCACGCACCGAATATGCCTCGTCCCCTGAACCCCAGCGCCCCACCCCTCCCCACCCCACCCCAACAAAACACTTACATGCTACATGTCTGCAGGCACCTCGGATAAGACAGAAGGATTAGACTGAGATAAAGTTTTATCAGAGACCACAAAGTACATTTCAATGCTGAGTGATATTAGCCGTCAGCTGGTCCTACTGATGCAATATGTTACAGTTGTTACATCACTTTATCATAATGGATGAGCACAGAATGTCAGCGTCGAATGACTTTGTCAGAGGTCTTACATTGTGTTACTGAACTCCCTAATCCTTCTCGGCCCTCTCCAAGGCAGTGACCCAGATGAATGAAAGGTTTTCTGGGCAGCTTGTTCACAAGCATTTAGGTAAGAGCAGTAGTTGGTAACGATAACAGACAAACGGTGAATCGGGTCAGTGATTATCCAGATGACGGAGGTTTAATAGATGGGAGGTGTTTGCTGGTGAGCAGCGGAGGTGAAATACTGGACGTGCCTGGTCCGTCTTTATGATGCAACTAGTCCGAGTGAGTGCGGTGTGAAGAAATGAATGGGCTCTTTGTTTAAAAGTAGGAAATTATACATGTGTACTGTAGGTCCGATATAAGTGCACTGAACAAGTCGGGAAAAAAATACATCTGTGCGCACACAACCTCTCACACACACGGGTATGAACACACGCATACACTCAAATACACAGAAGTGTTCAGCAATAACTGTTAATATGCACAACTTGATTAATATTTTTGCACGATTACAGTGTCTAAGCAGTCCACCGCCATGATTATTAATCCCTCCAAACGCTCAATACCTCTTCTCAGTTTTACATATTTTGTCTTTTCTCACTGTCTGCTACTATAGTACATTTTTCCTTGCAGCCATCTCTCGAGGCAGCCCTGCTTTACCTATGGGACCACTGCATAAAAATCACTATCTACAACCAGAGGAGACTGCAGTATGATTGGGTGGGATTGTATGTACATGAGGTACAGCCCAATACAGAGAGGGCTGGGCAAGAGAGCGGGCTGTGTTGAGTCCAAGTTATGTGGCCTTCAGCTTTCTTTGTCCACTCATCCCCCTTAAAAGGCATTTATTTAAAAAAAAAAAAGACAAATTCACAAAAACAATTCATGATAATTTGGCAAATGCAGAGATCACAGGGGCATGGGTAGGAGTAAATATTAATGTATTAATGTCATCTTCCTGCAGAATCCCCTCCTGACATTGGCCCTTCCTCTTCCCATTAGCAGCAGCAGGACTTAAACCACTATCTTTTTATATGTGTATACATATACATTTATATAATGAATTTGATTCATTTTGAAAAATAATGTCAAGTAGCTACGTACAATACCACTACCATTTCATATTGATGCTAATCACCAGGAAACAACCTAGGAACCACAGGAAGATCTAGAACGGCAGAACAAGACAGAGATAGGAGGAGGAGTGAGGCAGCATGCTGGGTGTGCTGCTCAAAGCTCTCCCAACAAAAAGACCTTCAAAGAAGAGTAGAGAGGAGGGAGAGAGAAACAATCTTATAACAGAAAAGTAAATCATCGGAGAAGAGAGGACGGCCTCTCTAAAGCCACCAGTGATTTAATGTTTGTCCATTAATCTGATGGCAGGTCTGTGCTGGAATGGTTCCATGTCTTGTCCTGCAATGGGGTGGGTTTTCATTACAATCATTTCATGGTGTCTTCTCTGAAGGGTTTGGAGAGAACGGTGTTGTTGTGGCGACCAGCTGTTTGCACTGAGGGCAGAGGTCACGGTTAGGTGAGAGTTCAAGGGCAGCGTTTCAGTATTCAGCCGCGTACTCTGTACCATGGAGACCTCTGCACAGCAACGTGAACTCCTTGACTATGTCCTTCACCCGCCTCTTATTCACACGTTCTCTGCAGGACAAAACAGGCCGTGGGAAGGAGGGAAGTCAGGACACACGGTTATTATGCATGTGTAAAGAATATCATACAGTTGACCGACTACTGGGACTCGAATAAGCCTGTAAACAAACGTCAGATGGTGTTACCTGAGTATCTGCTGCGAGAAGTTGTCCTTCTGCTCGGCTGTGACTCGTGATGACGGGAATCCTGGAGGCTGCAGAACCTCTTTCAACCACACAGCGAGTAGAGAGAAGCAGTGCTTGTTCAGAGAGAACAGCACTTCAGCAAACTGGTCCATCAGACTCCGAGATGCCCCGCCCCCAATTCCCTGGAGAGAGCGGAGGACACGTTTCAGGGAGTTAATTACGAGTGTGATAACACATTAAACTGGGGAAAAGGGGAAATAGTGAAACTTTTCTCCGGCGTCTTACCTCCAGCACGGCCTGTATCAACAGCTTGCCGTCCTCGTGTACCAGCCTGGCTAATGGAGGCACATCTGAGCAGTGGGGTAACAGTTCAGTCTAGAGCAGAAACAGAGAAAACCATCAAATTTAAAGACCGATAACTCAGTTATGAATTTGCTTGCAAAGTTTCAGTAGCGCTGAGTGTGTGTGTGCTTACAAAGAACAAGCATGTTGACTTGACTGTTGGAGCCTCAGGAAATTTGAGCGACAGAATACCTGGAAGTGGGAGAGGGACACAGAAACTACTGAAGGCTGGTGGCAAATATTAACACTTCATATACTGACGATAAAAGTTGTAGTGAAACACCTAACAAGCATGTGTGGGGGGTGTGTTAGTGTTGACTATGTGAAACTACTTACCACAGTGGAACACTGCTTTCACGTCAAGACTCTCAGACAAGAACAAATCGGGCTTCCGTTTGAGGGCCTACGAGGCAGATAAAGGCATTAAACAGAGTATGTTTCTGTTGGCCCGACGCACTCGGCACTGCTTCACCACATTCCACTGCATAAGCTCCTTCAAAATACTGCTATCAACAATACCCGCCTCTAAGCCTGGTAGTCGGATCTGACAGCAACTCTGGACTGGGTGCAGATCTGCCTACCAGGCTATAGTACTCTCTCCGTCTGTTTAGGAAAAACTACGTCCCAACTCATACAGAGATCCTCCAATGCAGAACTCAGCAGGTATAACAAACAAATTGCAAAAAATCAAACTTAAGTCAAACTAAAGGCAATGGTGGTTTTGGCTTTGATTCTTGAAATCAATTCTATTTGAAAACATTAATTTTCCTTGTTTTGTTTTTTTTTTTGGTTGACTGGACTGAATATTCAACAGAAGTGTGTAAGTAATTAACATGTGCAGATAAAGATAAAAGACAACTCATCTCATAATAATGAACTCATTTAGGATGGAGGAGAGGAGAGAGGGAGAGAGGGAAAGGGAGAGAGATGAAGGTCAGCTCTATCCAAAGATAGAAAAAACTCAGGAGGAAGAATGAAGACGAAAAACAAAAATATAAAACAGAAGAGCCATCAGCCAATTTGTCAGAGCTGATTAATATTAGTTGAATATTAATTCATTTGGGCTTTGATTGGCTCTGGGCTGGAATGACTTCAGAGGACTGGGCTCAGAGACTAACCAGTCACCTGGGACCACAACGCTCAAAGTGTTGCATCATCTTCCCAAGAGCTCCACATCAACTAAAATGTTTCATGTCAGCAAATGTGCCCCGATGTTGACTTTACAGAAAAAAGGAAAAGATTTAGTCAAATTTGAGTGTTTAAAAGTAAATTTTTATGCAAAATAGACCCACTTCACACACTAACGCTCATTCCCCCTTTTATCCAATGCAGTGTGGTGAATTAAGACGATAATTAACTGAAGGATTATATGTCTATGTGAGTCACAAGAATTAAATGTTTCTAACGCGCAGTTAATTATCCGAAAGGCACTGTCAACTTTCTAAAACAAGATGATGTCAGATGACAGTGAGAACATGACACCCAGTGAGTTAATTAACTGAATACAGTGTAGGTTTTATAAGAAAGGATGTTAAACATACAAGATAAGGAGTTATGTGGTATTAGGGCATCGTAGATTACAAAGAGCAGATCAGAGTGATTAGGCTCTTTTTCCTGCAGGATAAAGGAAGCTACATGAGCTCGGAGCTGTTTGTGTGGTGAGGCGACTGTTAGAATCAGAAGCGTTTGAGGAGAGACAAACGTCCCTTTCTCAAAAATTCCCCTTAAGTGTTTCATTCCACTGCCTCGCCTATGTGATGGGACACCTTAGGGCCCAGTAACAAAGAACAGAAAGAGATATAGAGAGAGAGAAGAGGACAGAGAAACAGAGAGAAATTAGAAAAAGAGAGGAAGAGAGAGAAACCCAAAGTGAATGAAATAAGAAACCAAAAACACACCTGAGCTTGGAGTTGCATAAATGAATCAACAATATCAGGATGATCCCTGGGTCCTAAAATATAATAAAGATGAAACTTAAGAAATCATAAGAGAATAAGAATAATATACAAACAGCAACTTAATAGATTCAACAGTCATGTGGAACTAAAAGAAAACTCAAAAATATCTCATTGAAATAATTCACACGTGAGTAAGGAACGAAGGGGGAAGGGGAGGGGGAGGGGCATATGAAGCTTTGGCAGAGTCTTGGTAGAAGAGACCAACCAAAAACAAAAAACAGGCAGAAGACAAAGACATGGGTCTGTTTGGAGAGAAAACAGAAAGAAGTAACGAGAGAAAAAGAACAAACCTAAAAAACAAAGGTGGGTTTGGAGTGGGAGCCCAGGAGGCACCTCTGTTACTGTTACAGTTTGGAGGGAAAGAGACGCCAAATCTGAATGAACCCTCTTTTGCCTTCTTCCTTTGAGACACTGTCGGCATCATTACAGCAAAACAAAAAGTAGAACATTTCTACTCAGGTTTAAAGAAGAGCCTCACAGGAGGAGGGTACTGCAAAGGGTCCATTCAGCACTGGTCTATAATATTCTGTTTGGCTATAAAGGCGAACCCGTTGAATCAGTGAGAATAACACTCATAGACCAGGATAAGTTGTGATAGTATTACCTCCCTCATGCTGGACACAGACTACGAGACTCTGAACAGTAGAACCAACCGATTGCCAATGATGTACTACTACTACTAAACACACGTCTCCTGTGAAAGCGTCTGAACAGAAGAATTAACAGTAGATTTAAAAGATTTCAGGCTTTCTGGTTTTATCCCAATGGATTAAGTTTGATGTTGGAGGGACCCCAACAGCAAACTTGTAATGACACAAAACGAACGTCTGTAGTGAGCGCCCAGCTTTGGCTGTTCCCAGACTCCAAACAAGTTTCATGCTCAATACCCCCTCCTCCCTCCCTCCAACCCTCATCCACACGCGCCCCCGTCAAGAGAATACACAGCTTATTCAGAGGCTGCGATGGAGAGCCCAACTCGTATCCTAGCACAGAAATGGCTGCAACCATTTTGAGATGGGGCTCTCCCTGGTGCATTATGCTACAGCCAACTGAATACGCTAATGGTCTTAATGCTGCAACCGTACACTGCACTGTCTACTGGAGGGTACCTGCTCAGAAAAAAGAGTTTAGAGGCAGGAGGAGTGGCAGCCATTACATAACCAGTGAAAGCAGGGAAGGAGGAGAGGAAAAGAGGAACAACACAAAGGGAAGGGGAGCATCAAACAGACCTGGTACAAATATTTAAGTTTAGAGGATGATAGAACATCATCTCGTTTATCCCGACCTTATGCTAAGTTAAATTACACAGTAGTCACATATGTATATTTCAGATCAACTCTGAGCGCTTTTACAAAATGAAATTAATTTCCATGCAATCCAATCACACTGCAAACACGAATACATCTGCAGTTTTGCAAATGAAAATGAGCTGATTAACTGAAAACATGGCAACAAGTCAATTTTGTATGTTTAAAGCAAAGAATAATGATCTGAAAATGATTGAATCTGTGGGTAAGTGGAATAAAGAGGTCTGCTTTGATAAAATCAGCATTTGAGACCCCGTCTCTTCACCACAGCAAACAAAGAGTCAACTGTGTGGTTCCACCAACACTAATGATTAACGGGAGCCACCGTCTGAAGGTCGACACCGATGACCTCTGACCCTCTGGTCTACTAAGTCTAGTAGTATAGAAGCAAATCAACCATGAACAATCAGAATAGGAAATTAGATGCATACAGGAAATATGAAGCAAATTAGTTTTCTTTTATTTTCACAAAAGTAACTTCACTCTTGCTGTACCAATGTATGATATCGGACCCCTGTGAAACCAAATATGATCAGAAACATCTATTCGTCACTTAAAACAAACAGTTCATAGTACTGACACTCCCGCCCCCTGCTGGACCCCCTACCTTGCTGGAAGATGGACAGTGTTACCGAGGTAACCAGCTCAAACAGAGCCTTGATGGGTGGGAAGTGGTCTGTCTCACTGGCAAAGATATGCACCATCTGAAACAGCAGGTCTCCATATCAAACACTAGCTATTTTTACTTACTAGAAAGAAACAGGCAGCAAAATAATGAGAACACCTTTACATGCACAACACTAACCAATAACAAGATTACATTTTTGACAAAACAAACTCTGTATGAAAACATACTTAATTTCTTATTGTAATGTAATGTATTTCAATATATTTTTCATGAAGCTTTGGCTCAGCTGTAGGGTTTGTTTTAATTTCAGTTGGATGTAATTGATGTGAGGGATTTAATAAAGAACACATTGATTAAAACAATGTCAAAGTTGTTATTTCAGTTCATGTGGCTACAAGTCACTCTTGAGTCTCTGGAGAGGCTGAAAGGTCACAGTCAGAATTTGTTGCCCCTCTTGATCCAGATCAGCAGTTGCTATGTTGATTCAGCCCAGTTAGAATATACTGCCAAGTGAAGACAGAAACACACTGGAGACACTGCGTGAAGGAGAGATGTCGTGTCGATGCAAGTGATGCTTTTTTAAGGTCTGAACATATACAGCTGCTAGCTACAATCACAGCTGCAGCCTCCCTGCCTGGCTGTGATGTGCGTAGCTGTGTGTGGATACTGTTCATAGTTCAGCTGCTGTCGTGGTTCAACTGATGGTGCTGAGGATACTACATGTCCAGTTATACTCTTTAAAATTCAGGAATAAAGCCGTGTCTAAACAATATGCAGCCTACTCAACCATCACTAAACAATCATTAAAAATTAATTAAAGTCACTCTCGATAAAAAAAAAAAAAAAACAGAAACAAAACAGAGCCATGACTACGGCCTCAGTCACAGTAACAGCTGTGTCATTCAGAAGCTGCAGCCACTAAGAGAACTGGTGAATCAACTCCTCTAGTTCTCTTTCAAAGTGCAGTGGTACAGATTTGTGCCTGGCAGACACAGCTGAGAGGCAGCACCGACTCTCACAGTTGTCACAACCAGCGGCAGACTACTGCAATACATGATACCGTATCATAATATGTCTTAGCCTCTTCTCCGTGAGTCAGAGGAAATGCATCATATGGTTTCTACTGTCATTACAAGACTTAAGGACAGTTCTTGAATATTTATTTATAACGCCAAAGAAACTATGCTGCAACTTCTTTGTTAGTGTCTTGTACTTAATGACTGCGGCTCAGCTTCCCATTTCTGTCTGGCGCACACACACGCACACAGCAGAAAGCAAAGAGGCAGTGGTGAGGGCAGTGAGCTCAGAGAAGTGTAAAAAAACATTTTATTTGAAGCACCTGCACCTGTTGTTTGAGTGTAATAAAACATCTCTTGGCCGATAAGACTTCATTATCACATCATCGGCTCGACACACATAAACATGAAGAAAATAAATATTTTCCCCCGCTCACATTCGCCGCTGGTATGTTTTACATAACCTTAGCAAGCTTGTTACGCCTATACAAGCTAAAAGAAGAACAGCTCCACGTTATCACTGCTGCTAGACCTCTGGAACTTGAACAACAAAAATAGTCCGCAAAACAATTCCTGCAATGACCTTTCAGGGGCTCCACATGACTCACTGTGTGGGTGACATTTTACAAACTTAAACTGTCTCCTCATTATTCTTGGACTCAGTGATGCATAGTTGATGAACAGCCTTTTCCGGTAAAGCTCTAAAATCCATAACTGCTGAGAAATAAAGAAAATGCAGACGTGAATCGGTTGAGCGTGTACCTGTCGTGTGAGGTCAAGGGCTGAGGCCTGGGGAATCGTGCTGTACATCTGCCCAAGCATCTCGCTGAGCTGAGAAACCATGGGAGCAAAGTCGTGGAGGAGAGTCTTCACCGACTTCTCAAAGATGGCACACACCGCCTGAGGGACGTCACAAGATTAGCCACAGTGAAATGTCAGCGGCCTGGCAGTTTCTGGCCGGACTACTCACCTCCACAACCTGCGAATCGTTGAGCCACTTGCTGAGAACTGTCTGTATGAGAGCGAAAACTTGCTGCAAAACTACCACCACCTGAAACACACGAACAAACTTCGCTAAACTAAAACCAAACAAAAAGAAATCAAACATGTCTTCTTGTCATAAAACAGAAGAAACATCACGTTAACATTTCTACATGAGCGTATGCCTATAGGCAGAGTGACAACGCTTGAGCGGGCAGAATTTTCCCACTAGCCCTAATGCCTCCAACCAGTGAAGGCTGATGCATTTAGTGGTGGAGACAGAAGAAAGGTTGGGGTAGTGAGGGATGGCGCTCACATGGCTGCAAGGACCATGCGTCCCACTATCTTTCCAGCTGATTAAACTGGAGTGAACTACAGTACGAGACCTTTAAATGGTACATCCTCTATCTTAATATCCATAAAGAGATTCAGCCATCGTAACCGTGCAGCGTCTAACCCGACTCTTGAGAACGATGATAGTGTGCGCTCACTTACCGGGTTTGGTCCAGGTGGGGGTGGCGCTGTTTTGACAGGTGGCGCTGAGCTGTCCGCAGACTCATCGTCCTGCTTGCTTATGTCGAGGGTAGTGAACAGGTTGGACAGCAGCCCCAAGATGTGGATGATGGCTAATTTGTTGGAGGGATTAGGCTGGAGAAGAAATCAAAAAAAAACAAAAAAAAAAACAGATTACTTCTAAATGGGAATTTGTTTACAACCTAAAAGCACGGTCCACCTGGCTCATTAAGTACCTTGAAAAATAAATGCTGAAATATTTAAGACGACAAACAGATCCACAAAGCTATACTGGTTACCACATGTTTAGTCCTGAACAGAATTAGAAGGTATCAATAACTCTATGATGTCAGAAATAGTGCCGTCAAGACAGTAAAAAAAAAAAAAGAAATCTATGCATAATGATAATCCAATAATGAATACTTGAATAATAATGAATATGAATTGATTATTATTGTGATTATAATAATAAACCACACGGGGAACTTAAAAAGCAATATACATATATATACATATATGAATAAAAACAAACTAAGGACCAATTTCAGATCAGTTTTTCCACTGACATCAGCCCACACAGACACACACCCCTCCCCCAGGTAAAAACATTAATTAAGGTTTCAGTGGCAGTGTTTAATCACTGCTCCGTCTCCATGGTGATGTGGCATATCCAACAGACTACAAAGAGGACAAAGATGTGGCTGCCACACCCTTAAATAACCACATCTCTTAAGTCTTCTTCGAATCAGTTTTTCCTACAATAAACAGAAACAGCCTCCTCACAGTGACTGCATCAGCTTTATCCAGACATTATGGTCATTCACCCCTGGTGTAAAGTGACCAGAAGGTCTGAACACTAGGTGCCACTATTTGACCAGCTCCACACGCAGCACCTCATTTCCTAGTCTGATGTAATGCCAATATACCAAAAAGCTAGACAGAAAACAATAAGAGAGAGGAAGTGAGGGCTGATACGAGAGTGTGTGGCTGAGTATTAGGTGGCGGGTGAGACGGGGACAGAGACAGACACAGGGAGAAATGAAAAGCTTCATCTAAACTGACATCTCTATTCACCCCTGCCTTGCTCTTTACAAATGGTAAGACGAGATCTGGAGAAATTCACAGCGCAAACGGTAAATACCAACCTACTTTTTGATAAGAGCCCATATTGCAGCCATCTAGCACGACAGTTTGAAAATCCAGGCTTTATTAGAAGTGACATTTAGATACAGTCATGAATTTCCTTTTGCATGACCGCGCTCACACACGTAAAAGCATGACCTACTGTAAGCGCGTATGTGTACGCACTTTCTTTTTCTGAACTCTTAAGTTGTCTGCGTGTGTGTTTGCATGACGGAGAGCAAAGTGTGTTGTTGCTGTGCTTCCATGTGAGTCACTAGCCCATGGTGGAGGGTCAAATCCAATCTGGTCCCGCAGAGAAATGTTCCACTGCAGTGACACCACACAGACACAAGGTCTGTTCCTATTGGCCAGAGTCCAACTGCGTCTGCTCTGCGTTTGTGCATCTTTGTGTGTGTGTGTGTGTGTGTGTTGTTGTGTTGACTGTTGGTCTGCGTACGCACCGTCTCATCTGCTAGCTTCTCCAGTTGCTGAATGTAGGGGGTGATGAGGGAGTGAAGGTTTCTTAAGATGTCTTCCACAGGGAGAGCAGAAAGCAGGAAGCCGAGAGCCTGCATCAGCCACATACACTGACTCGTCTGCAAGAATCAAGAGTGTGAATCAGATTTATGCTCAGACAAGGATAAGATTTTGTCAAGGTATTTGGAGCTTTAAACATAGTAAGGGATATGAAACAATATAAAATATACAAAGTTTTGTTTTAAAGAGCAAAGGAACACGTAAGGAATAAAACAGGCAGGATGTTCACAGTATTAAGTATTAATTAACAACCAGAATGTACAAGCTATGGTCCAGGAAAAATACATTATTAAAAAAAATACATTAAAATACATTATTAAAACACATATCCACTGTTTGGTTCTGTGGTTTTACATCAATGTAACACAGAACGACGATCACTGATTAAACTGAAGTCTTAATGAATTCTAGACAGATGCATCCAATAGATTTTTCCTAACACATAACACCCTAAGACCACCTGGCTTAAACCTGCTACATAATTCTATAATTCACACCATTTAAATGTCACTTCTGGGCCGAGTGCCAAACAGAAACTGAATGTGAAGCGACGCACACTGACCTTGTGGATCTGCTTTATAAGCACCTCCTTGAAAGAGAGAGAGAGAGAAAAAAGAGAATCACAGTGATGTCCCTTTTATTCTGCAAGCACAATAAAACCCTGCTCAAAATAGTAATATTCCCAAATAGCACAAATGATTTCAAACAGTGTTATTTCTGGAAAGCAAAAACATTACCATTCTGAAACTCCTCAACTGTTAAATGTGAGAAAGAAGAAGAATCTGCACGTACCTGAGAGACAGCCACGATGTTGGTTGCGTATGGTGGCAGATCGTATTTGCATTCCCTACAGATTTTCTTGAGTGTTGAGACGGAAGATACAGAAAGGTCTGGGTTCCCTAACGCCTGTAGCACCAAGGGCAGGACACTGCTGAGCATCACTGGGTGGTCTGCTAACCATTCAGCCAGAGCACCTATATGGAGATTAACCGCAGTCTATGTCACAGCAGTGAAATATTACTTTTTCCTGCACCACACTGTCACACAGATGACACTTAACATACTTGACTTTAATCAAACAAACGGCATTGTCTCACCTATTGTGAACATCACTGTGTCCGCTAACTGGACATTGTTGATGTTGATTCTGGGGATGAGTCCTATCAGGCCCGGGATGACGTCAGAGTAATTCACATCTATCGTCTCTGCTATGGACTGGAAGCCGTACAACAATGCTTCTGTGTGCTGGAGGAAGAGGATGCAGTCGGTATATTTGTAAGCATGAATATAAAAATACATAATTTGAATTAACAGATTACAGTGGAAAATGAGGAAAAACCCCAAAGCTTCCAAACGTTGTAAACATTTTATGAAAACAAATGTCAAACAATGCCTGGAGTTTTGTTTTGGAGACCTGTGGGGCAGGCTAACATAATGTAAAAAAATAGTCCTGAGACACGGGTCTAATAAATCGAGTATGACACATTTCCAGTCCAGGGTTTTGTCCAACATGGGAAACAAAACAAAAACAAAACAGAAAATAGCTCCTATTGTTTCTTCATCTGTGTGTGTATCTCTCACCCACCTGCCATGACGTGGGCTGCTCGGCGTTAGTCAACAGTCTCCCTAGTTTATCATACAGGTTACTCAGCAGCTCAGCTCCCAGCATCTCATATACATACATGAGAGTGTCTGAGATATCCACCCTGAAAGACACATTTGCACAGACAGACAGTTCGTAGGCATGCCTTGACATCTTAACTATTAATCTATTTGTCAGGCTGAAGCAGGTTTTGTCCTCTCAGCCGCCACTGAGAGTCTGTTAGAGCAAAACACACTCATTTGCTGACCAATCATCCTGTCAGCGAGTAATCTCTAAAATACCTAGGCCATCACTGAAACACTAGCACACGACAGTGGGCAGCCGCAACAAACACGTACGATACACAGAGAGACGGTCGCACATCTGAATGCGCACATAAATACATGTACCTGTAGATCCTGAATTGCTCTTTCTCATCTGAGGACCAGGATGCATACTCCTGGTCAGTAGGGAACTGGGCTTTGTGCAGCAGAACATCCACCAACTGGAAATACACTGGTCTGTAGACTTGCAGATACACTGCCTGCTTATCTGACTCAAAGGACATGATTTCATCCTGTGAATGAGGAAATAACCACAAAGAAGAACAGTGTGAGCAGGATCTAAAATTATTTATGTATCTTACAAACCAAAAAGCAGCTATCTTGTCTTACACAGTTTAACACAAAAAGACATGCATCTACATTTCAGATCAGAGATTAGAAAACAAAAACACTACTATCTAAGGTCTGTATAAACAGTGACACTGGTAACGAGCAAATGTTTGCAGATAAACTGCCATCATTTATTAATTTGCAATTGGAGGCAAACAAGCACATTTGTTCACCAAATGTCTTACAAGCCTGGATAAACCACAGGGAGCAAAGCTTATTTTTTTTGGCTGGCATGTCTAGAAAACATGAGATTAGACAAAGATGTGGATAAACCATGGTAGTAGGCATATAGAACAGAAACCCTTTACTGTTCATGTTATATTCACACTGACTTTAAGATCGGATTTTAACTTACTTGAAGCGTGTACCAGAAAGTGAGTGTGAGGGAGCTGGTGGTCTCATTGACTGGGTAGTGGCCGGGGATGCCTGTACAAAACATGATCATGTTGACTAAAGCCAGGAAGCTCTGCCAGTGGTCCACCTGCTCTAACAGAGTCCTGTAGAAAGAGAGAACGACGGGTGTAAACGAAAGAAAGAAACTCTCTACAGCAGAGGCTAATGGCTAGAATGGCAGTGCTATTATTTACCCATTTGCAAGTTGAAAGAAGTTGTTTAAATGAATATTTCTTATATTGTTACAACATGTATGCTAATTAATGGCAGAATATATTATCAGGGACATATTTCGTAATTAGGTTTGCGCTGAATAAATTTGAACTTCAGCATTTTAATTGGTTTCAGTTTTCTGATGGATGTGTTGTGAGAATCTGTTTGAATAACAGGCTGACAGATTAATGTCACATGTTATGGTTGTCATTTAGTGGCAAGTCAGTCAAATGATTATGAAGCCACTCTGAAAATGAGCAATAGATTAATTGACTAATCAAAAAACATTATCTATTGCAGCAACCCTATTTAAATCATATCTTTACATCTTATATACTAAGATTAGTTTAAAAACTGAGTTCTCTTTTACAACAAAGCCAATATAGATTATTACTGAATCATAATAATGTATCACACCGATGACATATCATTGCACATATACATGTTTATTACCATTAAAAAGCACACACACACCTTGAGTGGTTCTCTCCCAAAGTGACAGCGATGCGGCAGATACCGTGGCAGGTCTCCATGTCTCCATTCTGAACAGCCTCTCTGAGCTGCTCCTGGAGAGCCAGTACTTGAGGAACCAGTTTTAGTAAAGTGTTCACATATCTGTAACCAAAAAGACAAAACACAGACAAATTCATACCAGAATCAACGCTTCATCCAGTCCAGCCATTTGTTCAAAACAAATGTAATTTAGAAGAACACATGATGCAAGGCCAGGGAGCCTCAACTGGTAAATGTGAAAACACTGACTCACACTGCTCACAGCTAGGTTGTTGCATTCATTGCTTTATTTCAAATCAAATCTCAGCCCAACTTCTGATCCATCACACCCACCTTAAAAATCCCACACACCTACCAGGAACCCAGAAAATCTAGAGCTCCACTGCCCTCCGTTATTATTCCGTCCTCTTTCTGCCCTCTCAGCCATTTGTGATCCCCTCACCCCGGCTAAAGCGCACACATGTGCCGACATGCACACAAACACGCAGATACACAACTTCACACGTGCTCATTTGATGACATCAGACGACACCATCACTCCCCGTCATCCTTAATGACAGCGAGAGCGGGAGTGACATTTGGAGATGAAGGATGTTTGTGAACCTGAATGTCACATTGAGTGTGAACGCTATACATGTAAACTATATTATGTGTGTGCAAGTCCCGGGGGGGGGGGGGGGGGGTTGTGACATGCTGGTTGTGCTTCATCTTTCACAAGAAAGTCAATATAAGGATGCTGGTTCAGGTCGATTAATATTCATCAATGACACAAGCAAGGTTGTATGAAGTCATCAAGGTTTGAAGAAGAAGAAGAAGATGAACCTAAGACTAAAAATAATGTTTATTTTTATTATGAGCATCTCCAGGTTGCTTTAAAAAACAATTAATCTTTTAATCCTGGAATTTAAATTTAAATCCATACTACCCTGCAAACTGTAAAAATCCTCACATAAAAAAGAGGATTAAAACAGTTATATTAAGTGTACATACGTATATGAAAAATCTTCCCATTAATGAATCAAATAGCAATTCCAGAGGTTCAGGGTCCTGACGGACAAAAGACCGGAAGAAATGACACTGTGCCATACGCATGTCCTGGTCTGCAGGTCAAATGCATCTTTTACTGCGGCCCTGGGAAGCATTTTTTTCTCTAATTTCCCTCAGGCCCACTTATGTGTCGAGAAGTCAGTTCTATATTCCTGTGCTCTGAAGCCAAGACCCCTATTCAGAAGCCCGCGCTGATTCAGCTTTCTCTGGAGGGAACTGCACCCGGCTGAAAAGGGATGTGTATGAATCTGGCCTCCGTCTAATAATCCCCTACCTGTGTTTCTGTTGGCCTACATCCTCTGTGTTCGGCTGTCTGAGAGGCTCTGTGAGAGCAGTGCCGGGAACTACACTTAACCTAACTGTCTGAGCGACTGTGTGTGTGTCTGTTTGGGTGCGCGCGTGTGTGTGTGTGTGTATATACATGTGAATGGGAGACTGCACTCATGCGTTTAGAAGATCATTCATTTTTAATAAGGTGCTTTGCAGATGCAGGTCATGCACTCTTAGCTCAGGAAAGAAGACTTCGTGTGTATGTGATATTATTAAAAGGGCAAAATAGATTTGTATGGCTTTGTCCATTTAATTCATAAGAGATGACATTCTAGAGATTCCTCTGAGATTGCCTGCTGCCATCTCCTCTGCTCCAACTCGTAGTTGCCCGTCACATCTTCCTTTTGCTTCTGCCGTTACACTGTTTCTACCTCCTCCCTGACTCCTCCTTTATTCTCTCCCTCTTATCCCCCCTCCTTCCTCCCCAACATCCCTCTCCCCACCTCTGCTCCTCTCTGCAATTACTGCAACACTCTGAGACATGGGAAATGGGTTGCCTGGCAACAGAATGCAGCTGGACCAATAGCATCCCCCCCCAATGAGTTGACTGTAATGTGTTTAAACAGAGAGAGAGAACAAGAGACAGGGAGGAGGGCTTAGTGCTGATGGAGAGAGACGGGAAACGAAGAACACAAAGAAACAGAGGTAGAGTGGGAGAACAAATAAAATGGGCAGGAACAGGGAATTTTTTTTTTTTTTTTTAATTTTGACAGACTTTGCGGGGAGGATGAAAAAAAAAAAAGGCTTGTGTCTAATTGTCTAATACATCCGTTTGTTTCCTCTCCTCGCTTATAAATGCACACTAGGTGTACCACATTCTGCAGCTACTTATCTGTAAATCACACAATTCACAGACAAAAACAACGGCTACGTGCGTCTCAAGAGAGGTCACTAAGGGGACAGTGGAGACGTCTGAGAGGACATGACAAACACACCAGCAAACATACGCATGACACAGACCTGTTTTCCGCTATGAGTAACACACGTAAAAAGAAAACGCATAATGACTCAACGACTGATCAAAAAACTAAAATTTAGTAAAGAAATCAGAAGGATTCAATCTTTCTCCAGCAGTTTAACCCCTGTGCTCCTTAACACAAGCACAGCGCTGTGTTGAGGATGTTTTCTACCTGTAACTCCGCTGCTATTAAACATCTTCCTACCATCTGCTCAGCATAATGTCAGTGTGTTTAAAAAGACTTGTCAGCAGCAACTTCACAGTTCCAGCCCCCCCAGCCAGTGCAGTAGCACTGAAGTATGGGATGTAGTCTTGTCCTTGCACACTTTCACACCTTCCCCTGCCCTCCTCCTTCTCTTAGCGTCCTCTCTTCTCTTTGCATCGTCCCGTCACATCCTCTCACTCTCTCTCTCTCTCTCTCTCTGTCTCAAGGGGAGGGGTAATGGGTGCCTGCCATGTCTGAATCAACCAGGGCATGATGACATCTCTCCCCAGCTCTGTAACCATAGCAACGGCAGCCAACCGAGAAATGCTGCTCTCCTCCCTGTGGCTGTCAACTTGCCCTGTATCAATCCCTCCCTCCTTCCTTCCACCCCTCTCTGATGCCCTTCCAGTGCCCACCCCATTTCCTGCTCTCAGCTAATGCATCTTTTCTTTTCACATCTCTTCCCTCACTCCCACTCACACCCAGTTACTAAAATGATGAGCTTCCATGCTGTTATTATTTTGCGTTGGCTTGATCACACGTTGTAAAACATCCAATGTACATACCTTTGGGAGTCGGGTTGCGAGATCGCATTGACTATCGCCTCCACTGCTGTGTCGAAGAGCTCTGGGTCAGGGAGGGCAGTGAAGCAGTCGTGCACCAGGCCTTCACTCTCGCTGAGGGGCACATCCAGCAGCACCCACGATGACAGGCAGCGCAGCACGCGAGCTTTCACTGCCCCCGGGCTATCCGTCCTCCGCAGCAGTTGTTGCAGTAAGGGACACACAGACCCCCACTCCCGACCTAGGGCTCCCCGGACCTAGAGGTACGATGATAATGAGGGTTACGCTGCTACAGTGTTGCTCATGTGCGGTATGGGCCTACGCTGGATGATTAGCGCTGGCTACGGTTTTAAGTGTCTCTATAATGGTGCCAATAAGATGCCAGCCAAATATCACGGCTTAAAACAAGCCACTGTACAGTAACTTTGCTGACACAAAGCAGTCCAAAGCCATTTATCACATAAGTATGAAAGAAATTGATACATACGTAAAGCTAAACATCTGACAAAACATTCACTTCCAGCTTTAATTAATTAGTGTGTACAGGTCCCTTTTAGAAAAAAAAAGATTAATTCAAAAGAAAACCTATAAATAATGGACAGGTGTCCTCCACTGCCTGCAGAGGTGGGGCAGAGTGGCACCTGGGGACGTACCTGTCCCTTTCTGTACTGCGGCAGGCGGCTGGTCTGGAACTCCTCGGGCAGGACAGTGAGCAGCTCTAGCAGTGCCAGGCAGCGAGCCCGCCCATCCACCCCTCCTCCCTCCTCCTGAAATACCCGCACCATCTCTGACACCGCGCCAGGCCAGGCCTCGGGCATCGTGTTGAGTGCCAGAGAGGCTAGTGCCACACAGAGCCGGGTGAGCACCATCTTGGAGCCAGAGGAGAAACAAGCAATCTGGGAGAACAGCTGGCTCTTCAGAGACTCGTACTGGTCCGTGGGGATGTCGGACCAGTAGCGAGAGATTTTGGTATGGAGCGCGCTAGCGCCAAAGTACTGGATCTCGGGCACCTGCAAGAGAACATAAGATGAATGCGAATGATAAGATGTTTTTTTGAGTGCTTGTGTGTCTATGTGGGTGCCTCATACCTTGTCTGGGCTCAGTAGGGCCCAGCAAAACTGCCAGGCCTGAGGCGAGACCTGAGCCTGCATTAGCCATTTCTGGGCCAGATTCTTGTTTTCTATATTCGGATCATAGTACAACTGGTGAAGGGCCTAGAAATGAAGAAGAAAAAGAAAAACGCTGACCACCGTCAACAAAATCCATACAATCTGCGGAGGGCTGAATGATGAAGGAGTTTTGATGTAGAGCTTTGTACTGGCTCGGATCTTGTGAGCAACGTCTGCAACTACGCTCCACACAGTTGGAATAGTGGGTGTCTGAGAAAACAGACCGACTGAGAGAAAGTGAGTAAGTCCTCTGAGCTCTCGGTTGCTGAAAAGAGCCGGTTACCTTGAGAAAAGAGCATCTTTTCTCAGAAACCCACAGTAGACAGGGCAGCACCAAAACCTAAAGAAGCAAGAAAGCAATGACCTACAAAGCGCACTCTCCAAAATAATCTGAGTACTTGAGTGCGGGAAGAGAACGAAGGAGGAAGTCACAAAGAAAGGATGAGAAAAAGGACCATCAATTAAACTGACACCTCTAATCCTAATAATGCCGGAAGAAAAGTACTACTGCAAACATGTCTATTTATTTCTCTCTCGCTCTCTGTTCCTACACGCAAACACACACTCACACATGTATATGCTCACTGAACTAAAACTGCTGCCTGCCAGCACAAAGTGTTTCACAAGCAGCACAGGGAAAAAAAAAATCTTTTCAGTGAGTTTTCTGATCCTTGTCTTTTTCCCCCCGAAGCCTGCTCACATCAATTCCCTCTCCACCAGTCATTTTCTCCTCTTTCTTCCCTCTCATTTCATCTGTCTACCCACCCACCTCCAGCCTAAACTGCCCATCCAGTTCCATCCCATCTCTCAGCTATCAATCTTTATCTCGGTCTTCTTCTAAGATCGACGTCTTCCCCGTGCCCTCATTAGAAAACTTTAGGATGTTTGACAAAGACAAAGGAGGATGAACGACACTGTAAAGAAACAACGGTGGCTCACGATGCAATGTGCAAAATCTACAGCGGTACAGACGAACGAACATCTATACAGCACCTATGCCTAAGCAGAGTCTCAGGTGGTGTTCTCTGCACGTCTCCCATCCTCCAATGCAATTATCTGTCTCGGCTGTCTGAGACACTGTACGCGGCTGGCTGGGTGTAAATGAGGCTCTCGCACATGGACTCGGGTAACATTTGTACATCTGTGTGTATCTGTACATCTGAGCGGAAGCTATAGATCCAGGTACTTTATGTTGAGGAGGCACCTTATGGACTGTACTTATCTCGTAGGTCATTGGGCTCAGCTAGCATCTATCTACAGTTTCAGCATTTTAGAAAAAATGTGTGAAAACAGGATACGGATGAATAATTTAAACGGTACAAATTCACACAGACAAACATACAACATTTTAAAGTGTTTTGCTGCAACTGAGCGGGGACCTTCTATTACCGAAGCATTAGGATGGATTTGTCAGTCAGGTCCCCGCTGCCCTCCCTATAAACGAAGCTGTGATACAAGAGTTCAAAGCGGCAGATCATTAGCGCACTCCACTTTATGATCGCAGACCTCTTCTTATCCAGTCCCAAACACTGCTGTCTGGACACATCTGTCTTTCTGAGGTTTATCATGAAAGAAAAAGACACGAGACATTTTGCTGCTTTAATCTTCTTGCAAAGAACCACTTGCGGTATTTTCCCATACACCTCAACAAATATCAACGGTTAACTGGACTGTTTAACTAATTTGTTTAGCAAATAGCATGCACAACCCAGGAGAAAGCAGCTATTTAGTTTTGTGCTTGTAGCTCAAGCGAACCTTGTACCTATGTTGTACCTATAGACGGTGGCAAAGTGCCCCAGCCACCACCTGTCTTCATCTGAGGATGGTGTAATCTTGGCAGACACTGTCAAAGGTCATTAGCTTCCTCTACAGCCCGTTTCAAACAGGAGAATGAAGGGAAAAGGGATGAAAGTGAAAAACATGGCTCACTCAGGCAGATTTACCATCTGAATACTCATTCAGAACTGAACCCAGGAGAACAACTACAGCAAAGCCTCTGTGTTACCAAATGACAGTACAATTACTAAACTATACATAAAATCAAGGACAAATAAAATGCAAATCAATAACCTATTACCTATAAATAGCAGTTTAGCTCAAGGCATCTGTCCACAAGAGTGTCACACTGTCAAAGCTATTATAGCGATGATGAGAGTAGCGCTGGTGCTGTGATGCACCGCTGACCCATCATGACACTGAGCTATAACTGTGAGAATCAAAGACACGCAGAGGAATGACGATTAATGAAGGAACAAAGAACAATAGAGTGTGCGAGAGAGTGCGCGGGTGGTTGTTGACAGCACACAGCCAAGTCGGAGATTAAGAATACCATGTTGCTAATAGTGATGAAATATCGGCGCATGAACGGCAAATAACCCCTTGACAACTTCAGTTACATGAACAGTTACAATTGCTACATAAAAAGCAGAAAGCACAATCACACTAGGAAATATATCACAAACCCACAAGGAAACGTGATCCATCTTGAGCTATTTATATTTTTGTCAATAACACATTGACTACCGATAGCTACTCAATACATCACACATCATCTGACCGATACTGCTGACCGCTGTAATGCATTAGCTGGCTGTCTATTTCAGCTCCTTCCTTTTTAAATTCTATTAAACCACTTAGGAAAAACACCTGGAGCCACACACACTTGTTTGCTAGTTTCTTTGATACACCAATAAAAATGAATGCACTTTAATATAAGAGTCCTGCACTAAGTCTTAGCTTCACCGAGGGTATGGTCTTCAGCATGTATTTAAAATAACAGAGAGAGATGTTGATTCAAGCATTGTATTGTACTGTATTGTGCTGTACCAATGCATTATTTTAGTAACCTCAATCACCACCTTTCTTTTTTCTTTTTTTTTTTTTTTTTACACTGTTTCAACATAACATATATATAACAGTCAAGAAGGGAGAATTAGTGCAGGACTGTTTTATTACATCACATTTATTTTCACTAGTGTATCCAACAGTTTGGCAAGTAAATGCACATCTTATTCTGTGATTCTCTGCTTTTATTGACATTTTCTTATATATACACACAGCAGTGTCAACAGTTCTAATTGTTCTAATGTTATTTACGGTTGGCAAATGACCGCGATGCGCAACAAGCTGAGTGCCTGGGAGCCAAGCAACACTAAACGTACTTTGACAGCCTGATGTGGACAGCATTCTGGGGAGTGGGATAATTGTACATAGTTATGGTAACTGAGAGTCCAGTACAGTAGTGGTTTGTTTCAGGAGAGAAATAACCAAATCCTTACAGCCCACTGTTTAACACCACAGTGCTGAGCTACTCTGAATTTCCTCTAAATCCACTTGCTTGTCAGATCGGGACTCTAAAGATAATTATAGTTGGGCGGAAATGTAAGGCAGTGTACGAAGCCCTTCATTATACACACAGAGATACTGACAATGTGGTACTTTGTTTCGCATACCAAAGACTGAACAAAGAGCTTTCTATTGGACACATACAAATACTGGGCCAGGAACCATCATCTCCACCAACCCACCAAAACCCCAATCTACCAAAATGATAATTCTGCACTCCTTTTCATGAGCACGATTAACAGGCACCATGCTCTGTCTGCAGGTGTGTCCAGTAAATATTAACAACTACCTGCCGACTGTGAAACCAGTGAAAGCAGCATCTCGGGCAGTAAGCCGGGGGTGTGACGCAGATACTAATATGATGCTTTTAGGCGAACACACAGACTCTAATGAAACCTTTCGTCCTCCTCTACGGTGAATGAACACCACTTAAATGATTCCATAGCCAATCAAGCGTCATCCTATCCAATTTATCTTAAAATAATAAGAAAATGAGGAGAGGAAAATCTCCCCCAAGCAGAAAGTGAATGCACTTTCTAAATATATCTCATCGCTTTTGAGATGCAAGTGCAGTACAAATACAAGAGCTCATAGCCTCCATGGAAAGTGATACTTCAGATGCTGTTTGCCACGTTGTATCAGTTAATGAGATTAGTGATAGCGCTACACCGATTGGAGCAGACTGAAGCTGTTACCAAGTCTGGCAAAGGACCTTAAACTCAAGAAACCCCCTCACAGATTGAAAAATATAATATATCTGCAATGACATCAGAAAATTAGTAATCACTACATCGACATTTAAGCACAATATCTCACTTTGGATTATCAGATGAATAAATGAATGCTGTGTATATCATGTGTGGGTGTTATAATTTTTTGGTGAACATCATGCACTATTTTTATTCACTAGCAAACAAGGTTTCACTGACACTGTAAGTGAGAAGCTTTAATAAAATCACATAACAGGAGCCCTGTGTTATGAAAAAAAAACAGTCATCTTAAGTATCTTTTACTTCTACTAGCAACATTTTCCTCTGTAGATATATGATTTATAATATAGTGTTGGGCATGCATACAGTATGCAAATAATTAATTTTATTGACAACACAATAAAAACAAAGCCTATCCGAAGGCACACATGACTGTACACATCCTTCATAATTCTTCTTTCTACGTCTTTACCTCAGGACCCGCGGTATCACGTAAAACCCTTTCCCCTACAGGAATGTGCTTCTCTCCTTCAAACCTGCCCCTAATCATGTCTGTCGCATCGACAACCATCCACCTCAGCCCCCTCCTCTTTCTTTACTGGCGCTGTCTCAGACGGCGACCCCTCCCTCCACCCCCATCAATCTCATCACATCAACTCTGCTCTTTCCACGGGAGGACCTCTCTCGCTCCCGATCCAGCCTCTCTATTGTCTCCCCACCCATCCCTTCATGCCAGAGTCAGTGGCCACCCAGCAGGGAGAATCATCCCCCGCGACCTGGCAGTCAACAACACGGTGTGCACGTACACGACCAAACACACCGAAGGAACACAGAAACAGAGAGACACAAGACCCGCACAATAACATTTCACGGGGAGCGGTGGAGACTGTAAACAACTATCAGGCCGTAACCTGCTATTTTGCCCCCATCTGATTGTTCTTCCTGAACATTACCCACTTAATTAAGACTGAACCAGTTGAGCTGCAAACCCGTAAACACAACAGCATCCACTCCGCAGACGTGTCAAGAGTGTAAAAAGTGTTAACAGATGCAATAATATGTGGCTCCGAGGCAAATAAAACTCATCCGCTTTACCTCGCGAATCGCTTCGCACGGCCTGAAAAAAACAACCTCTTCTTCGGTCATCACATCTGTGCTGCTGAATGAGCTGAGGGGCTGCTCCAGAAACTCACCTTCTCTACGTTTTCCACCGTGAAGTCCAACGCGTCCGGCGTGGCTGCTATTCTCCCCGTCGTCTCCATGTCTCCGCAGCTGTCAAACGATCAAAGAGGAGCAAACGTTAAAATTCAGACGGTGCCATTTCCGCGATATTTCCACAGCAGAAACCAGAGTGTTTGAGTTAGCAGTGCGGCGTCAGTGATTTGGGTTTACGAATGACATGAGACGCTAGCCGGCAAGCTAACGTTAGCTTCGTCTAACTTAACAGCAGGCTAGCTGTTGCTAACCTCCAACATAGAAAAATACTATAGCAACGGCTATCGCCACTATGCTAACGCCACTATGCTAGCGTAGCAACGTAACGCTACTCTAGTGCCGAATACGGGCAAGCGAGAAAGCTCTACTGGTATTTTCAGAGTGTGACAATACTATGAAGACAACGGGTTATCTATGTGTTATGTCTAGGCTGCCTAGTGGAGCAATACTCTGACACCTTTCTGTCCTGTGACGGTAGGAGACGATGCTGCAGCTCCCTCCCTGTCCTCCCTGCCTCCTGCCGCTTTCAGCCTCTGCTGCTCCGTCACCAGAAGCTTTTTGCTGCGTTCAAGCGCCATGGGAAATGTCGTAATCGCAGGCTGACTGTCAAGGACCACCCAATAACGCGCTACATGAAACGGCGTTTTACTAAGGTTCCCAAGACATTAAAGGTAAAAATGTGCAAAAGTTAAACAGAAAAAGCGTGCATTGGTGTTACTAAAGCATTTGTTAATCCTATGTGTTTTGTCTTAGTTGTAAGCCTATTTACTACCTTGTTTCTTGTTACGTGTTTAGACCACATGCAATTTTATGTTGATATGTTTTGTGTTTGTCTATTATCATCAACATCAGCATCAAGATTCAAGACTCGAGAATCATTTAGACTTGAACAGATTTTAATGATCCACAAGGGAAATTGCTTGGTCATAGTAGCTTAGTTGTTATATAAAAAAGGTTAGCTGTTATACAGCTGAATAGAGTAGGATGTAAAAGAAATTCTCAGTCTGCTGGAGAATGAGTTCCTCAACCCCTCTAATGTTTGGTGGAGTGGATGGGATGGATTGTCTACAATGTAGAGCAGTTTATCCAGTGTCTTCCTGTCCCTCACTGAGACAAACGCCTCTTACTCCCTACCAATCACTCTCAGGTACTTGTAGCGGTCCACTACTTCCACCTCCAGGCCCTGGGTGATGATGGGGTCCACTGGTGTCCTCTTCCTCCTGAAGTCAGTGACTGGCTCCCTGGTCTTTTCCACATTCAGGAGTAGGTGGTTTTCCTGGGACCACTCTTGGATAAGTCTGCAATCAGTATCATATACTCCACATATATATTATACAGTAGAATAAGCACCACTCTGTTCGGTGCTGGATATCCTGTGTCATCCTCACATTATGAAGAAGTGTGAGGGATAAGGAACAGAAGCACATTTGTCACACGAATTCCATCCACAACTAAATGTTAGTGGAAATTTGGAGTTAAATATTCAAAGAGCAGCATATATATAAGTTAGCTGTATTCCTCGATAGTAACCACCAGGTAACGTGGACTCACCTTCCCAAGGTATTTCACTTTTAGCACATTCTGCAAAACTGAACTGCTTGGTGTCGGTATCGATTCGTTTCACTGAACATATACAGGAGTGAATGAAAGCCTTTTCACAAAAAGCAGCTTCCCAGCCTCATGTTTGCTTCCGTGCGTGTGTGATCAGTTGTAGAGCAACAGCGCCCCCACGTGGGTCAGCCAAAATATCACACCAAGGTAAAATGAAAAGCGCCAGTCATGCAAAAAAGAAAAAAAAAGAGGATGATTGTATCCCTCTTGCTTCAAGATCAAGTCAAATATTCGAAGGAATGAGCTCATTCTTAAAATGGTGGCCATGCCGCTCAGCACTTTGACTTGTTTTGAGTGTAGTTTCTTCACAGTCTCTGATTTTTCTGTTTCTGCCATATAATCTACTGAATGCATAAACGAATAGACATGTATAGGGCAAGAAAATTAAGAAGGCAAGAATGAACAAAAACATTATTATTCACGCGTAATAACGACATGACGTGACCTTTGTGGAAGCTCAACATGTTAAGCAGCCGACAATTAAAAATGATTCAGAATGCTGAGATGACTGGCTGTATTATGTGTTGACCAGCTGTACAATACATTGCTCAGGCTATGTTCTTCTGCGCGGCGTGGGTAAGCGTTTGTCTTCCTACTGAATGCGCGTCATGGCATGGAGTCAGACCCACTGACTATTTTGAACAGGGAACACGTGGCACTGTATCTGGAGAGAGAGGAGGAAGAGAGAGAAAGAGAGAGCGAGAGCTGTCAGGCAGGACGCATATTCACCTCAGTCCCCACAGCCACGCATACACTGGCAGAACTGTTGTCTGTGCGTCCGCAGTGGGTAGGACAGTAAACAGCGGCCTGGGATTTATAAAACTACTCCATGAAAGTCTGGAATCGGACAGTCGAGAGAGAGAGAGGGAAGTCCTGCGAGAACAAGGCGAGACAAAACGACATTTGAGGCCATAGTCATTTTCTTTCTTTGTAGCCAGAGGACAGAGATGATGGAGACCAAACTCCACTGGATTGCCTTTTGCGCGCTTCTGGTCATCAACTTGGGAACCGCTGAAAATGGTAGGTGGCAGCTTCTTTACATCATCTTCAATACGACTTCTTACCTCTTCACTTTGGACTGTTGGTTACTCTGATCAAAAGACCATTCATTTGGGGAACTATATGTAAAGACAACGCGTGCCCTATCACGGAAGTATCTTCTTTTTTCACACCAATCTCACGTGAACACACCACAGACTACATAATTGGTTGACACATGCGAGAGTTTATTTTAGAGCAGAGATTTACAGTCTCTCGCATTTGCTGCCCGGCTGTAAATTGGAAGAAAGTTCCTTTTCTTCTTCATTAGATAGCTGTGAACATCTGAGTTCTTCTCGTATGTTTTCTTTCAGCCCATCTCAAGTGGGCAAACTCCAGCTCACCTTTCACCAGTTTTACCACCAGAAATATTTGTTTTTTTCTGTTTTACATTCAAGCATCCGCCTCCCCCCCCCTTCCTCTTTCTGCTAGCATTACATTTGCACAACTTTGCACACATCCTGTAGTTCTCTATAACCACATTTGGCTATCGCTACTGCCAGCTTCAAACCCCTCCGTCATCCTCTTTCTTTCTTACCACTCAAATAAAAAGGAACATGAGACTCTTGACATTTGCAAAGGATTTTATTGAGCTGAGCTGTAGCATCAGCTCATTGGGCTGAAGTGGGAATGAAGAGAAAACAGCGTGGCTTCTCTGGAGAACATTAGCTGTAAATGAACAGGGAAGTACACTGAGATAAATGACACCTCCAATTATGTGCAGCAGCTCACTGTCATTTTACTGCCTCCATGCTAATTGGCTTGTCTCTGCAGTACAGTATCTAGATTTTATGAAGCGATTTAAAGCTGCGGCAGGTTCCTTATTTACTGTGTCTCGGCACCACACATGCTGCTGACTGTGGGGAGGAAGGGGAGAAATGGCAGTGTACCAACACTCACCATAAAAATCCCCCGGAACTTTTTCAGCAAAGAACATGTTTGCTTTTTTTCTGCTCCTGACTCATTTGGCCTCATTTGTCGCTAATAAATCATTTTTTTTCTTCCTTTTTTAGGAACACGAGTCCTCTAAATTACAGGTCCTTCAGAACAAACTAACAAAACTGAAAAAAGGTCCTACCACAAAAGAAAACCACAAAACCCTAAATAAGAGGTCCACTAATAACTGGCATGACCAAAGAAACAAACTTGTTGACTGGTTGCCCTTGTTTCAGCTGTTTCTCTTTTGATACAGCTTTTCTAGATGACTGAGAACCTTCACAGACGGGAACTGGCATGAGATTTTCATTATAGCGTGTCATAAAAAAACAACTCCAGAGCACAGGGTTATGTGAAGCAGAACTGCACAGCTACAACGAGTGCATTATTGTTATACAAAGACTTAGGCTAAGTAACAATTAAAAATAATCCATTTCACGTCTTACCATTAATTTTCTAGCAATATATCTACTGTTTTTTAAGTGAAATTACATTTGTCTTCCAACTAAATCTTCTTGCTGATTTATGATTCAAACACAGAATTATGTGGAGGGGATTTTTTTGTGTAAAATATATGTTGGACAGTTTGTGCTCATTTCTGAACATGTCCCTCCCCTGCAGCGGTAATGCCACAGTGCGTAACATAACCAAATAACCAACGACAGTCGCATTACTTTCTCATGCAGTCGACTGTACAAGAAGATGAGAACCAAAAGACTCGCAGCTCTTGTACTGTGCCCACCGAGACGTTTCGATTTCAGATAATTAGAGGTATTATTGGCTCGAACGTCAGCCGAGTCACATGCGGGCGACAATCAGTGCTTATGGGGTTTTGCTCGACATCTGCTCTCAGAGAAACGGCTGGCTGTTTGTCTCGTTGGCAGGGTCAAGAAGTGAGCCAGAGCTATTTCCCCAGGTACATGCGGCACTGGCCCAAAAGATTGTGAGTAATATCTGGAGAGAGAGAGGAGTGTGCAATAGTGGAAACAGTGACCCTCTTTATGAATCTGCTCTGAACACACAGACACACATATATAGAAACACACATGTATACAAAAACAGACAGAGTCCACTCCTCCAGCGTTTAGCCTGAACAGCTCTAATGGAGCTAAAGCGAGGGAACAAGGCCAGTATTATACAGCCAAGCACCTCTGTATATTTATGAGCGTGTCTGTTTTGGTATCATTTGGAGTTCAAAGAGGTTTCTCTCTCTCTGTCTCTCTTTCACTCGTGTGTGCTGATGTGCCGTGTGAGTGATTATGGAGGTAATGAAAGGCATCAGGGCAGCGTGTTACTGGACGGTAATGACTTTACATTACATTAGTGATCTGGTCTTCATCAAAGGGAAGCAGGTAGAAACAGAAACAGACAGGGGTGATGAAGATATGAAGGCAGAGCAGGAAGAGACTGAGAGAGACTGAAGGCCTTCATTAAAATGACATTACTTGTGTTCTTTCGCGAGGTAATGTATTCATGGACAGATAATTCAGATAATTCTTCCCGGATAAATGACGTATACATCGCTGTGGAGAGGTATTTCCATAACAGGGATGAGTCCTGCAGTAGAGGCTACGGTGTCCACAGAGCTCTGATCTCAATATTGTAGAGTCAATTTGGGATTATATGGAGAGACAGCAGACAGCCTAAACACTTAGAAGGACTGTTGCAAGTTCCCCCAGCATGTACATACGCACAGTGTCCAGCGTGACTTGTTCAGATGGTCTTGTAGTGCGTGCCCTGCTAATTATCAAATAAGTTGCTAATGACTTGAAAGTCAATTGTTGCTTTGTCTTTATCCTCTTTATCCCATCAGATGGTGCTGCGTCTCCCACTCCAAAAAGCGCTGTCGGTGCTGAACCAGCTCCTGTGGATCCAGTTGCGAAGCCTGTGCCCGATTCCAGTCATAACCTCACCAGTCAAACACTGAACGGCTCTGATGCAAACCCAAGTCCCACTGGCAACGGCAGTTTGAGCATCAACATAAACGAAACCATCTCCGTGACGCACGATGGTAACTATTCAACTCCTATAGTTAAAACTTAATGGCACACTTATGGTTTAGGAACTGTGACGTTGAATGTTGGAAAAAAAAAACAACGGTGATGTTTCACTTATTGTCTGTCTGTTTGAGGTTGGCCAGAAGGGATGATTTATCACACACACACACAAGAAAGAATTTAGCAGGAAGCCCAACAGCGAGTGGCTCAGAGTTTAGCAGCTATATTTAACGCGGCCCTTATCGCCTTTTTCCGTGTCCAGAAGTGGGCCACAGAGCTAGAGTCAGGGTTAAAGTGTCGTGGGCACAAACACAACACGGGCAGAGACGGAGAGCTTAGACTACACTGTTAAAAAGCAGAGAGCAGGGAGAGCGCTGCCTTGATTAACTAAGGTGCAATGAGCTGTGAGGGCGACGTCAGAAAAGTTAGAAGTGATTCAGGTGGTGTTGAGAGAGGAGAGAAGTGATTAAATGCTGTGTGACTTTTCACAGGGGAGCGAGAAAGGTACAAGACATCCCCCCTCCCCCCCCTCCCCACCCCCCGTCGTTCACGCACACACACCTACAGATTCACACAGGCGCCCTTTTAGATCGTGCCCTGTATCTTTTGTGGTATTTGTGTAGGCAGATAGGTACGGTTATATTTGTCGTTGCTCAGGCACATTTGACTTTTTTGTCTCCAAGCTGTACCCAAAACAAAATTAAAGAAGCAATTTTTAATCAGAGCATAGCGCCACGTCAATGAAACTTCTGAGATGGCCCCCAAAACAGGAATGGTTTTACAGATGGAGGCCTGTGACATTTTCCATCTTCAACTTTTCTGTTCTGCGTTTGGCATTTGGTGGCATGAGGCAATGCCTGGACCCTACAGAGGTTTCACAGACAGTCCAACTCCTCTAGGATGGCTGGCACATCAATGTGTGTGCCATTGCTAAAAAGTCTCCCAACACAGTTTCAAGAGCATAGTAGGGAGATATCAGGAGACAGGCAGTTATTCTAGGAGAGCTGCACAGGGTCGTAGAAGGTCTGCAACCCATCAGCAGGACCAGTATGACCTCCAGCAGGCCACTGGTGGCAATGTTTCTGATCTAACATTCAGGAACAGATTGAATAATAATAATAATAACACATTGGTTTTATGTAGCGCTTTATCATCAGATGCTCAAAGTGCTCACGATTGAATGCATCACACAGTCACATCCTGGTGGTGGTAAACTACCTCAGTAGTCACAGCTGACAGAAACATAGCTGCCAATCCGCGCCAATCACCACCAACATCACTCACTCACAGTCATACACCAGTGAGGCACGCACTAGGATAGGGCGGGATCGAACCACCAACCTTACTGGTTACTAGACAATCACTAACTCCTGAGCTACTGCTGCCCGAGACAGTGACTTCAGAGCCCAATGTCCTGTAGCGGGAGCTGTGCTCATGGTGTCCAATGCCGTGGAGCTCGATTTGTATTTGCCATAGAACGTCAGAGTTGGTCATCATGGTGCTGTAACGGTGGTACGTAGACATCCGTTAGACACAGTACCTTCACCCTAAGTGATGTAGGTGTTAATCTGCATACAACACGTGTGCAGACATATTTTCATGTCAGGTATGAACACGGACACGAGTAGAATCTCTCATGCCAAAGCCCTTTTCACCCCCCACTGTATTGAGGGTGGAAACAGAAAACCGCTGAACACCGCTGCCTTCAAATTGGGTCACGTTCAGCGTGCTCACAAGTGTTCACATGAGCTGGTATTCACAACGCTGTAAGTGGAAATTTTCACAAGTTGTGTGTTTTACTTCCTATGTCACAACCACAAGCTTAAGAGTTACACATGAAGGCAGCATCCCTAAAAAATAAATGAAACTAAGCTATCTGGATTGCTGGATGTCACAGTGTAAGGATATATTTGGAACTTAGGGAAAATTACTTTTTTTTAATTCCTCATTTCATTCAGGCATTTTCCATTTTTCCAGATGATAGAATAATATTGCAATATCATGATATCGCAATAATGTATTGCGTCGTGACTCAAGCATTGCGATGCGTGTCGTGTTGTGAAGTTGTTGTTGTTGATGGTGACTCGCTCTTTGTCTTCCTGCAGACCCTTACAACAGCTCTCACCCGGCGACCTCCGCACCACAAGGCACAACAACTCCTATGCTTCCTCCTCCTGACGGCCATTCTACCATCTCTCACACTTCCCCTTCACCCACCTCCACCAGCACCACACTCACAGCTATCAATTCTCTTACCACGGTGCCCTCACCAAATCACACCACGTCACACCAAACTACAGCTTTGCCTGCTAACTCGCCAAAACAGCCAAGCGAAAATGCAACATCCGTGCCTGTGCCGCCCCAAACTACCACTCACACCGTTGCCGGCACCCAGGTCAGCTCAACCGTCGCCACCACCCCCTCTCACGAGAACCCCACTTCTCAGCCGACGACAAACAATTCGCAATCTCACGGACAGCCGGGGGCCTCCAGTGAAACCACCCCGACGACCACCCCGACGAGCAGCACCTCCACTCAGGCCAAGACCCACTCCGACATGCCATCCCAGCTCAACGTGGAGGGCGACAGTAAGCGCATAACACCTTCTGCCCTGGTGTATGAATTTGTTTTCTGCACTATTTACTGACTGGTTATTGACAGAGGCTGAAGTGAGTTGGCTTAAGCAACAAAGGCAACGTTGTTCTTTGTTTTCCAGCACAAGCCAGCCCTTGCTTCTACACACACAGACACGAACACACACCACGCATCCCCCGTTTGCGTCTTCTACGAGCACTGTCACCACCAAGCACGCCACAATCGTGGGCTTGTTTGGGAAAGGGACAGAGGCAGTCATGGGACTTCACTGTTTTTCTTCTGCCCCTCTGCCTGTTCTTCTAAATGATTTATATGTCTGCAGACTACTGTCCAAACAGAGAGGGAGGCAATAGATAAACTGTTCTCTGTTGCCCGGCCTGCTGGACTACTGTTAAAATCTAAAAATCTCTCCCCGCTTGTCTCACTCCGTGCGGTTTTATTAGGCGCTTGGCACCTCGCCTCTTTCCATTAGCCAGAGGAACAGGGAGCATTCGCTGCTCTGTGGTCGTTGTTACTTTCGACCGGAGGAAATAAAAAAAAAAAAACGGCCAAGTTTACAAAAACACGCTTCCATAGCAACATCTTCAGTATGTACAGTAATACACTGCAGATGCACAGAGACACAGAGATAGACATTAAGAATTAAACGCTTAACTACAATTGTAAAAAAAATAAAAAAATAAATAAAATTAAGCCTTAGATTTACTTCAGCAGAAACTTCGAGGAGACAGGCAAGTTTAACATCATCTTGTTTGACATGTCTGTCCCGAGCTACACTCCACAGGCTGCGGTTGCAACTTTAAACAGCCATTTAAGAAGCTGTGTTTCTGCTGCTCTGTTAGGTCAGAGTAAAATCCATCCTAGCATTGCCAGCGTGTTTACTCAGGCTCCAGTGTATTGATAGAAGGACGGGCCCCGCTCATGTGTTCCCTGTGTTTCTGCTCCAGCGACGATGGTCCACGACTCTCCCGCATTAGACCCCCTCCTGGCCGGCCTGGTGTCAGCCTTCATCATCACTGCTGTCATCATCACGCTGCTCCTCTTCCTCAAACTGCGCCGGAGAGACAACCGGCCGGAGTTCCGCAGGCTGCAGGACCTACCCATGGTGAGCGCGCTTTAAAAAAAAAACACATGCTGTTAAGCGTATATGAGATTTACTGTGAAGAGTCAATACTCATTTGGCCCTACAAGAGATTTTCCTCTACAGTCCTAATCCAGTCCTCTATATTAGATAAAAAGATTGAGGTGGCTCAGGTGTTTATGCTGTGCTAATCTAACCAGCTGCTGGTTAACAATTATTTTCTTATAATACTGATGTAATACTATAAATTATTCTAATGTGGTCTGAAATTTGAGGCTTAATGGTGTAATTATAAATAATTATTAATTGTGTTGCTTCATTTTTCCTTCGTAGGATGATATGATGGAAGACACACCCTTGTCCATGTACAGCTACTGATAGAAGCAGTGATGAACTTGTGGCGTCCAAATCTCCTCTTCCCACCAGGCCGCTGTGGTTGTCCAGCCGGCCTTTCTTCCTTAATCCTTTACCAAACAGAAAGGACTCTGGGTAGGTGGAAGCACATTTCTGGATTGCTTTCATTTATCCAGATTGCTGACATGTTAGAAAGGACATTAGTGAAACTGCAGTGGACAATGAAGACAATACCCATGATGGGTCCCTTTGGAAAAACTGTATTTTGGTGTCTGTAATTACAAATTAGGCCAACGTCTCTGTTCAGGACTGTACACTGCGTATTGTTTAGCCCATCTTTTGGGATTGTATAATATATTTTGATTTCCCTAGAGGTGAAAAGGGTAGGAGGCGACTTCTTCCATCCCTGTGGTGGTTTACACCTCGACCCAGACTGTCAGACCCATGTATTGCTAGACTCTTCCGTTTTTTAGACTGGCAGAAATTAAAGGCCGGTGTTCCGACCGAAAGGCAAGAAAAAAGAAATTAACCAACAGTCTGATTATAGTGTTAACAAGGTTGCACTTTACTTCAGGAGTGGAGGGAAAAAAAAATGGAAAAATATTTTTGTGTATGAGAAAAAGCAAGTTTTGTGCGTGTACATAAGCAACAAAGCAGTGTGTGCAGTTGTAGGTGTGTGTGCGCACGTGTGTGAGGGAGATGCATGATGTATGTTGAGGCGCTGCAGGGAATATTCAATGTTTTCTTTTTGTTCTTTTTCTATGTTTTTGGTCCTGCTGCCTTTATGCCAAAATTTTGATATGTTTTCTGTTTCTTTCCCGGCGTCTTGCGTCCAGGAGAGAGTGCCTTACACTTATAGGAACACCTCTTACTCCATAATTTATTTATTTTCCACACAAATTGACATCCACATTTCCCAGTTGTTTCCAGTGATTCGTACGATGCCCATTTAAACACACACGCTCAGGGCCACTACGTGCTCTGACTTGCCTGTGTTTGAAGATTAGCCTAGAGCGTGTTCACATAGAGCCACTCCTTCATACAATGACAGTTGAAGACTGAAGTTGGCCAGTGGCCTTTCCACACAACGTTAGAATTGTTCTCCTTGTGTTGTAAATACTACTGATGATTGCATCATGCAAAAAGGTCTTTATGAAACTTCCTCTTTAGCTCCTGCTTTAGCACATTTTTGCTAGATGCATACTCATTTGTCAGTTCATTAGGTACACGACTGAAAATAAATACACTGTAATATATCAGTCATGCACTAAATCTCCCTTCGTCACTGTTGTAATGATGAGTTTACGTTGAAACGGCTTATGAAAGGAGCTGATTCAATTGTATGATTATTTTGGAGGATTGAATTAGCCCACTGACTAAAATAGGGCTGTCAGAAACAACAGAAACATGTGTCAATACAACACAATACGATTCAGTAACTGCAAACCACAGCCTCCAAAATAACCCCTCCATAAAATTCCTGACGCTAGATTTAGTGCAGGGCACCGAATGCATTCGTTTTCACTGGCGTACCCAAGGAACTAGCAAAATGTTACATGGACTGACCCGCCGACACCTTGACTTCATTTGGTAAGGTCGCAGATATTTCACTTATTACACTGTGTATGAGCCTTACTGCATTTCTGGTCTGCAAATGCACAGGGAAACATGAGTGGACACACACAGGACAACAGAATCACACACACAAAAAAAAATGTCGCTCCTCTTTATTTAGACCAAAGTCACCATACTGACATGAGGTGGTTCAGATTTGAGCTAAAACTGCACTCTGTTTATTTTTTGTTCCACAAACACCTACAAGTTTAAGGAAAATGCAACATAGTTGTTGTCTGACGAGCCACTAGAACATATTCAGTACACTTCCAGCGCTGATGCTACACACAGCACCCATGAGACAATACACCATTCCTCCAGAAGTTATTCCTTTTTTTTGGGTCAATAAGGTGGCTGTGGTTCATGTTTCCTGAAATCTCCCAAAGATGTTCAATTGGGATGTGACCGTGCAAACAATTAAATCATTAATCGTCCGTTTCTTAAGTGTTAAAAGTATGCACACAGGCTCTGCTGCCCTGTGTGGATCATGGACTGTTGGTGATTTATGATTAAAGGTATTTTGGAACCATCCACTGCATTTTGTTTTATTCCTTTTTTAGACCTCAACATCACAGTAAACGACTTTTGTCATGTCAACACGCTACCACAGAGAATCAAGCTCCTGTTTTAACACTTTTATTGTTGGAGACAAAACATTTTTTTACAGATCTTCGGTGAACCTATCAATGCAGCTCCACCGCACAATACTCGGCAAATGCCATAAAACGGCAGTAAAGACGGCTGATTCATCAGCCATTATGTGGCCACAATAACACATAGATGAGCCTTTTCTCCATTAAATGCCTCTTCAGCCACAATAGAAACAGCTACACAAGGACATTGCGTTAGAGGAGTTATACTCATTTACAGTTTTCTACGTATTTCATTGCTCGGTAAGAATCTGTGAGACTATTTGTCATGGTGAGCTGGACAGTATGCGGTCATTTTTTACTACCCAAGCTTCCACATATGCACTCCACTGAACACCCAACCTGCCTGTCAGCTCGTGATGGCTCCGCACTGTGGTCTGGGATCTGTGATGGTGGTGTCTGGAAGCTGAAATATTTAACAGCTAGACACCTCGCCCAGTACGGTGCGGTCCATATCAGACATGACAACACAAAGGGCCCCTTGACTTTCTTAACGGAGCTGTGTGTGCACAAGAGTGGAGGGGCACTGCAGTGGAGGTGGATGGGCACTGGCGCCTTGACAAAACGTTAATGGATTTTGATTCCTGTTTGTCTCCACCTCAGCTGCATTACCGGGAACCAAAACCTATCCCTCGTCAGATTCCTTCTGGTGAAAGTGTGCATTATGTCAGCACACAAAAGCCATTAAATATCCATTACTCCCCAACAGTGAAGGATGTACTGCAACTTTTTGACTTGAAAATTTACCATGGGCGTGTGCACCTGCTGCTAACTGGCGGTTAAAACGCTTCTATCTCAAATTTCATGAGGGTTTTATCTGTTTTTGTTAATACACTTGGATTAATTAAAGAGTAACACCTTAAAGTTGGAGGAAGCCAGTCCCGAGATATTTGAGCTCACCACACCCAAGAGAAAGACAAGTGCAAGTCACATTAGCTAGATAGTAAGTTAGCAAACCGCTTCGACAGTTTGATTGAACGTTCCTACTACGACAACACATCTTGATTCTGTAAAATGAATGCTCCCACCTTATCAATACGAAACAGAGAAACTGAAACGTCTCTCCAGTCAACGCCCTTAACTGTCAGTTTATACGAAGCTGCATGGTTTCTTGTGTTGGTCTGTCCAATTCACTTCTTACAGATACACACTAGAGAGACAGGTACCTAACAGTCAGAAGATAACTGCTGAATAAGTGTATTACAGTGTATTAGATTTCATTGCCGATGCATTCTAGCTTTAAGGCCGTTACAGCACTGTTGGCTCTTAGCTTGCTGACCTCTGCACTGCTAAGTGATCAGTCGTGTGTTATTATGGATCCTGCTGCAGCTTTGGGGACAGATGGGTCCTGCCCAAACTTTAACCACATCAAAACTTTACTAACCAAAACAATCTATAATCATAATAAATCTGTACGTAACTATTTTTAACCTTGTGGTTTCGCAGAGCAATCACAGGGCTTCTGTCCTTAACTCTGGCAGGACCCATAATTTATTGTCAGTAGCGCGTAACATGTGAGCGGAGGGTGTGGCAACAATTAAAATATTATATTCTTTGTGTGGAATAATGCACCTTACAAAACAAAAACCCACCCCTTTACCACCACGAAACCCGTCAATCATGAAACGAGTTGTGTTTTGAAAGCGGAGCTCAAACAAAGACTTCTTTAAACAGCTGCCTGCCTCCTCGCTGTGCTCACAGCCTCTCGTCAGTCCTCACATGTGGAGACATTTAGATCACTTAGAGCTCCAAAGAGCAGCAGATATGACGAACAAGTGTGATGGAAACACACACAGCCGCCGTGTGATAATACGGAGGTAAAACACTGCTTTGACTAGTAGCATTTTAAACAGGCATCAGTAAATTATTAGTAGGTAAGGTGATGGGGTTGTAAGGGAGGGTTGTGTCACATGAGGACAGATTAAATTATGATAAGCATTTTTAGGTCAATTAAAGTAAAAAGGAAACAATTATACACTATTCGATTCATCCTGAGGCCAACACTTTTGGTACCCTCATAGACACCTCTCTAAGAGCTCTTCACAATAACAAAGAGTTATTGTGAAGGTATGAACTGTGTATACTATTCATATCCCAACAGGTCTGACCGTGAAGCAACAGTAATGATGCTAAGAGTTAATTACTGGTTACTGTGTATGTGATTTGGTTGCCATGCCAAGTCTGCTGTTTGCCATCCTTTGTTTTTTTTTCCATTTCTCATGGGAGCACAGGGGAAACAAGCCATATGGCCGTTTGTGTTATCTGGACTATTTTAAAGCTTTATCGTTCACAACAGAGCTGTCCTTCTGAGCTGTGCTGGTAAACAACAAACAAATAAACAAAAAGTATGGATCATGTTTTAGATGTGTCGTGTCGATAATGTGTCGTGTTGGAGTAATAAACAAGAAGAAATGTCTTTTTGTTGCCAAACGCTCTCCCAAGTCTGCCAAGAACTTCATCGTGTGAAAAGTCAGAGGTCATCGAGACTTAGGTCAGATCCTAAATCTGGGTCCGCATCATCATCATCCAGAAGATCATCTCCATTGTTCTCATCATCATCCTCCAGGTCTGATCCTGGACCAGCAAAGTCACTCCGTCTGGACTGAACACTCAGACGCACTCGTGGCTTCTGATGAAGAGCTGGCAGACATCAAGAGCAGAGAAGGAGCAGTTAATTTGCGCATGTGAGTGACTGAGTGGCTCTTCGCAGCGCTGCGCGTGGGATTAGGTTGAAAGGCATTCGAATGTTTTCCCATAACAACTGCGCACCAGTATGAGAACGTGCGTGTGGATACAATTGTTAAATTATCCTGGCTTCATGAGGCCAAATCACTCTGGGAAACATTTAGAGCAGAGATTGCAATCTCTTCCGGGAACATCGGCCTTCTGTTACAGTAAGTCTCAGGGGTGAGCAGTGCATGAGCTGAGACAGAAACACACAAGAGAACCAAATTTCCCAAGAAAAGGCTGGCTTTGCAGAGACTGTTGGGAGAGGAAATGAGAGCTTTAGTGCAGATGGGAGAACACAGAGGGACTGCAAATCTGCTCACAGCGATGGCACACATCTACAGATTATTTCCTTCTCTTTTATTTTACTTTAATTTCCACCGATTTTTATTTTTTTTCCACAATCTTGCTTCCACAGAGACCTCCTCTTCTTCTCTTTTCATGATATATTTAGCAACATGCACTTATTCGCTAGCGTTAGATGAAAAGATCAATAATGAAACACGAAACTACAGCCAGGAGACGCTGAGCTTAGCTTAGCATAGTGACTGAAAGCCAGGCTCTGTGCGGTGGTACAGTGAAATGGCAAACACAGTGCAGTGCTCTCCTGTCTGAGTCAGACCTGCTGAATCAGAGCGAAGGCTGAGCCAGATGTGTGGGGGAGGGACAGGAGAGGGAACTACATGTCCCAGCTTGCCAAAACCGTCTTTAAATTGTGCCCATCTGGCGTTGGACCGTATTTTCCGTTTGTCACACCATGTTTGTGAGTCTGTTCTCGTAGGTGGACAGAAGGCTTGTGAAAATGATATCATGAAAACACGTGCTGACGCTGACAAAGTACGCCGTGCGTACTTGGCGGCTTTTTTTCATTCAGAAGACACAAATTCCTACCGGGGTCTCTGTCGTCCAGCCAGGACAGATCATCGGAGCTGACCTCGGCCAGACTCGGGGTCGGGCTAAAGTCTTCCAAGTCAGAGTCGGCCTCTTTAACTCTGACCCCTCTGCTGTGGCTGTGAGGTAATGGTGAGGCCCCTGACACGAACAGATAACATGGAAAATAGGTTTATTATGCTGGTTATGTGTCCATAAGAGAGCCAGAAAAGAAGGGACACTTACCCGATGTCTGCGCTGACTGCAAAGGCGCCGACTGACGTTCTCTGAGAATAAGGCTCCTGACCTCATCCTTCAGTTCTGAGACGGTGGTTCTGTTAAATGCAACACACAGTACGTAATCCACTGAAAGACGAGATACGTTTTTACACACACCTACATGCTCACACATATACCTGATCTGATGGACCTCTTGTTGTGTGTGAGAATACTGAGAGAGAGCTTTAGTCAGGTCTGTGCTGTGAGTTCTGTAGCTGCCTGTCAGCTCCTCCAGCAACTGAACAAAGCACACAAAGGAAAGGTTAAGGATGTGAATGAATGCAAACCACAAACCCACCATCAAACACAACCTGGGTGATACAGCATGTCTGTGTGTACCTTGCAGCTGCGTTCATACTGTCTCTTGGTCTCCCTGGCCTCTGCCTGCTGGAGGAACATGTCCTCCTCCTGTCTCCCTGACGAGAGAAAAAGAAAGGACGGAGGCCTTGAGCAAGATTGTGCTTGTGCTCGCTTTTGCTTTTGATTTTGCCCTTTGCAGGCCTGCATCGGACGTGTGCGGTCCTGCTGTATCAACGAGAGTGCACGATGTGACTCACTTAGACGTGTTTTCATTTGGTCTAACTCTCTCCGCAGGTGTTCCAGCTCTTCTCTGCGGAGATTCGAGCTGAAGCTGAGGACAAAGGAATTAAAGCTGTGATAACATTTTCCCAAAAAATAAAACTGACACCCACAACAACTTTGCAGCACCCTAAGTTTTTTAAAAAAAAAAATTCTATGAGAGGTGTAAACATTTTTCATGTCAACACTGGGCTGGACCTATCATCAGTTTAGTCTGCCAGTTCCACCCTTGATGCACCTCTCCTCCAGGTTGCCTAGCGACGTGGCTCGGCTGATGTGTCCCCGCAGACTGCTCAGCTCACGTGCGACCTCTCTCCTCCATTGCTCCATCCTTCTCTCTGCTCCTGGACTCCGGGACTCGTCCCTCTGTATGTCCCTGTCCCTCACCTCCTCACGCAGCCTGTGAACCTCCTCTGGAGAAGAAGAGGTTACTCTCGTTACTACGAGGAAATAATTTTCTCCACTTTGGCAGCCGTGTGGACGGTAATTCCTAAAAATATATTGATGTCATTAATTATGAATGAATCCTCTGTTGACTGACCATCATTTTCAAACAAAGGACAGGAAGACAGTGAGCAGAGGTGGGACAGGAGAGAAAGCATGAGGCAGCATTTTTACACACATCATACACATTCAGTTACGTTTACTCATTTCCCAGATGAGGAACAAATGAAGCCTAAATGTGACTGAGGAATGTAAGTGTACTGAATGTAAATAAATGTAAAAATACAAAATACACAGTGGCCTATTCTAAGGGCTCACTCACAAGACTGAGAACACATTTTCCCATAATCCTGCTGACTTCCTGCTGCCTCAACTATTCAGCTACAGAATCCATTTAGCATCATCTCTCCAGAGACAAACTAAGTGGAACTGGTAGGGTGCAGCGGATCGAACTGCTTTTAATGCATAAGTGAATCACATCCGGAGCCTCTACATGTCATTTAAATAAAAGAGATTCTACCTACTATACATATAATTTAGAAGAGGATAATAAGACTTTCCAGTCTTCTTCGCGTACAGATATTTAACTGATTTACAATCTACACATATGGTAAATACAGTATAATATATATATAATATAAATATCCTGTAAACACGCTGTATTTAAACAACAATAAAGTTGATTTAAAGTGTTTTCAGCATCAGCGAGGAAAGAAAAGAAAACTTCATGCAGCTGAAGGCAGCCTGAATGTATTTTACATCATATCCTTGAGGCATCAAACTAAAATAAACAAGGGGAGGAGTTATGGTTTTAGTGGAATCACTGATACGGGGATTTCCCCTCCATTGCAGGATGTACGCATGAGCATATTGTTGGGGAACCTCAGGGTATTAACAGAAAATCAGTAGAAACAGAAATATACGCGATGGCCTGCTCACTTTGTTTTCGCTCAGCTGACGGTGAGAAAGTTATCTAAACATGAAAAGGTATTGTATTTAGGACGAGTGGATTTGCCAAAATGAAAGACTTTAGCAAACAACTTCTGCAATTAATACAAACAAGTGTCAGACTAAGGTTAAAAAATAACACAGTGATGATTTGTTTGAATTAAAAGGCACTTAACCTGTTCACTTATCTGCTGTGATCTCAGTTTGGGTGTGGCCAAACTAAACAGTGTTGAATTTGATAACAGTTCCTTTCTCATAGGCGACAGAAACAGCTGTCACACGTAGTTGTTTATGAGAGAGGATAACTTGACCCAGTTTAAACAGAGACATGTAGCTCACGGTGCAGCAGCGGGTTACCTTGTAGCGTCTGAATGTGACATTGCTGAGATTGTCTCTCTCTTAACACATCGTGGAGTTTCTGAGTGAGGGACTCGATCGCCTTGAAAAGACATTAGAATAGAAATTTGAAAACATGTCACTATATATAATTATAATCACAATAAAGTGAATAACGGCTACAGGGGAGAATAATAGTTCAGTACCAGAACCACCACTACTAAGACACTATTGCCGCTCTTTTGCACAGACATCATGTTAAATACAGTCTTGAAAAGATTACTAGTCTTCCACGATTTTGATGTCATGTTGTTGTCTTTGCATATTTGTGTTCAAGCTAGTGGATACTGGAATTTACACCCACACGATGAACAAAGTATTTTTCTTGTCTGTTCACTGTTAAGCAAAAAGCACACACACCTGGTTCTGTATCTGGAGCTGTGACTGGACAGCAGCTAGGTCTGCCCACTGCACGCCAGGGCCCAGAGACGGGGGAGGCTGTCGTAGAAGAGGGCCTCGAGGGGGAAGAGCAGGAGGATCCAAATCTGAATCAGGAACGCTCTCTCTCAGTGGGTACAAACCTGGAGCGGAAGAGGCGTGTGCGCGAGTGGAAGTTCGTTCACAAAAGGGTGCAATCACATCAAATGAGTTCAAACCACAACTCGTTCTACCGAGGTGTATTTTTTGCAACCTCTGAAAGAGGGGAAGTTAAATATAAATAAACAACGTTTTAGTCACATTCAGAGATCTGAAACAGCTCACCCACCGTCTCCTGCTTTGGAGGATTTCCCCGGTGACCTCAGTCTCTCCTGTAGAGACAAAAAAACTTCCAAATCCGAAAGGTATCTTTGAACTCTCACCGTCTGTGCACGGCTTTACTTTGAACCTCCTTAGTGGAGCATTACTGCCATCTGCAGAGTGCTATGACGATGACAATTTACAGCTAAACCCATAAAAGGGACGCCTCCTACGGAACTAGTGTGAAACAAAAAACACTTAATGTTGCTTTAAAAATTAAAGTTAATGCTATTTTTGTAGGGCTAATGAAGACAATGGACATTTGAATCTACTCACCCTCATCTTTGCAACGCTGCCATCGGCTACTGACAGGATGGAGCTCAGCTGATTGTCCCAGTTCATGTCGTGGTTGAGCTAGAAAGCAAGCGCATCAAGTTGTCAGTGCTTTATTTATCAGCATTACAACAAGACCACGTGCTGCGTTGTGTGACCTGACAACGATTTTACGTAAAAGAAAGAAAGAAAGTAACACTGCAGGAGGATGATGGAGTAACTTAAGACGTGTTTAGACACAGGTCGGCGAGGTAACACCTGACTTGAGACCTCTGGCACTTTGGAGGAGATTAGATTTCAGCAGGCCTGTGCAGTTGCACATCTTAGTGACGCTTATCAGCTGCTACACAGGTAAACGGGGTGTGAGATCAGGCCATGTGATCATGTGAAGGGCCTGCTCAGCTGATCTGCAGGTCGTCGGAGGGGGAGAGGCTCTCCAGTTTCCAGGAGCAGCATTAACAGATTTATGGTGGAGGCGGCTCTGCACCTCCCTGCTCATACATCAGCACATGCTTTCTGATAAAAGCATAGCAAAACGTGCAACAAACACGAAATACAAAACCAGAGTAAGTGTTAAACGGCGGACTTTGAGGCACAGTTAACCTGAGCTAACGTTAATGCCTGTTAGCTGGAATTTCACGACGACTTTTGTTTCTCAGCGTTTCTGTTTTGGTTGTCAGAAAAAAAATGTATCTTTAAATAATTTAATATAGTGTCGTTGCCACTGCGAATGTTTTAAATGTTATGACAACAGACATAAAAAATATTTCGGCTAGCTACTCACATAAAGCCCTGCGACCTCACTTTTAAATCCAGGAGCCCATAACAACGCAGCGTGTGACGTGAGCAACCGAGGTATTGTGGGTATTGTAGTTAATACATCAAATACATCTCTCTATATTTTTTGAATTTTCATTCACAAAATTGTAGAGGATAGCCCCCCAGTGCATGCTTAATGAAACGATATGTGTTTTATGTTGAATCCAGTCGTTTAATCAGAGCAAATAATATCTAACACAACAAAAAACCTTAATCGACTTCTGACATCGAGCAGTTAAAGGACACAATCTCCCATAATCCAAAGCTCTTCGTTGAAAAGGAACAATAAAAAGAAAGGGTTAGACAATCAGAGCCTGAAGTTCTATGGAGTACATATATATATATATATATTGCAGCAGCCGATGTGTTTTTTCAGGACTATGATGAGAGCAATTATTGATTATGTATACTTTGTTTATGGAGCTCCAGCTCAAACACATTCAAATAAAATATATAGAGTTATTAATAAAGCGTTTAGGATGTATACCGGTCCAACTAAGCCAACTAAGGCAATCTAGATAGAGCTAGGAGAATAGTCCCAGAAGAGATAAACTGATGTTGACCTACTGGAGTCGGCTTAAAGGATGTGGCAATGAAAACACTGCCAAGAGTAGAATTCAGGATTGTTGAAAATATAATTCATTCAAAGGCAGTGGCTTTGGATGATCAATAAAAGACAAATCAGAAAATACAGACTAAATAATATCTACTTTAACTCCCCTACGCCTGTCAGTAATATTCCCATTTGGTTACTTCCAGGAAATGAAGCTGATTATGACATAACAGAGTTAATGTAAATGGGAAGATAGTCAAAAAGGACCTCAGGCCAGCCAATATTTAAGAAATAAATATTATAGCTATTTAGATATGTATACAGATAGATCTAAAAATTAAGAAGTGTAAGGTGGGAATTGGCGTATATGTACCAGCAATGAAGTATTATAAGAAGATATAAGATATAAGATTATCTGTACAGCAGAAATGTCGGTCTGTACAGCAGAAATGGTGGCCATTATCATAGGTCTGCAATGGATAGAGGAAGTAAAACCAGGTAAAGTAGTATGTTGTGTAGATTCTCTTGCAGCCCTATTTAGTGTTAAAATACGAAATCAAGCCAAGAGGATTTAGTACTGGAAATTCAACAAGTTTATTCAGCCTGTACATGTTAAGAACAGAAGTGAGATTTTGCTGGGTGCCTGCACATCCAGGTGTAAAATGGAATGAGGGAGCAGACAGTAAAGCTAAAAAAAAAAAAAAAAAAAAGGCAATCAGGATGTAAGGTATAGTAAAGGTACCTTTGGGTAGGGGAGAGGTTAAGGCATTGATTGAAAAACAAATTATTGAAAAGTGGCAATGAGGTGGGACAGGGACTGTAGTGGAAGGAAATATTATAGTGTACTGAAATCTATCAATGCACAGGGTGTGAAGAGGTGAAACAGAAAGGAGGATTTTAACCAGACTATGATTCGACCATACAGGGCTACGCAAAACATTGTTTATGATAGCTAAAAGTCCATCAGATGAATGTGTGGAGTGTAAAATGACATAAAATATGGAACGTATATTGTTACTTTGTAGGAAATACAGGGAGGAGCGAATAAGATTAATGGGAAAGATAATTAAGGCATGAAAGAAATGGAAGAGAGCTACTATAGAATATTTGACAGATATATTCTATATAATAGAATTTAGGAGTCTTATTTGTTTATTCATTCATTCATTCATATATATAAAGTCCGGGTTACATACTCCGATACAGTAGGTGGTGGTATGTTCCTTTAAAGACATGGTTGCAACGCGGCAATAAACGAAGACGAGGAGGAAGAAGAAGAAGAAGAAGAAGAAGAAGCAAGAAAGGGGAAAATGGCGGCTTCCATTGACAGCGTGCAAAGTGTAACAGGACCGTTACAAAACTGTCTAACAAATCTGGGATTTGAAGTGTATCCTCTAAAGGTAACGTGACGTTTCTCTCTTTCTAATGTGAAGCTTTTACAAACAGAGTGAGCGCAAACCGGGACGCAGGTGAACAAGGAGACAGGAAGACAGAGTGAACGATACAGAATAATACACTAACCTTCAGTCTCAAATTCTGTCTGTATACATTGTTTTACATGCTACAGCGAACATATGGTGAATCATATCTGATACGACTTTACTTTATGTACTCAGATGACTCTCGTGACACAATTCTGATGAGAGAGACGATCTCCTCTGACGGTTTGTTCCACCTTGTTTACAGATCGGTTGGTATAACTCAGTGCTGTCTCCATCCCTGCAATTGTCGTACCCAGATGACACCTTGGCTGTGGTGGTGCTCAGCACACCTGACATGTTTGAACAAGCCTTCCTGCCCTTCCTGGAGCGGAGGGAATACAAGGGACTGTGTGACCCCATAGACCAGTGCGTCAGACATTATGTCACCTCTGCTGTTTCTCAGGTGAGAGAGGAGGTGTGTGACTGTATGTATGGTTGGTTGTTTGGGGATTGAGGGTGATGAAACTGTAGTTTTGGCAAGCTGTCAGGACATCTACTTTATGCGTGACATAAGTACATTTTCCAACAATTACTGACAGATAGACTACTGTATGTATTATTCACTATATCACAATTTGAGTTGATCTCCTTAAACAACTTGTTGTCGTAGAAACTTCTGATAGGTCGATTGAAATGGTTTGAGTAATTTAAACTTTTTTTAAACTTGTGGATGTTGACCTGAGTTAAAAAAAAAAAAAACAATTTCAAAATGGTATCTTCCTCATGTGGCCTATTCTAATCAGGGATACAATTCCAAATGTAACTATTTATGTAATGTGACACAGAATATTTCCTTTACCTCTTCCTGCAGTGTTTTCCAGGACAGAATGTGGATGTGAGTTACGACTGCGAGATGCTGCCCAACAGGAAACCGAAATTCTTGGCGCAGACTGCTGCGCACGTATCTGGAGCGACTTTCTACTACCAACAGTTGGATGTCACAGACCAACCCTGGGCTGAAAAAGTACGTATGTCCTTGATTCATTTCCCCGCAGCCTCACCCTTCTCGTCTCTTTACCTCAGCTTTGCACCTCTACTTGTCTCCAGAAAATGTACGGCGTGTGTGTGCATCCGAGGTTCGGGGGCTGGTTCGCCATCAGAGCTCTGCTGGTTTTTGTAGACGTGACGGTGGGCTCTGAGCTGGTGCAGCCTGCTCCTCCCGACTGCGTTCCTTCCAGAGAGGACCGGATACAGCTGTTGGAGGCTTTCAACTTTCGCTGGCAGGTACAGGACTCGAGCCCTTTAAGTCATGACAATGACAAATACTTTGAATCACACTGTAAATACAACTCTAATTCATGTGTTTTGGGTTATCAGTGTATCACAGTAACGTTCCATGTTCTGCTTTGCGTCCTCAGGACTGGAGCTACAGGGACATTGTTCCTCCGGTCCAGACTTACTCCCAGAAGCAGAGGGACTACTTCTCCACCCCGCCTGCTCAACGGTTTGCTCTGCTCAAGACTTGGGGTTTTCTGCCGAGTGAAGGCGACCCACCTGATCCCACCTCGGACGCACAGTGTCAGGTGGGCGGACACGGCTGAAAGAGGAGACCGGCTGAATTGCGGATGCACGGCTCGCGTTTTACGAGCACAAACCTCTTGCCAGACGTTTAATTAATCTTGGATGAAATCCTTATCTACCTGTAGCATGTTGACATGTTGGCATGAGCTAGGTTGGAACACTTGCTTCTTCACTTTCAGCTCTGCGCTGCTGCTGCTATGATGTTTACCATCAGATATTAACACTACTGTAAAGTATAAAAAAGTATATCTATGTTTAGTTTTGGGTTTGCCAACCAGTGCCTCTCCCATTGCTTGATGATGGATGATGAATAATGGCGGAAGGGATGTTGGCTCAAAATAGCCTTTACTCTTTGAGCGTAATTCATATTTTGCCTTGTTTTTAGGCCTTCTAATGCACTTATTTCTTATTTTGTTACAATGCAATCTCTGGATATTCAAGTTGGTCGAGGAACTTTACCAACCACGTCCAGGTTTGTCCTCTTAGCATCAGTGTGACTAGCACATCACAATGAATGGCCTCCATTGTTGTTGAGAGAGTTTGACATTGGTGTTAACGGTTCATATTTTGACAGGGTGACTGTAAGGAATTTAAGGTGCTCCACACCATCTACTTCATCTCCTTCTGCATGGAAGGATGAGATGTATTTTGTCCTGGGGTTTTTCTGGTCTATGGTCACATTTGTTTTTGAAGTCGTAGGGACCATTGGCCTCGCACCACCTGACTTTATTTGTCCCTGTCCGTTTGCCATCAGAAAGGAGGAGAAAGGAATTATTTCCTTGTGTTTTTTTTGTTGTTGTTTTCTTCGTTTAAATTGCTGACAGTGTGTAAATATATATATATATATAGCAAATACAAAAAAAAACTATGTGTCTCAAGCAGTGTCATTGCTTGTGTGGCTTCTCGAAACTGTTCATATCCACAATGAGCACTACAGTCTGAAATAAATCCATCCATTCACCTCTCTCCAACATTTATTGCTTCCTTTGTCTTTTCTTTTGTCTTCTGGCTGTCCCCAGTTTACCTGACACTCAGCTTTATGCATTATAGATGTGAGCTGCCTCTCCCTTCCAGCCTGGTGACAGACTGACTACGTTCAACTGTGACTAACCCTCTATCACAACACTGTTGCCCGGGACACAGTTGGTCAGCTCTATGCACTTTTTCTTTTTTTTTTGTGAATATCCATTTATTTATTTATTAAGATGATGGAGCACAACAGATGTGCCCGCTGGGGTTAAGTGTAGGGTTTGCCACCCTGCAGCAGCAGTTCGGCTCGGGTTATGTCTGCAGTTACGCCTCTAGGTGTCAGTGTTGTCCTCCTTGTCCGTGCAGGCTGAGGGGTTGTGCAGCTGTTTCCGAACCATCTGTAGATGTGAAGTACTTGGAAAAAGTCGAATTCTGACTGCGGATACGCTGCCTCACACTGTAAAGTGCACAATTTGCGCACTGAGACTTTTATTAATTGCTCTTGAATGTATTTCGTTTAAGCAGATGCGCTCTCCCTCCCTCCTTCACTGTGAACTCTGTGGTCTTTTGTGACTTTTTAATCCCGTGAGCCATCTATTGCTTCATTTCACATTTTATGCCCCCCCTCCCCTCTCTCCCTTCCTCAATCCCTCTCTCCCTCCCTCCCCTTGCATCCTTCTCCTCACTCCTTCTCCCTCCCATGCTATTCTGTCTATCTGTATACTGAATCAGCATTTCAGAGCAGTATGCCGCAGGCCTGCAGAGAGCCAGACCATGGAGTTAATTATACTCCCACAGATACTCGATCTCCCCTATTCCCCCTTGCTCCATCCCACATCTCTCCCTCTCTCCCTCCTCTTTCCCTTTTCCCCTCACTTTCTTTCTGCCTCTCTCTATGTCAGTAAACTCTGCAGTTCAGTTTTCAGCCCCAACAGTAGCCTCCAAGGGAACCTTATTACCCACAGTTGCAACATCCACCTAATCTGTTATTGGGAGTCCTTCATGTCTTCCAGGAAATATTCTGTTACATGTGGGGCAGTTTTAACCTGAAATTGTTTAATTTAGTTATAATACATAACTAGAAGTTCTGTAATCACAATAATGTAACATTCATTTGTGAATCACATTATTTTAGGGGGTGTTTAGCCCAGGAAACGTATTTGTCAAAACAACAAAAAAAAGCAAAAAAAACAAGCAGGCACAGAAACAGCTGGCAGAATATTGCTCTGTCTGCAGTTTTTTATCTTATTTGGCCGTTCCTTCGTTGGTTTCAAGTCCAGCCGCTGATTCTGTGAAGGAGGAGGGTTAATCGTCTTTGTGGAAATGTGCCAGTGCGAGTTCTCAGGGTCCCACATTAGTGTTCACTTATTCCCTAGAGGTGGGTAGTGAGCACCTCGCCGCAGCTAATACCTGGTGGTGGTGCTCTGTTGCATGTCACAAATGCAGCAAAAAGATGAGCAGGGAAGGTTGAAGGGGGATAATTTTGCTTCTGTGCAGTATCTTGCAGAAAAAAAAAAAAAAAAAACACAGCGCCGTTCAAGCTCCGGCAGGCAGAGCTGCAGCACCAAGCTCCTGCAGTTCCAGAGTTGTTGCAGGGCTGCAGAGGCATGGACCAGTATTACACTGATAGAAACAACAAACTAGAAAATCAGTTTGAACGGTCACAAATGCAGTGAATGAAAACATTAGAGAAACATTTATATTCTCATGAAACTAGTTAAACAGCGAATAATTATAAATGGAAACAAAAATGTAGCGTGTGCATAGACAGTGTTTAGGTTCGTCAGAAGCAGTGTTAAAACTTCTCTGAACTGCCAAGTATACACGGTATAGTCAGTGTGCTGCAAAAATCCTGTGCAGCTATGATAGTTTTGGGTAAAAGATGAAAAAAAGGATGAGAGTTGTTTCATGAGTTGTGGCTCAGTGAAGCCGCGTTATCCGCCCACAGACATCAGCTCACATGAAGAGAGTGGAAAGGCCAGCAGCGTACCAGCAGCAGAGGAGGAACTGGGAACTGAGTGGGGGGGGGAAGCACCGACAGAAAGAGAATTTGGTAAAATGTGTTCCATCGAATTTTATCATAGCGTTCAGTTTATGAAACTGCAATTGAAAAGGGGTTTTTTTTTAAAAAATACCCAGAGATTTATGAGAAACGGGAAAGAGCTTAATTAGATCTCACCCCTTTTCTGCGCTTCCTATCTCTGCTTACTGTGACAAAACAGTCGCATATGTTCTCAAGGGCTCCTGTCTCTTTATAAACCAGTCTGATTCAGTGTGTGTGTGTGTGAGTCTGTGTGTAAGTGTTTCAGTGGTTTTAAAATTTTAAAACCCTCTCCTTATCAGTTTCGCGGCTTAGCATAATTAACAAATCCGTCGCCTCAAATCCCCTCTGTAGCCAATCCGTTCCTGGTCGTGGCTGCGCAGTCCAATGGATGAAGAGAAGGGGTGGTCAGCCACGAGGTGGAGGAGTAAAGCGATGACGGGGGCAAGTACAGGTCTGCTCAATTATCTCGTTATTAGACCCAACCAGGCAATAAAGAAAGAAAAAAAATCCTTCCTGTGTGCACGTCAACATTTTACATCACAAAAACGAACGTGTCCCATCGTTGGCCTCTCTATCGTATGCTTTTTTCTCTCACTCTCCCTACCACTGACCATGAACATGCCAGCACATGCAGCTCTTGTATATTTGTCACAGATTTACGGGTTCAGCCTTTTCTCTCATGAACATCAAGTCGTTAATGTGCACCAGGTAATGCAGGGTGGTCATTAGTTGGTCATGTAGTGGAAAATACTGCGAGCAATGTCCAAGCTGTTGGGATGTCCACACATGTGTAAATGTACGCATTAGTAAATATTAAGTGTAATAGCTTTGTGTATATGAATTCAGAGGATGCACTGTTAGTATGTGGCGTGTTTTTCCTTGGAGAAGAACAACAAAATCACCATTCACCTGACTCCCCATCCTCTCCACTATAACCCTGCCATCAGAGAGCAGGGTGGCGGTCAGACAGGAGAGGAGGATTATCCCAAGCTAAGGTTCCCCTTACATAATCCCCCATTTTAGATTAACTTCAGTCCCCAGGTAACATGATAGATTTAACTATTTGGACCACAAAGGAAAACTGCAGCCTCACAGGAAACACAGAGGAGGGTATCATCTATGTCACGAAGGCCTCAGCTGTGTCTGCATAAAGTCTGTTGTGTGCGCAGCGTAGTGTGGTTCAGTTATCTAAGTCTGCAGTGGCAAAACTATCAAAAAAGGGTTTAATCGCTTTTGAATTCAACATTGCACACAAGGAGTATTTGTGAGAACCTCGTTTTTCGCCGTTTTTGTACAGCATAGACACAACAGTGTAAATACTTAAACAAACCAGTTCAAACGTTGAACCTGTGGACTTGAGGTCTGAGTTGGGGGAAAAGCCTTTTGGTGGGAGATAAGAGTGCGTTGCAATAGAGTGTCTCAGTCCACCTCCCCTGTTCAGAGAGAGGTTTTCCAGTTTTACACAGATGACTAAGACAGTCATCTGTGTAAAACTGCCACAGAAGACCTGTGGCAAAAAAGGCCTAAAAAAACAAAATCCTCAGTTGGTAGATATCTAACACCTGAAGAACTGTCTCGTCTGTGTTGAGCCGTGCAAGTTGTTGTCTAGATGTTAGAGGACCATGTGATTGCGGGTAAACTTCCCACCAGTCATTTAGAACTGAAGAAGCCACTTTGATACCTGTCTTTGTTTTACAGGAGTGAAAACTTAACTTAACACCTAATACTGTCAATAGCACGGGTGCTTATTAGCACACATTGAGAAAGGATTCAGCCAGGACACTGTGTGGTTTTACAGCATCGAAGTGGCTAATAGTTGTACAGATATTCATGTCCTCCTGTAGCCAATATTTGATATAGAGTAGAATGGGTTGTAGTGTGTTTGTCTGCTACTAACAGTTAGAAGTTAGGGTCCTGGCTAGGCTAACCAGGCTGAAAACTACTACTACAATATAGTTAAAGTCAGTTGTCAGAGTACAGTGCTAATGCTAGTTAGCATCAGTGTGTCTGGCTAGAGATTACAACCCAGCTCACTAGGGATAAAGGATAAAAGAACCAGGCGGCAACAGGTTCGAGAAAAGGACGGTGACTGAAAAACAAACAACTGAAACCTTGTCCTAGCTCCAGTCTAAGGCAGATGGTGATTCTAATATTCACAAAGAGATTTCAGTGACAAGCTGATGCAGAGGCAGGCTGTTCTCCAGGCCACACAGCTCCCCAAATGGGAATAGAAGGAGGCTTTCTACTTCCATTTGTATGAGGCAGTAGAACGAGCAATCCTGATGAAGACAGTCTGACTGGTGGCACATGGACACTTGGACTGGAGGTCAAAAATGCATCTTGATCTTGAAGTAGACACCAGTAAGACACCTTTATTGCACCTCTTTGATGCTGGAGACTGAAGAGACTTGACTTGAGATGAAGGAAGCTTTTCCTAAGTGTCTTATGCATTCTGTGGCAGGCAGAGAAGATACAACAACAAAAAAAAACAAAAAAACAAGCAGGCACAGAAACAGCTGGCAGAATATTGCTCTGTCTGCAATTTTTTATCTTATTTGGCCGTTCCTGTGTTGGTTTCAAGTCCAGCCGTTGATTCTGTGAAGGAGGAGGGTTAATTGTCTTTGTGGAAATGTGCCAGTGCGAGTTCTCAGGGTCCCACATTAGTGTTCACTTATTCCCTAGAGGTGGGTAGTGAGCACCTCGCCGCAGCTAATACCTGGTGGTGGTGCTCTGTTGCATGTCACAAATGCAGCAAAAAGATGAGCAGGGAAGGTTGAAGGGGGATAATTTTGCTTCTGTGCAGTATCTTGCAGAAAAAAAAAAAAAAAAACACAGCGCCGTTCAAGCTCCGGCAGGCAGAGCTGCAGCACCAAGCTCCTGCAGTTCCAGAGTTGTTGCAGGGCTGCAGAGGCATGGACCAGTATTACACTGATAGAAACAACAAACTAGAAAATCAGTTTGAACGGTCACAAATGCAGTGAATGAAAACATTAGAGAAACATTTATATTCTCATGAAACTAGTTAAACAGCGAATAATTATAAATGGAAACAAAAATGTAGCGTGTGCATAGACAGTGTTTAGGTTCGTCAGAAGCAGTGTTAAAACTTCTCTGAATTGCCAAGTATACACGGTATAGTCAGTGTGCTGCAAAAATCCTGTGCAGCTATGATAGTTTTGGGTAAAAGATGAAAAAAAGGATGAGAGTTGTTTCATGAGTTGTGGCTCAGTGAAGCCGCGTTATCCGCCCACAGACATCAGCTCACATGAAGAGAGTGGAAAGGCCAGCAGCGTACCAGCAGCAGAGGAGGAACTGGGAACTGAGTGGGGGGGGGGGGAAGCACCGACAGAAAGAGAATTTGGTAAAACGTGTTCCACCGAATTTTTATGAAACTGCAATTGAAAAGGTTTTTTTTTTAAAAAAAATTACCTGAAACTGGTAATGGGGGGGGGGGGGGGGGGGTAACCCTAACCCTAACCCCTAACCCTTACCCAGAGATTTATGAGAAACGGGAAAGAGCTTAATTAGATCTCACCCCTTTTCTGCGCTTCCTATCTCTGCTTACTGTGACAAAACAGTCGCATATGTTCTCAGGGGCTCCTGTCTCTTTATAAACCAGTCTGATTCAGTGTGTGTGTGTGTGAGTCTGTGTGTAAGCACTGCTCAATTATCTCGTTATTAGACCCAACCAGGCAATAAAGAAAGAAAAAAAATCCTTCCTGTGTGCACGTCAACATTTTACATCACAAAAACGAACGTGTCCCATCGTTGGCCTCTCTATCGTATGCTTTTTTCTCTCACTCTCCCTACCACTGACCATGAACATGCCAGCACATGCAGCTCTTGTATATTTGTCACAGATTTACGGGTTCAGCCTTTTCTCTCATGAACATCAAGTCGTTAATGTGCACCAGGTAATGCAGGGTGGTCATTAGTTGGTCATGTAGTGGAAAATACTGCGAGCAATGTCCAAGCTGTTGGGATGTCCACAGCTTGGGGTGTAATAGCTAATAGAGAAGATATTTAATTCACATTGTCTTTGAGTCAGTTATACACAAATTTAGTTCTGGTGGTCTTCTGTCGGTTTTGGCATCATTTTACACTGGCACAGGACTGTATTTTAAGTCAAAGTGTAGACGGCAGGTACCCCATTCCAGAGAAATGCTGGACACTTCATCTCTTAATACCATACACCTCTATACCATTTGTTTAGTCCGTAGTCACTTCCCTATTTCATTTATGTCATAATGCTACGCCAAGCTTAGTGGACCGACTGAGGCTTTATATTTATCGGTCCAACACCACAGTGGTTTCCATCTCCTCCTCTAACTCACTACTCTTGTAAGGGTTTGGTGGCTCTCAACCCAAGTTTCAGTTATGGCACAACAGCTCCCGCGTCCACATTTCTAACTGTATTATACATATTCAAAAACCCACCTTCAGACCGCATGCGTCAAAGAGTTCAATTGATCTCTAAAACCTGAACCAAAACTACGTGCACGAAAATTCTAGTGCGAGCAATGCGCAGTTGTTTACAGTGAGGAAATTACTAGAGCACAGTATTTTCCGTTTAAGTGCCTACAGAGGTAGGTGGGGCTCCTTCCTGCTTCTTATTGAGTGATTGCAGTGGGCTCCATCCCTCACATGCCAGCTGTGTTGCTGGGGTAAAGGCTTGCATGATACCACCACAGTGTGAGCTAATTTATAGCCACGCATTAAGCATTACATCACTGCCTATCAACTCTAAATCTGCCACTTGATGAGATTACTGTGCCTCCCCCCCAACAAGGAACTGCGAGCAGCAACGTCTACATCACTCCCCTCCGTTTGGTCCTCGGTGTGTTTCTGCTTCTTTGGTTCTGTTTTCTGTTTTGTATTTGATCCTTTGGGTGAAAAGCTACGTAGGTGTCCTCCTGTGGCCCCTTACCTCACCTCACCTCTCCGCTTGTTGTCTCCCCAGTCCTCCAGAGAGACCAGTTTCAGCCGGGTTGCTGGGCAAAGGAGGAATGTTGCTGTGCTCATGTCAGAGGTATTATTACCTGTGATTACCCTCTGCTGGGTCAGCGGGTGCCAAGGTGGAGTAATAACATGGTTTACACAGTCAGAGAGGACATTTGTCTAATTTGAAAATGTTTTTTTTCCGCATATCATTTCCTTGAGCTTAAAATGCACCGTGTCAATGTAAACACCAGTGGGCAAGAAAAGCGGGGCGTTTCAGTTGCAATGTGCACATGGATTTCAGCCCGTTGGAAGGAAACCATGATAAAGCACAGAATCATTGGCCTGAAGCATTAGTGTGTTTGAGTCTACCATCCACCCACGCCATCATGCTTCATCTTTGTGCATCCTTTACGGCTGCAGTGTGCTGCAGGCTTAGAAACCACTAAATACATGTTAAAGGTACTCTGTATGTGTGTCATGTAGTGTTATGGTAATTATCTCCAACCTCGGAGCGACAGAAACAGTGCATTGTGGCCAACATCTGTTCCCGCTCAGCATTTTGCCATAAAGTCAAAAATGTGCTGGTGCGGAACAACTGGTGATTTAGTGTGACCGGTGATTTAGAGCCAGTGAACACAACCAAGTAAAATATCCCGCGTAATGGATATGGTCACAGGTCAAACTTCATTCAAGCCAAATACTAAAATATTCACAGGTGAATGTGGAACTCCACCTGCGGACGCTGAGAAAGCAAGAAGAGGCTTCTGAAGCCTTCGAGTACTCGGCTCACCTGTCGTCTGCCATTCAGCGTCAACAAGTGCAATAAGGAGGAACGGATGAATTCATTAGGCTCAGATTGACCTGCTATGACGAGCAATTTGGTTCCAAACACAGTTAGGCACCTGCGGGAGAGAGGGAATTAGCATTTTAAATAGGGACGATTATAGGCCAGGCCACTGCGTGTGTGTCTTTGTGTGTAGCCAGACGCACAGGCACCTCCTCTCTACTCATATACATGAGTAACACATCACCATGGTTTATGCCATCTGAAGTTTTGACACGACATAATGCTCCTCACCCACGCATCGGTGCACTTTTTTATAAATAGAGTGCCGGCTCCGAGCGCAGCTGGAGAGCACTTCTGAGAACACTTGAATCTGACACAACACAAAGAAACCACTCTGCAGAACTCGTGAATTTAGCTGGCTGGCCTGACAAAACAGTTACCCACATGAGCATTAAAATGAGCTAAAAAAAAAAAAAAAAGCTAATGCTAGACTACAGTGAGTATTGGGAGTTTAGCTTGGCATTTAGTACCTCAAAAGTTAGCCTCAAGTGTATTTATATAAATTGCTGTGAAATATTGGCGAGCTGTTACGGCCTTATTATGTCAATAATATCTGTCCGTAGCGAAAAGAAACGCTAGTAGCTGAGTTCAGTCACTTCTGGGAATTCACTGGGAATTTCTCGTAATTGGATGTTTTGTGTTACTCGCTGGATGATCCTGGTGTCTCGGTTTATGGTGGATCCTCCCAGCAGGATGCTCCTGACAAACACAATAAACAGTGGCCTGAAAAATACTTACCAACACATCTCGTTGTCTCTATTAAATAATGTAGTGTAGCTTGCAGTTTAATTACAGTTTAATTCACTTGTGTAACTTGAGCTGATGGTTGTTGCACTAAATGCTTCTAATAGTTTCTGCAGGCATCTCCTCCTCAAAGATTTCTTCTTGGGTTTAGATTGTGTCTCTCTCTGTTGCTGTAAGTTTTCCTCTCTGTCCGTCAGCCTGTCTGTGGTTTCTGCTGCCTCCCCCTTCTGCTCCTCAAGAGCCTCCTTCACTGAGCTCATGATCCTCTCTCGGTGTCAGTCGTTTTTCAGGTTCTCCAGCGCTTTGTTCACCTCTGCCTTCATATTCCTATTTGTTCTGTCTGGAGACGCTGCCTGTCCTCCTCCTGCTGCTCCCTTTGTTATTGTAGCTATCTTTCCTGTTGAGTCAGAGCAGCTTTAACTTTGCATGGTTTCCTCTACCTGCTGTAACAGGCAGGTCTCAGCCTCTTTAGTCTTACTCTTTTCTGCTTATTCTTTTACTGCTCCCAGTTTTCCAAGTTTTTGGACAACAACTACAACTACAACAACATCAATGTATGATGGCTAAATGCAATCTTTCATTGATACATTTCAGTTCCTTCAAATGAAAACTTGTAAGTACAACAAAGATAAACTGATTGCCTGCGTCTGTAGTGATGATTTCCTTAACATGTGTTTTGGTATTTAACCCATCACTGAAACACTTTGTGTGCACTGAATGCCTAGTTGGTGTGTGGAGGATAAATGACTAGGTTCTACTTCCACAACAATTCACTCCGGCATGCAAATCTCTCCACTGTGAAAGCACTCACTGTGCTAAATCCATTAGCACTTTTGCCCGCAGTCATGAGTTATCTCTCTCTTATCGTTTGGAGCGGTGGAGCAGAACTCACCTTGTTTCTGTGAAAGGCCAACTAGCCATGTTCAATAAATGACTGAAGGTTGTTTATTTAAAACTGCCACCTTGTATTAAACAGATTCTTCTGGCAGAGCCTCGCTGTGTGTTCATCAGCCGAAGAAGATAATATTAAAGCATATGCTTTCATTTAAAACTAGAATTTAATGCTTTGTATTTCAGCAAGGAAAGTGCATATTCTATACTGTGTGCGCACAATCATCAGACAAGGGAGTATTTTGATCATTTTCATGCATATTTTCCAACTCCAAGCTTTATAAACTTTCAGTGCTTATTGGATTTAAACATATCGATTTGCTCCATCATGAGCATTGAAGTACTCCACTTGGTCAGTGAAGGCCTTACAGATGAAAGAATCATGACTGGGCCCCCTTCCTCACCCGACCTAAACCCTACTGAGAACTTGTGGACCCTTCCTAAATGGTAAACACTGTACCCCTCTGAAGGTTTGAGAGACTGTGGTTGCTGCTGCACAAGAAGCAGATCAAAAGAAGGGTGACTATATTGGACGCTGAAAAAAACAATTTAAATTTGTGAGTGAGATGGGTACATATTTGTTTTTCATTTGGTTGCATAAGTATTCTGTAGCCTAATAGTTGCCTGATAATTGTGCAGGTGTAGATATTCTACTAAGAAAGCTAAAACCTCACTTTTACTTTCTTAAATATTCAGATTTATTAACATTCTGGATTCACTTTAATTGTTCCGTAATAAAATGAATCCTCATGTTACGCACACGGCGTAAGTTGTTCCATCTACTTTAACGTTTTACCGTGAACACATCAAACACATAAAAACTGCATTTCAGAAGGAAACCCAGTTAACCTGAATGCACTTTCTGTCAAATGCCTCTGTTTGACTGTGAAGCAGTCACGTTTCTTGTGAAGTTCTTTGCTGCAAATGCTGCAAAACAAGGTTGAAAGGGGTCTCCACTTAAACACACACACACGCACACGCACACACACACACACACACACACACACACACACACACACACACACACACACACACACACACACACACACACACACACACACACACACACACACACACACACACGTTCACTGTAGGTTCAGGCTGGCTGAGCCAGGCTTGTCAATAACTACAAACATCTGCTCTCTCTTTCTCTCTCTCTCACACACACACACAGTTCTTATGTCAGATCGATAGCAAAGCGTCTTGGTGAAAAGAGGGAGGACAGGAAACACAGAAATGTATCTTTTCATCTTCTCACTCTTTCCTCCCATCTTTTATTCTGCTCCCTCTAGTATTGATCCAAAAATTGCTTCTTTTTTAAATTTATTTATTTATTTTTTTTTAGCTGCAGCCTCCGGTATAATATGTGCCCACGTGTTTTACGGATCTTTTGTTCTTCCTCTCTTTTTTTTTTTTTTTTTTTTTTTTAAGTTCATTGAGGGAGGGGGGGCTCAGGCCAAAGTATTTATGTGAAATAAATTTGCTACTTTAATGCTTTTTGCTATTAAAGTAGCATGTTTACAACAGTGTATAGCTTCTTGGATGATTTTTAAATTACAAACTGATATCTCCATCATTTTGTATGGGATAAAAGTGTATTGTCTACGGGGAGATTGTTTGAGACAGGCAAGTATGAGGTATAACGCCTGCATTTTGTTCTTCTGGGAAGCAATAAAATCACAGACAAGCTCACCTCATCATAAACTTGGACCTGAGGGGAAAATTTGCTGGAGTTAAGAAGCACTGAGTTTCTGCAGGTATTTTCCTGATGCTGGAAAACTGCTGGTGAAGGCGAAAACTTAAGATTAAGATTGTTGCTCTGGCTATTAAATTGTTGTTGTTCTGTCTGAAGTGCAGGATCTTGTACTCTCTCCATCACATTGTCAAAGTCGTCAGTGTGCTGTCTCTACTTGACTATACCCAGTGTCTCGTGGGAGAAGTCAGACTGCACCTGTACCTGGAACAGGATCAAGAGGGCATCCATCATGGAAGCACAGCTACTGTGACCAGCCTCGCTAAGTGCTGAGCTAGCGCTTTCTTAGAAAGGGGCATTTGAAAATCTCTCCTTTATTTGTGTTTTGACAAAAATATGAGTTAAGCAAAAATACTTTACATCTCAGGTTGGACAGGTTACCCTTGGCAGGATGTGTCATATCATGCAGAGCGTCCTATTCAATCATGAGATCCTCTGATACATGACGGCCTCCTCAACTGTGTCAAAGACTTTTAGTTCATGTTCAAACTCAACTCTGACTTGTTCATGTGCTACTAATAAGACCAGGAGAAGTCTGTTGGCAAGTACTAATTATGTGAAAAAAATAACAACTAATTAGTGCCTTAATCTGACTCTAACTGGACTCTAACTAAACCGCATGTGAACATGTTACTCAGACTAATATCTGAGTTCCTTATCGGTTGAATGACCCGGCATAGACCCAGGATTCTATCAGCTCAGCTTGGCTTGGATGTGAACAGGAATCCCGCATCAACCCACTAATTTACACAATGACGTTGATGTACCTGCCTGTCACGTTCTTATTTCGCCACTGGGTGACCTGTCAGATTGTGTCATTGTAGAAGCTCCAGGGCTGAGAGCAGCTCAAACACAGAGCAAAGTTTTGGTCTACTCCAATCAAACAAATCAAATGTGTTGTTATACGTTTGTTAATGGAAGCGCATATGTGAATTATGTCATGCTCGCGAAACTGCACCGGGGAATCTTGATGTGAACTGCACATGCGTGGCTGTGTTTATTCATAGCTTATATAGCGATATGCCACACTTTTTATCGACAATTGCAGCGCACTGGCAAAACTGTGAGAGCTGCAAGCTGCTCTGCATCTGTGGAGAACAGGAGCTTTGGCGCACTTAAATGTGTAATGACCACGTTGTCAATGCAAACACGTATGAGAGGGAGGAAAAAACTGGCACGCAGCTCACAAAGCAGGAGGTCAGACCTGATGTGAAAGCGCACCAAAGACACACAGATAATACATTAGTCGATTTTCACTGGCGTGTATACGCCTTGATTGGAGTTAAACTAGACAACTCACCAGTTACTCTTCACTTTCATGCTAGGAGTTAGATGACAAGATTAATATCAAGATTATTATTTGTAGACGTAGCCAGCAGAGGGTTACCTTAGCTTAACATAAACATTAAGTTCTAACCCTTAAGACTAGTCACCCACGGGTAATGTACATGCCACCTGTTTTTCTTTAGGCCTAGTGTAGCTGTCAGCCAAATTTCCCTTTTAGATGTCTTCATGCTAAACAAATCTAACTGGTTTTCTGTAGCTTCTTTGGAGTGGTACTAGTGGTACTAGAAAGCTGTTACACGTGTTCTCAAAATCTGTGATTTAGTATGCACTTATGATCCACCCTGCAGTTGACAGTGACCAGCCTCTGATTGTATGTGATGGCTCTTCACGTCATTTCTGAACCTTCAGATCACAGAGAGGATGCACTGATGGGTTAGTTGGTATGTTCAGTACCTTTATATGCAGAAGATTCCAATAACACCTTCTCCACCACTGGCAGCGGTTTACAAATTCTCACAGAGGCAAGCTGACACAACATACGCAGAAAAGGATATACTTTGTATTCACGAGACTTAGCGAAGACTTCACAGAGTTTGCCTGTGAATGTCTTTGAAGCGTCTGGCAAAGTCTGACAAATCATAGTTTATTACGCCGAGCAAGATTGTAATGGTTGTCTCAGCTAATGTTTTAATATGACACCTCAGTAGAGCACCGGAATGAAAATGATGACACTTGAGTAAGAGAAAAGGCAAAGGGAGAAAGGGGACGAAGAAGAGAAGGAGAAGGAGGAGGAGGAAGAAGAGCAATGAGAGTTAAAGACAGTGAGACCTCATTAAGGCTGCAACGAAGCAAGAGTGTGAGTCTGTGCGCGCACATGTACCAGTGTGCGCAATGCAGCGAGCGTGATCCAGTCATTTTTGTGTGTGTCTGCGTCAGTGTGTGTCAGTCAGAGCAGCTCTAAGCAGCCCCTGGGAGGGTTAAGTAAGGAAACAGAAGAGATTGAGGTGGGGAATTCTCATCAAAAACTTCCAAATCAGGAAAGGTGCCGACAAATGCCACCCTGAGAGGGGACGGAGGGGAACAGAGGTAAAGTAGGGGAGTGTGTGGTTAAATAAAAAAAGAAGAAGGAACTGGAGTTACTTTACTAAGTGTAGCAGTTTGAGGATGGTATATATTTATGCTAATGTGCTTCACAATGTGGGGGCTCCATCTTAGAGGTGAGGTCATTTGGAGAGAGGGGTAAGGAGCTGGTGAAGGAGGAGGGCTGGGGGTGGGTGAGGTGGGTCCTTGGGGGTAGTCCTGTGGTAATGAGCTGTTAGTCTCAAAGGAAGACAAGCTCTATTACAAGAACACTGAGCTGCTATTCTGAGCTTTAATCTGGCTGGTTCACCTTCTCATGCCGCTCAGCACAGATACAGACTCCCCCTTTGACAGCCCGCTCCGTGCAAAGGGACGTGAACACTGGGATCTCTGGGTCTCGAGGCTTCGAGTTTAGAGATTCAGATCTGGAAAACACATCCCGAGAATGTGTCAGATCAGAGCTGAGTCTGGCACTTCAGTGGAGGGTGGAATCACTGCGACACAGTTGTGCTTGAGTCAGATGCGTTTGCTTCACAACTGTTTATTTCTTCTGGGGAATGTTCACCCCTCTCTCAGGCCCTCTATCCGTCCAAAGAAATCGACCTATTCCTGTTTCATACATCCTCTGAATAACCTCTCAGGCATCATGCCCTAATTTCTCTGCTAGTTCAAGGCCTCAGTCCTGAGGGGGAGATTTGCCATCAGATGGCTGATCAGCAGGTCAGGAGGTTGAGTTCAGAAAGCCAAATACTGCTTGGGGCATTTGCTCATCATTTATAGTCAAGTCAGAGGAACAAAACTGCTCATTTCACACCTGTACATTCAGTTCAAGACTGTGCATGTGCCGGATTCTTTTCTCTGTATAGTAGTGACATCTCACGACGAAGGCTCTCGGTGGAACTCCTTTCCATCTCGTCTCGCGCCGAGAGTCCAGTGTGCTCAGTCAAGCATCGGTGTTACTGCTAGTCGTAACTTTTCTTTCAGTAAGCCAGCCATAAAGTCTGACAGCTTTTTGCCCGCCTCTGCCCCTTCTCTCACCCCCACAACATGTATATTATTGCATCGTGATCGTGCCTTGAGATCTTCACTCCATCCCCTCAGCTTCAGTATCTCCGTGTCCATTCCTTTCAGTCTTGTCCCCATGTTGGTTATGGTGTCAGACTGATCGCTCAATGTTTCATCCACCTCTTTTCTCCATACGTCCATCCTATTAGCCAAACTGCTAGTTGTATCGCCTCAGCCTCACCTCCCCATGCAACAGCTCAGTCTTTGGTATTATACCAAACTCTTCCTTTTTCTATTCTTCTTTGCGCCTCCTGATCTCAGTCTTTGTCTCATCTCTGTATTTCGTGATCTCAATTTAATTAATTTCGGACATCATATCCTTAGCCCACTGAGGTATGTCGCCGGCATGCGTTGTGCTAACGTTACCCCAGGCCGCTAACCACCTGCATCTTCTCTCCACCCGTTCAAGTAGATTGAGGGGTCATATTTGGTCTTAAACTACACTGAAAGTGCACATGTTCACTTCTGACATAGAATCCTATTTGTCCAGCCCCTCAAAAATGGTGGAAATGTTGCGATATTAATAATTTTTGACCATTTTTACATGGAGCTGCCACACTCACTTCTTCACACAGCAAAGCACATCCGGTGGGGCTGGGCGTATCGATCTAAATATCGACAGTATCGATATCATGGCTAGCATCGGATCGATACTAGAGTGACATACGTCCAGCAAAATACTCCTCACAGAGTTCATGCGAGTGCAGCTTGTCCAACATTTCCCTTTCTGAGCAATTTTTATATGTAGCTTTGTTGATGTTATTCAATGATCATGACATTTCAAGCAATCAGTACCGGTATCCGTATCTATGTTACTAGCTCTGTATTTACTTGGTATCGATACCGATACCAAAATTCCCAGTATCGCCCACCCCTACCATCCTAAAATCCGTACCTGCTTCTGTTTATGTTTGTTGTACCTGAAGTGCAAAGCTCAGTCAGATATTACACTGTTTTTTTGTTTGTTTGTTTTTTGTTCTTTGGACTGGGCTATCTCTTGTTAACCACTCTGTGTTCCATCTGAGTCCATCAATTTCTCCGAGCTTGTACTAGAATGGTAAATTTGGTCGTGCATGGTGTTTGCTCAAGTTCAGCATTTGAGGAACTTTGTGTTTGCATCATGTATCAGTCTCTCCAACTGGTCATTGCCTCAATGCTGAGATTAATGCAACTTGGTACCCACCCACTTGCATTGACAAGATTTTTTTTTTTGTCGTCTTTTTTTCTAGTGTACCTCTTCAACTCGCTGATTTTAATTAAAAGTTCATGCTTCCTTATCGCCACGTCACTGCTGTCTCTTTCTGCGTGTACACTCCTTTGAAGGCAGAGAAGGGTTTCTAAAAGTCAGAGTGTTTCATTGGTTGCTCTAACGATTTCTTTAATTTGTATCTTGCAAGTTGTCCATGATAAATTGCCGGAGTGACTTTTTTTTTCTTTCTTCTTCTTTTTTTTTTTTTTTACATTAAATAAAAACGAATAATGTTGGATTTAGAAAACGTCCAAGAGATATAATTCTTCTAATACCCTCCTAACGTTGTTTTTCTTTTTGCTGTGTCACAACAGTTTGGCGACCCCCCTGTATAGTAATTATTCGAATGACTGGGCAGTTTTTTTCATGAGAGAAATCTCCAAATATTTTCAGTGTAAGACGTGTTCACAAAAGAATCTGCCAACCAGTGATCTGTGCTCAACGAATATGTTGCACTGTATCACTTGAGTCCATGTGGCAAAAGATGCTGTTAATTTACCAATCAAGTCCGCAAGGAAAAATAGTTTGAAGGGGGTGATTGTGGCTTCTGCTGCCTGACTCAACTGCATGGTAGGAATTTCTCAACCGGCCAAGACAGTCAAATTTCCGTCTGGATATGAAGACATAAGCTTGGCAGCCATAGCAGAAAACACGAACTATAGTAATGGGACAGTTAGAGTGCACAAAGCGTCCACTGAAAGAGGAATCTAGATCATTTTGCATTCTTGCGACAATCCACGGCAAAAAGGGAGAAGCACACTTTAGCCAAATGCCCTTGTTCTTCTGCCTCAGTGTGTCGGTGTGACCCGGTGACACACTGGGCTGTCAGGATCGATTGAGTTTCCTCTGAGCTGGCAGCAGAGACCAGGCCTGGCATTGTGGCACTGGCGTGCCATATCTGGTTTACCACTGCTTCTTAGAGAGCCCATGGCCACAGTGACGTGCCGTTAACCAAGTGGAACTGCAGCACGCACCACTCACACGCACTGTTAATCTACTTAACATTTGCACAAACACGTGCATAAACACTAATATGTTACACCATTAGCTGGGCTGCTAAGCTGAAACTTCATACCGACGTTGTGATTAGCAGATGGACCTGCGTGTTACCCTGTCTTCCTCCCTCAGCCATGTCTCTTTCATCCAGCCCTCTCCTTAAGGCATGTGCCAAGTGAAGACGGCTCCACTGCAGTATCTGACCCATCCTGGCAGAGGTGACGCTGGATAATAAAACCACTGTTCCTGCCAAAAAGACAAGGGGAGATAAGGGATGGAGGTAGAGCAAAGGAGAGCACAGACAAATAAGGAGAGAGAGCCGGAGTGGAAAAGAAATAAGAACAAACAGCAGAAGGAAGGGAGAAGCGCCGGGACAGAGGGAACTGAGGAGGTTGTAACAAAGCCATATATAATGGCGAAAGAGAGGGTATTTGGGAGCTGACGGGAGTTGTTTGTGGTTGCAGGTGCAGCATTGTGCATTTGCCGGTCCTCTCCCACCTCTCGGTGCCTCTCAGTCGCTCTCGTCTCCAGTGCCAGGGCGTTGGTGCAGAGGCTAAATCAATCACCTCTCTGACCTCCTTCCACACAGATATGCTGACATAGTAAATGTACTTTTTTTCACATCACTGTAGGACACAGAAGACAGGAAAGACCCATACTTAAAAACAAAACGGAACAAAACAAGAAACCCGAATGAAAGACAGACGTTGGTTAAACTTCAGTCTATTGTTTTAATTCCAAGTAAAAGATGAAATGTTACTTAATATAAGTTACTGCAGTATTAAATAGCTGGAGCCGCCAGTCATACAGAGGAAAGTTCTGCTTAGATTCATACGATGATGTTTGTGTGTTTGTGAGGGCAAATATGAAAGACTGGAACGAGGAACGCTAGTCAGATTGCAGGCTAGTAATTAAGTAAGTGTGCGTGTGTGCATAAACCCTATGTAATGTGGGTCAGAGACCCCCAGGTGCTACTAAGTGCTGTGCATGTTCTTCTATGGTGCGTCTGTAATGTGTAGTAACATCTGTCTCTAACCCTCTCCTGACCTCTGACCTGTGTGTGCTCTAAAAGGCTTGGTCAACTTTTTTTTTTGAAACATCTTAAACCACAGCTTAGAACACGACCAAGAACTTTGACTAGTTCTGGCTCATCATCTGCCTCATTATAGCTACCAACGATGATTAGTTTCTCCATTTCAGCACCTAATGACCGGCCCCGTTTCACGCACAGTGCACGCGCCATCTACTGACAGAGGGTCATGTTTTTCAGAGCTTCTCATTATCTCTAAGTTCCTTTTCATTTGTACGATGATCAGCGTTAATAGAAAATTGCAGTATTTTCAGCAACCCTTATCCTCATGACCGTGGCTATTCTGAGTCATGCTAACCGTTTTTTTTTTTGTTTTTTTTTTGTGTGAAATTCTACATTACACATTAAACACTACGTTGTCCCACTTGCTGTGATATCAGTCAGATTTCCAGAATCTACATCCAGCACGACAGACTAGCCACAATAATGGTTGTGTCTCCATTGCAGGAACTTTTTCCAGGAACTGGGAACCATTGGAGGCAATCAGTATGTTACAGCCCAAATTAAGTTATGAGGAAATTACTTAACTCATCAACAAAAAACTGCACGGGGTAGTACAACTAAAATTAGTCTTCGGATGGTGGAAATAGAACAGTCTGAAGGAACCCGTTAGTCCCTTGAAAAAAGTTCCTGGGACTGGGTGGAAACGTGAGGGGAATTTCCTGTTAAAGCCAGAAAAGTATCCTTTATACTTGTGTTTTCCTTCATGCTGTATCGCTCTCTCTTCTCAGGCTCCTCTTTATGCATTCAAGGGCGAGCAAGCGGAGGGGTGTGTGTGTATATGTGTGTTTTTTACAATCTCAAAGTAGGGTTACGCTGAAAGTGTTGCACACACGGCAGCTTATTTTGACTCTCCACCGCTCTCGGGCCGTATTTTAATATTCCACACGTAATTTTTTTTAGAAATGAGGACCACTATCCTTTCAACAAACGTTGCTCCCTGCGGCGCTGCCGTCAGCGGTGAGTACAGGGGGGATGTGAGGGAGAATGTTAAAACTTTCAAACAGAGAAGAACGGACAAAATTCTATCTTTTTCCATCTATTTCCCTGGAAGGCTGTGTTGTGCTGTGAGTGAGTGCACTGATACGATGTATTATTGACTTATTGCATTAGATGGTCTCTGTGCTTCATGGTCACGCTCTAAAATCGCCCTCAGAGAAATAACGGGATCACATCAGACTGAACGCACGCCCACTCCCACACACACACATATTAATGGTTGCGTGAACAAAAAAAAAAAAAAGAAATGTTTTGGCTCTTTGTGTTGCCCTTCTGGGGTTTTATGTTCTTACGAATGTATGTTTTCCCTTTCTGTCTGTCCGTCTGCGAGCCTGTCAGCCTCTCTGCGTCCACTTGTCTGCCTTCACTCCTTGCTGCCTGCCTCACGGGAAGCTTTCGCAAAGCCGTAAGATCCAGCAGGCAGAGTTTCGAGGGCCGTGTGAAGGATTAGAGCTCGCTCTCTGCCAGTGGTGTGAACGAGCGGCTGAGCAGTTGGCAGCGCAACCCTAGCGAAAGGAGGAGGGAGGGAGTGGAAAGGAAGGGAAAGTGGAAGGGTGGAGCGCTGTGAGCCAAGCAGGTGGGAGGTGAGGGGATGTGAGGCCGGTTAAAGAGGAGAAAGAAAAGTGGTCAGGCGAGGGAGGGGAGAGGAAACATTCATACGTGCATTCGCTGAAGTCATCTGTGAGCCTCGGCTTCCTGCTCTAAGCCCCTGTCCCGGTGCAATGTGTGCGTTTGTGTGCGTTTGTGTGCGCGTTTGTGGCGTGTTTGTGCGCCGGGGTGCAATCTATGAGCAATCTATAGCCACGCATCACAAACGGACTGTGTCCAATATGTAGGAAATGGAGCTGGGCCCAAGTATTACTGGGGTTTATGTGAGAATGATTTCACTTCTCCAAGATTGCCGTGCCTCACACTGTGGAGGTTATCTTTGAAAATGGGCTCCAGCAGACCACGGCAGCAAAAACACACACACACACACATAGCAGGGACAGACTAGGTATCACAATCCGACGTCACCACTTCGTTATGATCTTCACAATTTAAGTCTACTTCGGTCGTGCATGGTCATATTTAGGTCTATTTCGGTGACACACGTGGTTACCGCGGTAACGTCGGTTCCACACTACTTGAGCAACTACTCTGTTGAACGGATGAAATGTGTTTCTTCTAGCAGAGGAATGAGTCCATAATATTTGCTGCTTTCGCTAGAGATGATCCCAGGTGTTGGATGCGCTAGGTGAAGCATCTTAATGTGAAATGCAGGAAACATTTGGTTGGACTCCAGTTAGTTTTAGTTGAATTGAACAGGAAACACCGGCTTTGTTTACATCTACATTGTTTCTCCAGCCTGACTGAAATGATCCCGATCCAAATTCACTGTTCACACGGGCCCTAATAACATAAACTGATAAGACTTCAGAGCAGAACTTTTCTGACATGCTCAAAGTGGTTGAACTTTATTTTCCAAAACTGATTTAACAAAGGATTTGTTCCAAAGAAGAAGATGAAAAAGAGGAAGCGCCATTTTTGAGGGTCCACTCTTTTCAAAGTTGACGCCTTACACTGCTTCCATGTTTGTGTATGTTTTCTAACTGTTATTGGAACTTGCTAATGTCACTCAAATGTGCACGGACAAATATAATTATTCAGAGAGAAACTGGATCGGATGTTTACATAATTATTAGACTGTAATATGTTTCTGTTTTTCACGTTTTTTTGAGTTGTTCCTAAACCATTTTTGTGTGTGTGTCTGTGTCAGGCTGTGTCATTGCTATGGGGTGGGGGTGCCTGGTCTGGTCTAGGTTTCCCAGCAGAACATTGTATTGTCACAAGATGGTTAATGTTAAGTGGTCATGATGTTATGCCTCATCTCTGTTTTTTAACTGATATTTGTGTTCAAATGCCAGTAATAAACTAGAGGTTTGACTGATGCGAACCTTGAGGATTATGTGTGTGAGAAAACTGTATTTGTGGTATAAAAAGTCTTACAATATGGAACGGAGTAGTTTTTATTCACATAGGAATTCCCGTTGTATTACAGCTCAAGAATTCAAGTCACGTTTTCAGTATTAACAAGTAAAGTCTTAGAAAACTAAATTTCCTCCATCCTTCATCCTTAAGTTCTTTATTGCTCATGAGTCATGACGTACAAAACAAAAGAAAAATCAAAAAGGAAACAACGAAAGAAAAGACATAATACTCTTTATATCAGCAGCTGTGTCAGGAATCCCACATTGGAAACATAAACACGCGCACGCGCGAACATACGGTGAGTGTTGCCTTCGAGGACATCTGCAGCTTTAACAGTGAGCCATCACAGCGAACCTGTTTTCTAATCAGCGGGCTAATGATGTTTTCAATGTACCAAGCACACGCACACACACACAAACACACACACACTCTTTCTCTGTCTCTCTCTCACATACAAACCCACGAACGCACACGATATAGAGGGCAGAAGTTACAAATCGGCCCTCTCTCTCTCATTCATGACTTTCTCAGATCAGCCACATCCAGAACACCACGCTGACTCAAGCAACAGCAACTGGTTACTTTAGAACTCCTCATCCTCGAAACCGTACGCTTTTCTTCCAGTGTGAACACAAGAGCTGCAGTGACGCCTCCAGATCGAGCTGCCTACATGTGTGCACCAACACAGGCCCTCTTCTTCTTAGATCAGTGATATTTATACTCTGTCCCGTGACAGCAGAGCGCCACACGAACACACACACACACACACACACACCCTTCATCCTTTTGGCACACTTACTGACTCCCATGCCCTCTGACCTACTGCTGATAAAGGACTCACATTTTCTGTCTGCTGAATGGCTCTAAATTTGTCAGCGGCACAAAAAAAAATGACACTAAGCCCAGCGATATAGCTGCGCACCCCGAAAAGGGGAAGTGTTGTGTTTAAGTACACGTTCAGGTATGTAGCTGTGAGGTCACACTCACTGTAGGTCAAATGTCTTTTTATGAATGTGATGTAACATAAGAAGGACAAACGGCAGCCATCTGCAGGTCCTTTAAAGCCGCCGCTCTTCCCTCTAAGCTCCCCTTTGAATAAATGATCCCATAATGACAGCCTAAAGATTTAGCAGATAAATTATAGGTCCAGGTGTGTGTGTGTGTGTGTGGTGTTTGTGCATTGTGTGAAAGCTGATGACAGCGTCAGATTGTGGAGTGAGGGGAGGATAAGAGGATGTAGTGATGCATGGAAGAGAAACCAAAACAGGAGTGTTAATGTCCTCGGGCCCGCGGCTCTGACTTTAGCTGTGCCCTTGAGATTTATTGCGCATGTGGGCGAGTCTGTCTGTGTGTGTGTGTGTGTGTGTGTGTGTGTGTGTGTGTGTGTGTGTTTGTGTGTGTGTGCGTGCGTGCGTGAACCTGTTCCTGCGTTTGAGTGACGATGTGCGTGCCGGTGAAGATGTCCCCATGCAGCCTCCAGCGTGACGGAATAACCTCACGTTTCAAATTAAAAAATGGTTGTCTGCTGCATCTGTATTAACGTTTAATGTCGCGATCATAAAGCTAGCCACACGAAAAACAACAAACATGCACACATGCACAAACACACAGGGTTACACACACACACACACACACACACACACACACACACACACACACACACGTTGCCAAGTCCTCTGGAGAGTTATCATTTAACCCATTCATTCGGTGCATTCGGATCCGCTCAGCTCAGATCACGAAGAAAAACCCGACTATCAGTCAGTCTGTCTATAAAGCAGCTAAGTACAGCTGTCAGGAAGAGTTCCAGCTTCTAATGGTGACCCCAATCTTTCTCCACCGTCCGTCCCGGGTTTGTTGTTAATCATCTCTAACTTCCCTTCCTTCCTGTGACAGACACGGCGGAAGATGAGCAGGATGTAGGAGGAAGGGCTTGGATCGGTCTGTGCTCATGAATCACTCAGCCGCGCCGCTAACGTAGATGCTCAGTGATCTGCCCCACTTAGACACACACTGCCACTCATACATGAACACACGCGCTGCTACGACTACTCCAGAGGCCCACTTTCACACTGGCACACTGGGTTACATGCTGCGGCCTGTATGTGCATCGCAACATGGGGTCAACCAAGTAACGTAGAGTCATCATTAAATATGCGCATGATTCCATCGCCCTGACGTTGCCTTCGTGTGCAGCCACCACGAACCTGCCCCACTTCTACTACTCCAACTACAACTACAGCAGCGTGAAGACCACACAGAGCAGCTACTGCTCACAGAGAAGTAAATCATATGCACGCGGAAACGTGAAGTACACACAAGATATGATGGAGTCACTTAGTGTCACTATAGGTAGACTTCTTCTGCCTGTTTTTAACAGTGGAATGCCCTTTAAGAGTGACTTAACACCAGGCTGAAAAGCAGACAAAGCAGATATCATCAGGTTTCATCATCCCGTTGTTTTTCTGTGAGGCTTCTTGGCTGAAATGGAAAATCTGGAATGGCATGGAAACACATTTAAAGGACCCACACAAACTATGTAAGTTGCCCGTCCAGTGAAGCTTCCGCTCCAGCGCGGGCATGAAGAATGACAGCAAACGAAAACATCGGATTTGTGCGGATCGATGAGACAGTAAATTCACAAAATAAAAACAAATGGTATGTTTCCATCACATTGCCCGTAATGTTTTCGTTCGTTTAAAGGTACGGACACACCAAGCAGATGTTACAGAACTAGTGGCGATGAAGACTTGAAAAGTTGCTCCTGAACACATCGCAAACACAGCAGCCAGTTTCTAACACACGGAAATCACATTTTAGTGGTGGTCTGTATCCCTGATTCAAACAGCTACTGTTAGCTAGGAGACTAGGAATCTAGGAAGAACTACAAACTGTCTTACAGCGCCGGCCTCTCCTGAATCATGATGATCAGTCAGATCTAGAGTTTATTCACTCTTGAAGATCATATTGTTGTCAAATTGTTTGTGTTTCAGTGTTAAGATTGGATGAATATGTTTGCTTTTTTGTCTAATTCCATCCCTTTGAGCTGAGCTGAACAGCCAATCAGAGAGCCGAAAAACTGACGATAGGGATCCAACAACTGGAGGCAAGGACGGAGACAGACCGACAGCCCAACACTGACAAACAGCCAACAACAACTCGGTGTGTCACATCCTTAACAAGTTGCGCTTTTCTAATTGGGCCATGTTGTTGCATCCTCTTCTTCTACAGAGTTTGCTCCACAGACTGCTTATCTCAACTGACTAATGCAAGATACAGACTCCACAATAGGCCTCATAACACAGGCACTGTATCAGATTAGGCGATTAACTAGTCAGAAACAATTGCAGTGACTCCACGAGACAGATGTCAGACAGGGTTGTCACAACCAATAGTGGCAAACTGTGTTTCGTAATCTGTGGGATGTCATCCAGAAGGAGAAGCCAGAGACCAACTGTCCAAACAATGTAAATAATGAATGTCATTATGACACTTCATTAGGACAATTCACCATGAAGCGTCTCTTCGGGCTGATGTAAAATGATCAATTCTTGAGTCTGATACTCATCTCCAGTCCTAAGGGCCATGACACAATAAGCTGATGGTGGACTGTTGGCCATCTTGGGCTGTCGGTGAGCACCTGTGGCCCTAGTTTTCACACTAGTGGACTCACTAGTCAATTTGAGACGGAGCCTTTCTGTGAGAGAGTTACCTATGATGGTCTGTTCAGAGGACGAGAATTGAAACTCGTGACAAAACTAGTCTGGAATGAAATCAGCAGAATTCATGCTTTAGGATTTGCTTTGTCCTGTATATCTGCAGATATACAGGACATATTAGATATTCTTCCATGAATTTGTTTTGAATGATGAACACAGACTACTGACACCTGCTGGTACGGAGAGTTATTTCCTCTTACAAAGAATGTACATGTTGCGGTTGAAGTCTTTGCCGTGTGTTCAAGCGCAACTTTTTGGCCCAGACAGGGGCACAATGTGAGGCAGCCAGTCTTCATGGTTGATCGTTCTTCAGTGACCGTTGCCCGCCATCGTTCTGACACATTTTTTGTGTCAATATCAGGTAGCCTGGCTAATAAATGTCCACATTCCACACGTGCGCTACTGGAAACTGAAACACTAATGGTTGTCCTCACGTGTGGTCACAAGTCTGAAACGGTGACACAACGGCGATGTCTCGTTGTCACGTCACATTTATGAAGCTTACACGCACCAGCACAAACAAGATTTTTCAGGTGGTGTTAAGTTCTTTTTTAAAGGTACCCTGTGGAGTTTTCTTGTCGACGAGGACAGCTATGTTTACATTCAGAACTTATTGCATAAATTCATTCGTTTGTATCCTTGAGGTCAACGCGCTATAGTGAAACATTTGCTGATCTTTCAAACTATGTTGGAATCTTCTGCTCGGACTTTCCCTGTGGGTTTGCTCCCCATCGCTCCACAGTCATGCGACTCCTCCTCCTTTGTTTGGACATTCACGTCATTTTATCACTGCCTTTACCCGGGGTGTGTTTTCGCCGTCTGTCTACAGATTCTGCCTGTAAAAGACAACGAGGACTGCTTCAAGTGAGTTGCCTTAAGGCATAAAGGAAAATCACATTTAAATACTGAAACATACTTGTTTCCCCTTTCCACTGTACCAGAGATAAGGCATCACCCTCTTTGTGACCCCCCCCCCCCCCGTTACCTTCCTCTGTGTTTTTGTGTGGATGTACTGCATGCGTTTGAATGTGTCCCTCACACATCACTTGTTGTGATAGCCATCTCTTACAGAGGACTTAACATCGTATGCAGGTACACTCAGCGATACCAGTGGCTCCGTAGACTATCTGTGCAGAGTGGTACAGTGAATGAGTGTGTTTGTGGGGTTATTGCTCTCAATAATCTCAGAGGTCATTCTGTTCTCCTGAAGTGAAGGCATATTCTTCCATATTGCTGTCTCTGCCTGTCTCTCTCTTGCAGACACTCACTCGCACACTCACTCACTTTCCAATATGTTAAGGAGCATATTGCAATATCTAAAATCTGTAACAAAGGGAGACGGGCAGATCTTAGTTCATAAGAGAGCCTTTGGTCTCACACTCCTCTCGTCACATCTGGTTCCTCGTTTCTTTTCTCCCGTGTTGTTCAGCCTCGTGTCGTTTCACCTCGGCCTGTCACACCTGCATGCCCGGCTTGCTCAGATCCCCGTTCCCCTGGTTGCCTCCACCTCCACCTCCACCTCCACATCCGCCTCCGCTCATCCCTCCCCTATCGTCCTCATCGTCGCTGTCCTGCTCCTCGCTCTTCCGCTTGGTGTAGCGCTCGTACAGCACCATGAGCACGCCCATCACCCAGGCCGAGACCGTGCCGGCCGAGAAGATGACGAAGCCGATGGCGATGAAGAAGAGGTAGTCCCAGTAGCCCAGGCCTTGGTGGCAGTCTGCCCGCAGCTGCATGCCGACCTCCGCCAGCCGCTGGCCCGCCAGCTCCGCGGGGCTGTTGCAAACCGTCTGACCCTCGTCTGGAGGTGAGGTAGAGAGGAAGGATGAAGGGAGGAGAAAGAGAAAATAAGTGGGTGACGAGAAGGAAGATTAATTACGAAATGATGAAATGTAAAAAAAAAATGAGGTGGCGGTGAATAATCAGTATATGGTGGAGGACAAAAGGTAGAGTATCAGGAGAGAAAAGGGAGGGGAAATGCAATTAGCCAAGAGAAAACGTAGTGCAACCATCAAAAGCCAAAACACATAAACACACACAAAGCAAATAACCGCTAACAAAGCAGCGATAACCTTTGCGATAAAGAATCCCGAGAGGCAGGGAGCAGATTTCCTCTGAGTAACATGGGTCTTTGGTGGATGGAAACATTACTATGCTGCACACAAGCCGGGAAAGGTGACGAGACTTGACTGCAAGCCCCTGACACATTGTCCTTCCCACCCCCTCGCGCAAGCAGTTGTAGAGTAACAAATCACTGCAGCAGAGGAAAGATAAGGAGATGAGTGTTTTCCCTGGGAAAACATCTGCCGTTCGTAATGAGGAATATGATAATCGGCCGGAGCGGCTGTCGACCGCACAGACGGGAGACAGGAGAGTTCAAAGGTTGGGGTCGACCATGGACCAGCGTTTTTTTTTCTTTGTAGCATATACTGTACAGATGCCTCGTGCGTATCAATTAGCATGAAGGAAGAATGTTAAAAGGAGAAAAGGTGAAGGGTGGGGGGGGGACTCGCTCTGTATGCATCTATTAATGTGATCAGAAGCAAGACGAGCGCAAGAGTACAGTCAGCTCTCTATCAGTTGATGCTAATTCCCATGCTTCCTCCCTCCCCATCTTTCCTGCATGTTTAATTGCATCTGTACTCTCCAGAAAGGGCAGGAGCTGGGAACAATGAGAGAGAGCCAAAAAGAGACAGACGAGACGGGCCGCACTTTTCTTTTAAAGATAGGAAGCGGAGAAGGAGAGAGTGAGCGGGAAGAAAGATAGCGCCATAAAACAGAGACCGATGGAGAAAAGGGCCAACAGATGCACAGGCGGAGCGAGCAATTTGGAAATATTTGCATCCTCACATCCCCGTATCGTAGAGGGAGCGTGAAGATGGGAGCCGCTATCTGGCTGCAGTCCTGTCCTCTGATGGATTAACAATGGTAATTAAACCGCCGTCACCTACCAATAAAGCCAAAGGTCTGAGCATGGAAATGAGAAATGAGGGGAGGGATGGCAAGAATGGTCAGTGAAATGATCTATACTTCTCAGACTACTTGCCAGGTCTTTGCAGAGGCAGGGGCCGCGCCGGTTTTAAAGGAAAGAGCAGCAGGAGTTTTGCTGTGATTGGCTTACAAACACCAACCGACCCCGACCGTAACTAAGTGTTTTATTCCTCTCATGTCAAATTTAAACCCAAGGTACGTACGAGGCAGATTAGTCAGATGATTAGATAGCGAATGTCTGTGAGGATTAAAACCTAAACATTCGGAAACCTCTGTGTTTTAATCCTGCCGAGCGTTTCAGCGACACATCTGCAGAGGCCTGATAAGGTTTTTGATCAATACAAACATTGATCTCCTCACCTGCGGGTGGGTGGGGGAAGGGGGGGCTCTGTCTCAAGCTTGAGAAGTTGCGTCCAAGTATTGGATTAGGACTTTTTATTTGTTACATAATAGCTGCCACGTGGCTTTCTGCAGCCATTTGAAAAACATTCCCTTCCAAACAGAGAGCGTTGAACCTTATGTCACTTATATATTAGTGATCTGTGGTGTGCCAGCATTATGGTACAGATCAGCTGAGGATGAACCAAGAAACACATATGACACTTTCTCTCTTACCCAAGTTTTGAGTGTCTCTTTGAAAAAGGACATACAGAGCCTTCCCCCAAACTGTTATTTTACATTCCCCCTGTCCTTGAATCTGTTTCTCTCTCCTTTCTGTCCCTCGTGTGCAAAAAGTAACAAAATAACATTCTATCTGAGGCTGATCGCATTAAAAGCCTGGCAAAAAAATCTGCATGGCATCTTAGGAGAGGGGTGCGCAACATGCTCAGCCAGAGCTGCACACAATCGCACACAGGCATTGTTATCTCAAAGGAAGTGACAGATCACGGAGGTATTCAAATGAATGTGCTTTTCTTTTGTGGGGAAAACATTTATCAAAACGTAAAAGTGGTGGAGCATCTAGATTCAGGTCTTTTTTCCTTGTTTTACCTGCATACTTTAAAGATTTTTTCTCCACTAACAGAAGGGCTGATTTTGCTGGATGAAAACACTAATAGGTGTCGCTTATTTCAAGGGAATCCTCCGAGGCCGGGAGTCATCGAGTTTGCTCATCAAGAGGAGAAAATGTTACTGGGAACGTTGTTTTATTGTGAAAATGAGCTGCACCATTTCGGACCACCCTTTCCAGGAGCCATACCCACCCGAGAAATAGACTGTTCACCACACTGGCTTCTGGTACAAGATAAAGAGTTATCAAATCCAGAACCAACAGACTGAAAAACGGCTTGTACCCTCAAGCTGTTCAGTCCCTCACACCTTCAGCCTGTCCTTTGTAGGCTGTTGTGTCTATTCCCTAGTCCACCTGCACTCTTTTGACAAATTTGCACATTTATGGATACATTTCTTAATTATTGTTTCTTTCCCCTCGTCCTGTGACACAGTCGTTTACATATATAATGCTGCTATGCCATACGAGTTTACTGTTCTACATCAATGCCACTTTCACTGACCTCTCTACTAATTACATTCATTTGAGTGCTGTGCTTTTTCTTGTATATACTGCAGATTTTATTGTGTATTGCTGCTACAGTTTTTATCTTAAGCTGCCACAAATGATGAACGCATCATTCATGGTTTTATTTTATGATTATTAACTACTTTTATCCGCCCTTTGATGACTGTGCAATGTTATTTAATCTTTCATATGTTGGAAAACCTGACTGACAGTGAATATCCTTATTCTGCTCTCCAGTTACTTTTCTGGTCCTCTGTCACCACCTGTGACGGTCTGAGTTGTCTAGCTAATCTCAACTGTGTCACTGCCTCTAGGCAGGTGTGAGGATTTTTTCCTGTGCTTGTGTGTGTGTCTGTGTGTGTGTGTGTGTGTGTGTGTGTGTGTGTGTGTGTGTGTGTGTGTGTGTGTGTGTGTGTGTGTGTGCGTGCGCAGTGAGTTGTTGTCTGCTCTTGCTTGCAGAGCTACTTTTGTAACCGGATGCTGGAACAGTGAGGTACGATCAGTGGTTGAACAAACACACACACAACAACAATAGACTGGTCCCTGAGGGAATTTAAGACTTGTTTGTACTCCTTCTTCGGTCACTGTTTCACAAACCTTGGAACATTTCAGACTCTGTTCACAGTTCCTGGTTGCCTGGTCACCTTTCAAAGAAATGCATGCCAAGACAAAACAGCATCCGAGCAGGATTTGGCAGGTGTAGTCTCAGTTTAAAACGCGTGTCTGTAAAGATCATCCAGGTGATGGCAGATCAAAAAACAGCTAAAACGAAGGCACTGAACTTGTTTTCTTGAAGATGTTTTGATACTCATCCAAGTAGCTTCACAGAACTGAACTAAAACCTGCCCTTCAGCACTGGATAGTACTTTACTATGGACAAGCAGCCCTGGGACTGTAAGGTCATAGTATTGCATCCTCCTGTACCTGTTGCTATGGAGCTGTGTGGATATGGATTTAACCATATACTCGAATGTTTCCATATGTCATCATTTGTTATAAATGTAGTCTACTCTCCCTGGATTATGAAAAGACATGTAGGTGATACATTTTATTTTTAGGCTTTCTACACACAAACAAACCAGGTCAGTTTGGACCCAGGAGGACGAAAGTTGCGTGGTTACGAAGGCAACGCGAGGGTTATTTCTTCTCCGAGCAAGAAGCAATCTTCAGTCTAGAATCTTCCCAAATATACTATTTAAACTGTTGCTGAATGGCAGCAACCGTGTCCTCAACTGAGACAATGCTAAGAAGAGCACAATACAACAATTAAAAATAAGTGGAGACAGGCGGTCGATAAACAGACTCAAGACTTTTAGCAATATTCAGCTAGCATTAGCAAGGCACCGGTCATCAGACCCACTATGGCTGTAACTGTTGAATTAAGCAGTCAAATAAATACGTGTGATCAGAAGTTAAATGATTAAAATGATCAATCAGCAGAGATGGAATATAGTTTTAATACTCACTACGCTAGTGTATAATAACATGTAACTATGAAGGACTGTTTTTGTTATCTTAAAATGAGGCCTTTATACCTCGATACGATCTCTGGAAAACAGATCACATTTTCACACTGAAGCGTGGGCCACTGGTTCTAAAAGGACCATACTCTACTAAATCCGACAAGCTGGTGCCCTGATATTGGCACACAATAAATAAAGCACTCCAATTTGGACTGGGTCAGTGTGGTTGCTTTGTCTACCAACCACAGGGGAGCGAAGAATTCTACGAAACCACAACTACAAATATATTCCTCCTCAACATTTGCAGCTGCCTTTTAGCAACCGTCCATGGCTGCCTCCTATGATCAGAGATAAGAGAAGGTAATATGAGCATAACTGGAGAACACAGGAAAAGGTGGCAGCCGGGATGACTCAGTCCGCTTCTCGTCACCGTCTGTTTCTTTGTCACTCAGTGTTTTCTCACTCATCCCATCACTCAGCTAAGGAAACCACTCAGACATCACTCTGGCAGATTGCCCTTGACATTTTAAGTGGTTGTCCCTGTTTTTCACACTTCCTATTTCTTCTGCCGAGTCTTGTCTCCACTAATATATGCATTGTCACTTTTATTAAATTCTGTTAAAAGCATTAAACTCCTCTTTTACAGTCCAGTATTTTAGGAACTGGAGACCCCAGTCCCAGTTGATTACAGTGTCTACGTTAAAGATGCAGGCTTTTTATTGTTGCTGTTTATTTGAATGTGTCCAGTTTTATTATTTTGCGCTACCAGGAAGCGCCTGGACATTTTCAGGTTAAGTGCGTGAGAGAGCGACAAAGAGATGTGTGTGTCCTCTTTGTTCCTGCAGAGTGAAGCCTGAACGTTCTGTCTAAATCCAGCGGTTTCAGGAGAGTTCTCATTCTCATCTTCTATAACCGCTTGTCCTCTAGAGGGTTGCGGTGGGGGCGGGGGGGCTGGAGCCTCTCCCAGCTGTCATCGGGCAAAAGGCGGGGTACGCCCTGGACTGGTCGCCAGTCCGTTGCAGGGTTAACACGCAGACAAACAACCATTCACAGTTTCGGGAGATTTACTGCAGAGAATTCCCTGTTTTTGCATGCTTGCTGCACTGCAGTTTCCACATTTCTCCGCGCTAAACTGGCTCTAGCGGAACGGTCCTGCAGCACGAGATGGACACGGGGTGGCAAACACTGTGCCCTGTCGTCGTCCGGCCTGAATCACGCAACATTAATCTTTGCAGCGAATGATTCATCGCGGCCCGTGGTCAGTCTTTGTGATACTACGGCTGGTAAGATGTCACTTCCGTCTCTGTCTTCTCTTCTCCACTGACAGCTGGACGGGAAACAGAGCATGGTGGTCATCTGCCCGTCCTCTCTGTGCTGTTTCTGCAGCGCATGGCATGATGTCACCCCCGTATGATAATAATACCAGGGTGGTGGTCGGCGGTGTCAGAATGACCCACTGCAAGGGAGTGTGCCGCTGACCGGGCACAAAGCCCTGCGGCTCAGAGATACACTTCAGACCGGCGGCTTTAAGAATAAAAATAGTCCTGAAAGGAAATAAACAGCGGCAATCAGAGGAATACACACGCAGCGCCTCGGTTATCTAACACTAAACACACGGATCAAGCAGAGCTTTCCACAAATTGTGAATGGGGATGTTTATTCAAAGAGAATGCACACCAAAGGTCTCCAGTGAACGGTAGTGTTTATGTGAGCACATATATCTGTAATCATAGGTCGTAAGTGAGTAGTTAAGTGATATAGTCTCTGTGTCGAATCTTGAGCTGGATGGTTTCCAGGCTCGCGGCTGACAGAGGAGAGGGATCGCTGGGTCCCTGGAGGAGGGGCCCCGAGGTGCTGCTGAAAAACATTGTTGACTCTTTTATGAACTTCACTCTGTTCTCCTCCGACTCCACTCGTCCCCTTTGTCTCTGACTCTCATGCACTAAAGAGCAATGAGCGGCGAAATCATACAACCCGGCGATTTAAAGGGGACCCAGACGCAGATTCTGTTTCTGCCTTTCAAACACATGCATGTGTACAGTAAGTTCCCATTATACGCATATGATCAAAGCTGTAAGGTATTAACCAGCGGGGCAGAGAGCCCATCCTGTGAACTGGGAGCGGAGCTATTTATAAGCAGATTAATTATGCCAAAGCAATCAGTATGGTCGTGGACTCATACGGAGGGGGAGGCTGGAAGCTGCAAGCATCCCCTAATACTCACAGAGTTAACTAAGCGTAACTGCCTGACCACAAAACATGTTTTAGATACCTTATACACAGCCATGCAAGGAGATTAATATACAATCAAACAAGTTGAACTTTTAATTAGCTCCTTAAATTAGCTACAGCTGCTATAGATCGTCTTGACCTTTAACCTTCAGGTGGAAGCAGGTCTTTGTGCTCAAATCAGGGACAGAAAGACTTTGATCTTTTAGAAGGATGTTTTCATTTGTGTCTCAAATACACCTGCATGTAGAATTAAGGCGCCAAAGCTGTGTGCAGCAGATTGGACCCAGGAGGATTTAATTATATTGATGCTGTCATCAATATGAATGCTACTGAGTTCTGGGATGCTGCTGACATTTATCTTGTTTTACCTGCAATACTGATGTAACTTAATATCTGATTTTGCTGCTAATAGTTTTTTTCTGTTTCATACCAGCATTATACACCAGCTGAGTAAATGTAAGAAAATACTAGAGACCCTTAAGTTCTCCTAAACTGTACCTTTTATTTGATTTAAAGGGAACTGAATTGTATTTCTTTCATAAAGCGAAACAAAACAAAACAAAATGTGTCACCAAAAATGACACAGTGGCTCACTGCCTACGTTCACATTACATGAAACTTCACTATTATACTCTGATGCGACGTCAGACAAAATTAAACTGAGTCTCATTCACAAACTGCCATTCCTCACACGGTTTGTAATGACTGATTTACAACTCCAAATGGACTATTTGTGAGCATCATTATATAAAAGCTCACAGCTCACAAGTGAATGAATGTGGATCAAAAGACGTTGTAATGCGACACTAGAAATGTTGGATGTTAGATAAATGTGTTTATGCATTTATTATTTGCATTATAGGTCATAGCAAGATGTACAATTTTCAGTCTTGATATGGGACCATGTCATAGTATTTTTATGATCATGACTTATCAGGCGTTGGAGAGTTTGACTTCCCTTTTGTCTTACGCATTAAAGTGCCTAGAATTGCTCTGATTTTTGAATTTCCAAAACCAGAAGCTTATGAAGCGAAGAGTAAGACGACTTGTTGAGGCCCCTCCTCTCTCATCAAAGCTCGAACACCTCACCGTTTATCCAGCTAAACGCATCTTACCAGGGTTGGCGGAGGCTAAGAATAGCTGACCTTTTCTCCATCACATCCACTAGGGCTGAATAACACACGCCTTCACACTCCTCTCAAATACGGCATTAGTCAGATTACCACCAGCCTCCTTTCCATCGTTTCTCCATACGATCCCTTCTTCCTCTGGTGAAGGATGAGCGCGGAGACAGAGAGAGAGAGTGAGTGAAGGTCAGATAGCAACAGCTCTCGTTCTCTCCCCTCTTCCCTCTATCAAACCAGTCTTATCAGTCTCTTTATTGCCTCCCACTTTCCACTCTGGGACGTTTGCATTCATTCTCCCTTCGTGTCTCCCCTTCGGCCTTTATCACCCTGTTCCAGTCTTCTTTAATGTCCCTCTGAGTTTTGCTCTGTCATCTTGACACTGGCCACTCTCTTTTCCAATTTTATTTTCTTGGCTTGCGTATTGGCTGACATACACACACGGCCGCATGTATACATATACGCACAGTCATGCACACAAACTCACACACCTGAGCTGTCTCCCCTCTGTGCGTAAGGTGATCGCTTCACAAACACACCCACACAAGCATCACTTCAATCTTGGTCTCAGGCCGCGAAAAGCGCAGAGACATAAAAATATATACTGGCTACGCTACATGAGCAGACCAGCAGAATTTGATATGCTTCTCGTTGCACCAGATGGGTCTGAGGAATGGTTCCAGCTGATTAATAATGTATCATCTACCTGTATTAAATTGAATCGATGCCTCCTTGTCATAATGAATGTTTTAATGGATTTGAGTGACAGATCTGGGGCACAGGCGACCGGTGACTCCTTGAGTTTTTCTCTCTTCCCCTATCATTTCTGTCTCATTTAATCTTTTTTTTTTTGTCCTCAATTGTTTTTCTGCACTCGATCAGTTTTTTTATTTCGTCCTTTTCATTTTTAATCTCATCTCGAAAGTAATCTAAGATTAACATTTATCGAAGGAAATAGAATCCAATTACTTTGAAAACCTCCCTTCTTTCCGTTACTCTGCCTTTCTGTGAACCTGCTGACCTCTGTTTCTCCGTTCTCTTTTTATGAATTTTTAACTCTTGCTCCTCCACTTTGGCTCTTTGCCCCAGTCCGGTGAGCTGTCCAGGGCACGGACGAGCAGCCAGAAATACTTTCCCCAACAGTGCAGCCATAGCACCCAAAACTCTGCCAGCCCAGAGCAGGACAAGTCACTTACACTGCGTGTATTTAGCTGAGGCCCTTGTAATAATCAACCTACATGGAGTGTACAGGGTTGTTCAACAACCTGAAATTCCATTATAACAAGAAAAAAGGTGCTCACCCAAAAAAATAATAATTTTTTTAATGTATTGTCATCACAGTTCCATTTCAACTGTCTGTAGCTCAGTGCAACTAGAGCTCTGCATTAATCCACAAACTCTGACATAAGAACAATTAGCAGAACAGAAACAGTCCTAGAAACTAATGTGTTCTGTGAAATGGTTTGCAATGTCAGGTAAGAATTCACACACGTGTCTGTTAATGTTTCATTAATGCAACGTTATTTCTGGTGCCGTATAAGTTGATATAGGCTGGGCACTTTTGCCTGCATTATAAACTACAGCAGAGTTTAGTTGATTTGTTTTCTTTTTCTTAACGTTGGTTTTGTCGTTCTTAATGCTACAGGCTTCAGTTTTGCCTCTGGCCAACTCATAAAACCCTAAACTCAGACAATCTGACATTCTGTGGTTTTATTGGTAACTATTTCTATTTACACACTGAGCGACGGAGCAACATAAGTTCTTATTGTCAACAAATGTAAGTTCAGTATTCCTTTTAGCTCAGTTTTGGTCGCCATCAACTCCTGAATGAAATTATCAACTGTTTAGCTTCTAACATGTCGTTGTTTCTAACTTTGTTTGTTCTTATTATTGTGTAGCTTGAAACAAGGCCGATGAGAGCAGTGAGAGTGAATCAAAAAATCGGAGTTGGGGGCCGTCAAACTAAAACAGAAAGCTGAAAGACACAAAAATGGCTCACAGAGCTGAAGAGAACAGACTTGGATCACTTATCATCTGTTACTCAGTGTTTCTCTTTTCAGGTTTTACTTCCTTCTCCTGTCTCATTATAAATAGGTATATTTAGTTTGTTTGTTCGAGAGCCTGAAAGTCTGTCCTGGTTTGGACCAGAGGAAACATAAACCATCCACACCAAGAGCCTCCTGACATTGATCTTGTGACCACGGTGCTCTCTCCAGTGGCTCAATGACTAACACAAACACAGACAGGTGAATATACTAACAAAAAAAAAGCAGAAAAACTGTAACAGAAACTAAAACTATAAGAAAACAATCAGTTATCAGTTAGAACCTACGCCATCTGCAGCAATATGAATGAGTTACTGTGTGAGGACGGTGAACATAAACATACACACTGGCATGCACCTGATTCATCTTCACAGTGAGAGGTAGCGACAGCTGGAATCTCTGTGAGTTAGACTCACAGCCCTGGAGCCAGATCACAAGGCATTCAAGAACACAGACACACGGTGTATAATCTAACACACAAACACACACAAACAAGCTCACTTGACCTCGTTCACTTCGTTAAACTGGTTACGCTGTTTGTTTATCAGTGCCACGTCCATATGCTATAGAGTGTGTGTCTCCCTGGACGAAACAAGTCCAGACTCCACTGGCCACATCTTGTAAAGTGTAGTGTAATGACCAGCAGCTGTAATCTCATCATTATTAGCTGTGATTTAAACCTGTGCAGGTGTGCGTGTTTATGATGGCTGCTGAGCCGTGGGTGTTGGGTTGTGTCACTCACAATTCAAAAGCCCTCCTGCTGCAATGTGCGCTCTGATTTTGTTGCAGAGATGTGTCTCGTGTGTGACAATGAGCGAGTGCACTAATTCAGCGAAAGTGGAGGTGGACAGCAGGGACCCGCTGTCTTCAAGCAGGCTTCCTCTCACTCTACATGTCCGTTAATCTCACTCCTGTTTCCAAGACGTCCCAGCCTTGGGGCTCCCCCCAGCTGCTGATCACACACTGACTCACACTCAAGTGGGGTGAGTCATTCTCTCTCTCTCTCACACACACACACACACTCCACACATCTATGCGCTGTCCTTATAGTGGCAGCATGGGAGTCCAGCTTTTTTGAGCACCATCATTAACCATCTGGACCGAAGGGCCAAAGCGTATGGCAATGAGAGCGGCAGCACACCCTGGTGCACGCTGTGTTAGAAATAGGCACAATCATCCTCTCAGCGTTATCTCAGCCTTCAGGACTCGGCGACGCTGATGGGATGAACGTCAACTTCAGGACAGGGACATCGACACAACGCGGCCTAACTCATGCACAAAAATCGTCAGACCTGGTCCTTTCTGTGAAGGTCACAAGCCCCATTTTCGGTCATTCCTCAGATCACTCTAGTTCAAACGCTCCAACGTTTAAGTTACTGACAGTGGAGGTGGCTGCCACTTTCCTGGTAACTGAAACACGTCTGCTCATTTGTCGGCATAAACCTGAGATATTATTGAGACGCAAAGGGCAGCTTAAACGGACTGTGTTGCAGAGAGGAGCAAGGGAACAAAATCTTCAGATTGCTCTGACTCTGAGGTCAAACCATTAGCTCTAGTGCATGTGTGTGTGCTTTTAAGAAGGAGAGGGGGGAGAGAGAGAGAGATCCTGCACCTGACCCTGCATCTGTGCAAAAATGGAGGGAGCATGTGTTTGAATACATACCCTCAAAATAAAGGGCAGCAGCTCCATGAGTGGCCCACCATCAGGGAATAAATTGACCACACGCCCACAATCTAATTATCTAAATGAGATGATGTGACCGTAACAAATTAAGATCTTTGAGCGTCCTTGGCTCATAAACTTTATTTGAAAAGGGGGCAAATAAAGGAGCTTTCACAGACAAACCCTCAAGAGACCACCTGAATGATGCCCGACTCACTGAACTTGTCTGGGACAAATGGTTTATAAAAGGTTGAAAGTAGGACTTGATTTTATTCCATTCTGAGCTACAATTGTCAGAAACAGAAGTCACTTTAAAAGTAAATCATCCTGTTTAAAATCGTTTTTTTTTGTATGTGTGAGGACTGGAAATAAACGGGCCAACCATGCTCACCTTGGAACTTGAATCCCTCTATTTGCACCCAAAGGCAGAGGTCCTCCGTGTCACAGTCGCAGCTCCAGGGGTTGCCGCTGAGCCCCAGAGACCTGAGAGCTGGCAGGGCGATCAGGGTGCTGATGTTGAGGCTCGTCAGGTTGTTCCGGCTCACATCCAGCACCTGCAAAGCAATGTTCTCCGCGAAGGCATCCGGGTGGATCTCCCCCAGACTCGGGTTATCCGTCAACCGGAGCATCACCAGGGACGCCAGGGGCCCGAAAGTCCGGTCCTCGATCTGCAGCAGGGTGTTGAAGGACAGGTCCAGATACGCGAGTTTCCGCAAGTTCCCGAATGTGGACTCAAATATTTCTGTCAGAGAGTTGTTACTACAATCCAGATAGACCAGGTCGGACAGGTAGTTGAGCTGCAGCGCAGGTAGGTCCCCGATGCGGTTGTTAGAAATGATGAGCTGCCGGGTGGCCAGGGGCAGGTCATTGGGGAACAGGGTGAGATCCTGCCCGGCGCACTGGACCACCAGCTGGTCGTCGCACACGCATCTGTCGGGGCAGCCGGCCGTGAGAGCCGGCGAAGGGGCCACCCCCATCACGAAGATAAAGAGGAAGAGGAGCCGGAGGGACTGGGCACTGGGCTCGGGCAGGAGACGCATGACGAGGCCGCCCAGAGCGTCATGAACTCGGGCTGAGCTGGACCAGGACTCCCGGGCGCTCTCCGGGCATCCTGCATGGGTCTGAGGAGCTGGGAGAGAGGAGGGATGGCTGCTCTGGGTGTCTGACTGTCGCTGCCCAAAATCCTGGCTGCTGTTTATATCCAGCCTCTCTTCCTCTCTCAGAAAGACTAACGGTCAGTCAGTCACACGCACGCTGGCGCGCCGCTCACATCGCCACAAGACATCATTTTCAGAAGGTGACCGAGAGACGCTCGTCGCTCCGTGGGTGACTCGTGCAGCTTAATGGACTTTGTCTCACCTGAGAAAACCACAGAATAGCTGAACGCTGTCGGTCACCCGCTCGGTGTCTCATCTTTAATCAGCCTCTCCTGTCTCCAACAGAGTGCATTGTTTCTTTAGTTTCCAAATAAATGCCATGACTTGCGCAAAAAATAAAATAAATATGATTGAATCTTAGATTTAGAGTCCGGCAAATCTTCTAATCTGAGGCGCACTTCACTCACACATATATCCTTGCCCGTGTTTGTCTCAGTGTGCCTGGGTTTGACGTGTGGCAGACAGTTCGTCTTCATCACCCTCCGGAGCGCAATGGATAGTGCGTCCCTCCACTCCGCTCAGACAGTCCGGTGTGACTGTGGCTCTGCTGCGCTGTAGTGATGTTCTCTCGCTCTGCGCGCCCTCCCTCCCTCACGCTCCATTCGCGCTCACACTGCAGCTCCACGCACACTAAAGAAATAACTGTTTGTGTCGTGTGTGCCCTCTTGAGAAAACCAGACGTCTAGAGCGCAAACCGTCTGACCGGCAAGAGAAACAAATGAGAGAAAGACGCGCCTCCTCTCTCCACGTGTGTGCGCGCGTGCGTGCGTGTGTGTGTGTGTGTGTGTGTGTGTGTGTGTGCATAAAAACACAATTCAATCATAAGCAGCAGCCTCTTGACTATGCGCCGATTTAACAGGCCTTATCTCATGTGGTCCGGTGGCCATTTCTCCTCATTATGTTCCCACAGCTGCTTGTTGACAACATAATCAACGTGGATTGTGTGTGCTCAGTTTTTTTTTTTATTATTTATTTTTTATTTATGTTATTGGCTTAGACACATTTGAATTTAGGAAGACAGTGAAGTCACACAATGAGCGGCCTCTCTTTTGTGTTTTTTTCGGAGGGAGGCTGGCAGGATGTTGACTGCCACCACTGAGCTCCTTGCTGTCGTTTAAAGAAACACAAGCAGATGGTGGGTGCATGGGAGAAAGTTACGGGCCTAACGCAGTGCCAAATAATGTGGTACAGCCAACATGTTAATCGTAGAGCATAATTAAAATCAGCCCTATTGTACACAGAAATGCAATGATGAGAACCGTAACACCTTCTGAGGGTGTCCTGCAGTGTCTGTCTCTGGCAGTGTGAGGCTTTGGGTCCAGTGGGTTGAGGGGAGGGGCGTCTGTGGATCAGGCTTCAAGCACATTCTGCAGTTACTCAGTCAGTTTGGTATTTGTGGAGTTAGGAAGTCGGCTCAACACCTTGGGCCATTTTTCAAGTTTTTTCAGCTGTTCCTGAGGACTTTCTTTTTGATGTGGCTTGTCTGTCCGGGTACTGTGTGGCTACCACTGTTGTGGAGCGTCGTTGCTATGGAGTGGGAGAGGGTGGGTATTATCACTTGGGTGGTAACACCCACATGAATGCCAGAACCAAAACCAAGCTGAACACCGGAACGAGAGGATCAAAGTTATTCACTTTGTAAGTGGTTTTAATGTTGTGGCTGATTGTAAGCCAGTGACGAGGTGAAACACTGACTACTAGGCACGCTTTTTGTGTGATGCGTTTCAAGCCTCTTTCATGTCTCACACAGGTCATTCGCCTCCGAGTGGCATTTTCAACACAACAAATAAACAACTTAATCTTGTTTTCCTTAAGGCACTGTTGAGCATATTGGGAAATACGTATCTGGTTTTCCTGTCAAGGGTTAGATGAAAAGATCAATATCACTCTTATGTCTGAAGGGTACAGCCAGTTACCTTAGAGCGACATAAAAACCCACACCTCTAAAGCTGACGGATGAACATATTGTGTCGTTGTTTAAAAGTTGCACAAATGACATTATTCAGAGGTTTATATAACTATTTCCAGCTTTGTGGCATCCGGTCCTGTGGTAAGCTAAGCTAACCGACTTCTTTCTGCTTATGTGGAGTATTCACTATGACAAATTGTATTGATCAAACGCTCCACAAGAAAGCCAATACATGTATTTCCCAATAGGTCAAATGATTCAGTTAAGTCTAAATCTCATAAAAAGCAAAGAAAGAAAAAAGGATTAAGGTGATTTATAAAAAATGGTACTCAAAAACAAATTGCCTCCGTGCGACTCCGGAGAAAATGGGCTTGCAAAGCATCTAACGCATCCATCTGCAATAAACTGGAGAACCGCACAGTATTACTCAACTACTCTTTTAAAGTCGAGCCTTGCAGTCTGGCCTCAGGACTGCTGTAAGTGGCTGTAGATGGATGAATCACCGTGATGGCTTAGTAGATGATCACCCTGGTAGAAAATTAGAAGAAAATGTGTTTTATGTTGTGAATTAGATCACAGTCTTTTTGTGTCTAAAAAAGTGCTCACATGAAACACTGTGGGAGGTCTTCAGCTGAACTGATTACATTTCCAGAGACACTGGTATATTAATCAGAATAGCATCCCAGCAATCCTAGCGATCGGATTGAGAGGAGGGGTGTAGACCTTTGATAATCTGTTCAATGGGAAGACATTAAAGTCAACTAACCATAAAAACATACTATGATGGTACGAGAAACAGAAACATGATACGTACCAAGACAACAACCTGCTTCATGTCATGATGTGGGCAAAAAGACATGTAGCACCCACCCCCACAGCAATGACACTCTCAGAAGGCCATTCTCTGATGAGTCACAACTGTTTTAGTGGCACAAGGGAGACCTACACAGTGTTAGGAAGGTGATCATAATGTTATGGCTGATCAGTATATATATATACACACACCACTTTATGCATGTCAAAAAAGAAAGTCATATTGTGGTTAATGTTTTGGAGCAAGTGAACACACATTTCTCATCGGTTCACATTATCCAGCCACCATGTAAACATTTAAGTTGTCATCTCTCTGACATGAATTATTGGTGTTGAACGTCGTCCATGTAAACGAGGCCGCCGACAATCAACCCGTGGTGGGGAGACACAAGCGGACTCATTAATAAGAGTTAACGTGGAAGCTATAAAACGTTACACTCCAATGTCTTTTCATTTCAGAGCTGCTTCAGTCTGATATATCGTCACTGATGTGAAGCTCCACAGAGTAGAGATCAGCCCGGAGAAAAATGAGCCCGTTCGATCAGTGTCGGTTTCGTTGGGTCCGTCTGCTCCCGCTGTCGTGGCCTTGCCGGCTAAATGGCCCTGCTGGATCGTGTTCGCAGATAACTGCCTCGGTTAAGTCTGCCCATCAGAATCATTAATGTAGCTTTTCTCCCAGACTCCTGCAAATGACGCTGGTTTGCAGAGAGACTTAAGTTTTTATTTGTCACGTGTTAGTTTGTGATGTAGCACATGACGTCTAATGGTCAAGTGAGAGTAGTGGGTTTTGTCATGCCTGCCTGCGTGGATGCTCTTGTGTTTGTGTGTGTGTGTCCTCCAGCAGTGAAACATCTTTACTTTTTAATAAGTGCGTTCCGTGTCAGCTGTCAACGACCAGACAGCACATCTGATCCCTAACCCGAGGAGAGGGCCACCTCAGCCATTAGAGGTGTCACTCACCTTTACTTCACACCCATCGCTTCGCGTTCTTACTCGATCGCAGGCTTTAACACTGACAACTGGAGCTTTTTTTTTCGAAAGTTGCAGAATAAACTGAGTGCGAGCTGAGCTCTATCCCCATACACCCCTTCAGCGCGTAGCCATAACTCCTCTCTCCTTTTCCTCCACGTGGCTCGATATCACCGTAACTCTTCTCCCATCTCGTCACATCTCTCAGGCTCTAAGTCTCGGGCTTCTTTTTTTTCAGCACGTAACCAACTCCATCATTCTAATGTAATTGAACCAAGACTACGATCATCTATCAGTCATCTTGACTGCCTCTGTACTTGGTGCTGGATCTGTGGGTGTGTGCTCCGGGGTTAGAGGAGATTAAACACAAGGAGATGCAGCATGTGAATATGGTATTTGTTTACAGCTGTACCAGCTCAGTTATGGCTGCAAAGGAGAGTAATGGGAAATACAAAATACAGGAGAGAGTTTGTTTTGTGTAGTGCTGAGAGCGGAGCATTAATTTAAACTTAATACAGTAATCCTGTATTAAAGTATGTATGTTAAAAAATAAGTTTACATTCCAGCGAAAGGGCCTAAACCACCAATCCGCCACTCAACTTTTCTACTTCATCTGTGGCTCTCAACCTCCAGCAAAACTATTGCTACTGAAAACACCTTTATGAATCACAAACAGGCGAGCCGTGTATTTCTTTTAGCACAAAGAGAAGAAAAAAGCACACGTCACACAGTGTGCAAGGCATCGGGGTGGAGCGCGTGGGCTCGGTGCCACTGTGACGAAGGAACGTGAAAGCGCCTGCGAGTCAGTGGCACGTTGACAGGCTTTCCGTCTGACTTTGGTGCTCACCTCACTTGTCCTGCAGCGTTGTCGCGAAGAAAATATAGAGTATCATTAACTTAATATGTGCATTCGTCACATTTAGAAGGGGTGGTTCTGCCGGGAAGTTTAATGCTGTCGGATCTGCAGCGTCAGCACAGAATATTAATCCACTTCACTCTACTTCTGTGCACTTTAGCGGTGTTCACGTAACAGCGTCCCCCAAGTCCTTCGCGTGCACTTGCAAAAATACGGTATCTGGTCCAATTTCGGTCTTAACATTATGACCACCTTCCTTATATTGCATGAACTTTATTTATGCCCTCCTAATTGCCCCTCATGGATAACTAAGGTTTAACTGATTCTGATTCTTCTGGTCTCCTTTGGGCTTTCAAAACAGTTGTGACTCATCAGGGAATGGACATGGGCCTTCTGAGGGTGTCCTGTGGTGTCTGGCAGACAGGATGTTATGTTGTTTTTCATCATTTTTTTTTTTGCCTTGTTCCTAAACTTTTTTTGTGTGTGTGTACCTGTGTCAGGCTCCATGTAACAGCTGTCTAAGTAACATCCACATGAATGAATGGCAGGTCCAAAAGTTTTCCCAGCAGAACATTTCGTTGTCGCAAGATGGTCGGTGTTATTTATTTCTCTTGTAACTGGTTTTAATGTTGTGGCTGATCGGTGTATTTTCACTTCTACTTCGTTCTCGTTCTTGTTTTATTTTGGACAAAAATTTTCCCTGCGGGAATCAATGAAGTGATCTTGAATCTTGATGTACTTATATACAGACGAATGCTTTTAAAAACAGTCTGCCCCCCCCCCGAGAGGTTTCATGTGCGTGATATAGAACAAAATCTGATGAATGTAGTCTGAGCTTAAGAAATATGTCTGTTAGCATTACTGTACATACAAAGGTCAACCGCACTGTGCATGCCCCCAGCGGATCACTGTGCCTTCTCACTCGTGACAGACGTCTTCAGTAACAGACTTGTTCCCTTTGACTCACGTCCGGCCTGGTACCCGGTTACCAGGCCTCTGTGCCCAAACAGCCCTGGGCTTTGATGATGTTCAGGAGTTCTACTGTTGTGTGCACACGGCTCAGACTCCTGCTCACGGACCTTCTTCATGGCAGACATTTGGACCTACAGCAGGGAAATGTCGATAAGCCTTGACAACAGACCAGCAAGCATGAAAGCAGGACCTCACCTAAACGCAATGCAGCCTTCATTAATACATCTGTGTTCTCCCTACTGAGACACATCAAAACATCTGTCTATCGCTGCTTCTGATGGGAGCAGATGACGGTTCAGGGACAGGGAGGGCGTGGAGAGCTTTTCTCTCTGGAGAATAACCAGATGGGCAGGTGAGGAAGGAAAGATCTACATTAAAATGAGAGGAAGGGAGCAGAGGAGCAACAGAGCCGTTACCGAGTGTCAAATCAACAGCCTGTTACAAGGCTGACCCCTGCAGGAGTGGAGTGGAAATACTGTGCAGTTGACATCTGGTAAAGTGTGAGGTGCCAAAGATGTTTGTTAACAGAATGTGAATCTGTCCTTCTGAAGCAGACAAACCCTGCCACATGGGGAGCTCACTGATGAGGCATTCGTTAAACTCACAGGAGCACAAAACCACCGCTCCTCTCCTCTCCTCCGACCTTGGCCATGTGTTTGTCTCAGTGTCTGGTCCCGCTGTGACGTGTGTCCAACCTCTGGGTCCCGTCCAGGGACACCAGGCTCAGTTTCTGTCACCCTTGAACACTCGAGCTGCCGGCGTCATCTTCACTGTCAGCTTTGCATCTCAAGGCGCACGCAAACCTGCCAGACATCAAATCTCAACAGCCTTCAGATCCTCCAGGACAACATCTGACTCCACTGCAACGGATCCTGCAGACTAACGCAAATCTCTCTTTACTTCTCAAATGGAGCCTTGTCAGGTTCAACATGTTTATTTAAAATGTTTCTCATTTTACCCGCCTCTCCCGCTCTTAACTTCTTTATTTCTTTAATGTAATCATATGTCTCTGCTCAGTGGTCAGATTCACTTCACCCGCTCCATCCTACCCGCCCTCCTGCCTCGACACCCTGAAGCACACGCGGCCTCCTACACCATGCACCTATGATTAATTTACATCACAATTACAAATTAATATGATTCATTGCCCTGAGCCAGTGGCATCTATGTTAATTATGAAGTGTAAACAAAGCCAGACAGCAACGAATTTAACTCTAAAATTAGTTGCGGCAGATCTGAAATATGTATGCAACCAGATGTAGATGACAGCTAAAGTAGCTGGTAAGTAATATTTCATAACTGGTCGATTTCTGTTAGAGGAGTGAGGATCGCATGAACGTGGAACGGCCTGGCTCCCCCAATCTAAAGCTGTTGAGCCATCAGAGCCATTGGTCTGGCTGCATAATTGCATAACTTGTAAAGGCCTGCTCAATAATGCATGGTCAGACTAGACACGAGGAGCCTGACGGAAAACCTTACCTCAACCCTGCGCTTTGTCTGGCCAAAGGCCGGACACTCCAGAGACAGGACAGCAGTTGGAGGACAATGCGTGCTCCTATCAGCCTCGAAATGTGAATTGACGGTCACGTTGTGGAAGCTCACCTCAGATTTTGGGCACAGTTAATCATTTAAGGCAATGAGCAGGTTCAGGTTAGGTGAGGGAGAAGGGGAAGAGGAGGAGGAGGAGGAAGTAAAACCAAATTTCCACCATTACAACATAAGTCATCCTAAGGGAAATGGTGACTGGTGTTAAACAGTACAGAAATTCCACTTTGTTAAAATACTAAACACGAACACATCGAGGCGTGGGACCTAAAATAATATCATTCACCATTAGATACCTGCGACCTTATTAGAGCCAGTATTTGCGTAACTGCTGCTGATTTGACGGTCATATCAAATGTTCCCTCCTCTTACAGGAAGAAACCTACTCTAAACTTCCTAGTGCTCCACTGACCGCAACTTTCTTCTTCCTGCTTCTGGAAGTTAAACAGCAAAGCAAGAACATGACAGCTCTGCTTCGTAAACTGGCCGTGCCGAGGAGCTCATCGTGGCGGTGCTTGGCTGTAATTGGGCGGGAGACGCACAGCCGGACTCCCCGTCTTATCGCCCGGGACGGAGCGCGACTCCTGGCCGGGGGCGAGGGCCCTCTGGCCGGGTACAGTCGCGCACTCAGCCGCGGACAGCACACAGACGCAGCCGGTCCCGTAGAGGTGGATTTAAAGCGGTTAGAAGGAAAAGACGATGGTAGGGACACATTTTAGTCTCATTCAGCACTGTTTTGCAAACTCGGGTGCATTTGCCTTAAAAAGCCACTTCACAGCCATCCACGTGTAGCTGCACTGTAAATGTCAGCTGTGTGTGCTGATTTATTTGGAGGAACAGGCTGTATTCCCACAGGTGGTGGTATTTCTAGATATTTATTAAAATGGGATTGTGTTGAAGATTGTTTTTAAATTCTCTGGAGAAATCACGCAACATCAGGGTGGACAAAATTAGTCCCTGTACCGGGACATCTACCAGAATCTATTTATTTATTTACGTATTAACAATGACAATTTTGTTCCTTCACAGCTTTTCTTTGCTGACAAAGTTAAATATCATGCACGTCCTCCACTTCCATGGAACCTCAAACCGGCCCAATAAAACTCTAAAAATACTAATTATTAACATAGGGATGCACCGATCCGATATTTGTATCGGTATCGGTACCGATATCGAAGAAAATTCTAGATCGGGTATCGGTGACAATGAGCTGATCCATATCGGTAATGGATGTTTAATTCCCGTTTGCACTAAACTATATCAAAAGCTGATTGCTGTTTATTTTGAAAGTCTACTAACCAAGCTAGTGAAGCTATTGTTTTTTTTTTCTCAATTTCAGCACCTTTATTTATTATTTATTTTGTTTTACATTGGATTTTGAATCCCTAATTGCACTGACTGAACCAATGACACTTGTTATATTTTTATGGTTAAGATTGTTTTACTGGTGCACAATTATTAAATAAATAAGTAATTCAGTACATTTATATCTGTTTATTTGTTTTTTTTTTTTTTTTTTTTTTTAAAAATAGGAAATAAAGGTTTAAGTCAAGTCTGGTGTTGCCTTGCACAAAAGAATGATCCCAGTCTTTTTTACAATGAAACTCACCGTTTCATCCTCCGCGCTGTTTTTCTGTATCGGTATCGGATCCATATCGGCCGATACTAAACCTCGGATATCGGTATCGGTGGTGAAAAAGGCGGATCGGTGCATCCCTACATTAACATTATTGTTATTATTCGTTAACATGCCCCAATTTATTTATGTGTTTTTAATAATTGTGAAATATGTCTTAATCTCCAAATATATAGCCAATATATAATATAGCCACAAATACATTTTAAATTAACAAATGATGATTTTATTAATATTTTTACATTTTTGCTTTAAATGATTTAAACAAATATGTTCTTATTCTTAGTCAACTAATCATTTTAATTTTTGATAAATAGTGATGACTAAGTTTATTATTATTCATTTCTGTTCTCTCTCCTGTTGCTTTCTCTTTCTTAGGGATAGTCGAGGTGCTGATGTGCCGCCACAAGGCGAAAAACGCGCTTGGCAACGTGTTTGTCTCTCAGGTGAGCAAACCTCTATGCACTCACACACTCACACACACTTAGACGTACTCGCTGCATGCTGTCCTGTTTGTGTGTGTGCAGATGAGGGAGCTGGTGTCCACTCTGTCCAGAGACTCCACAGTGCGCGTGGTCGTCTTCAGGAGTTTAGTGCCGCGCGTTTTCTGTGCAGGTGAGCGCTGTCTCCCTCTAAGTTGTGCAGTAACTGGAGGCTGTGTGTTGTAATGATGGTTGTTACGATGTGCATTTGCAGGTGCTGACCTGAAGGAGAGAGCTCTGATGAACGACACAGAGTCTGATCTGTTTGTTCATGGCCTGCGCTCCCTCATGACACAGATATGTAAGAAACAGAGTTAGCCAATGCTTGACTGACGGATCGGTCACCTTTGTTGTGAACAGTTGTGAACTGTCCTATCTTTGTTTTCATCGCCTTTGCAGCGGCGCTGCCAACGCCGACCATCGCAGCGATGGACGGCGTCGCCCTGGGAGGTGGACTGGAGCTAGCGTTGGCCTGTGACCTCCGCACTGCTGGTGAGTATCTTCTGAACCTTCACCTCCCTGAATGGACGGTCCTGCATCTTTTCTGAATGGATGGTCCTGCACCTTCCACCTGGTGGAAGAATCTGTGATTCTTCCACCAGGTGATGTTAATGGGTGTGGAGAGGGGATGTCATGTTCTCTTCACAGCTGTCAACAAGCCAGTCATATCAGATCAGCAGTCGAAGCGAAACACGGTGGTTTGGGACAGTAGCTTCCACCTTTGGCCATTTCTACGGACTGACAACTCCCTCAACGCATCAGTGTAGATTAGCGCGGTTGTTCTCAACCTGGGTGTCAGGAGTCCCCAAGAGGCCGTAGGAAGCACTCCGAGAGGTCACGGGTTGAGGAACAAGCTGGGAAAGAAGAAGAAAACACTTTAGATACACAAAATGTTATTGCCTTTTTTTTTTCTCAGATGAAATGATCTGAGAAGGGTTTACCAGTCTGGTTGAACACCTTAAAGATATTATGTGTTAGCATGCGATTGACTGGAAACAATCTATATATTACTCACTAATGAAAGAGATACTGATTAAAATCTCTGAAATTACAAAGACACACGTATAACACGGTTCACAAAACGCGTTTTTATTTGAAAAAATGGTGCAGCCATCAAATACTTTAGACATCGTAACATTGTAATTCACTGTAATCATCACATTACTTACGTTCCCTGAAGATAGTTGGAACAGTGTAATACAGAATACAATGTTTTTACTGCTGTCGGTGTCGAATAAGAGAATTCTTAAAATTACTGGCGAGAAAATTAAAAGGATTTTTTTTTTTTAAACAAAACTGTTTTAGAAATACACAAGCTAAAAGACTCACAAAGGTGCTTTGTTCTTCCTGACAATGCGATATTCAGAAGCCTTAATAATCTGTTGATGAGCTCGGGGACTGACGATGGTCCGTGAGGCCAGACCCATCTGGCCAGCTGTTCACGCAGATGAATCTACATGTTATTTTTTTGCATTAGACGCGGTGGCTCGGTGATTGGCCGAGCGCGGGCGAGCGAGGCGAGCAGGTGTTTGCGCGTGTCGCTCTGACAGAGGCATCAGTCAGACTTTACGCCGCCCTCCCCGGCTTAATGGCACTCGACGTGGTGGACCTTCATCTGTCCTCTGCTTGTGTGTGTGTGTGTGTGTGTGTTTCAGCGTATTCGGCGCAGATGGGCCTGATTGAGACGACGCGGGGGCTGCTCCCGGGAGCGGGTAAGACGGACAGAGGTCACAGAAAAAACGACCCCGCACTGAACTGAGGGTCTATGTAGAGAGGGAAGACAGCTGTGTGAGAAGTTGACCTTGAAGTGGTTTGTCCTGCAGGGGGCAGTCAGCGTCTGCCAAGGATGGTCGGCATGACTCTGGCCAAGGAGCTCATCTTCACAGGTGGAATTATTGACACGTTGACATGTTGCCGCATGGGGGCTCACTGGGTGCTGCGTATCACTCCGTGTCTCTGTGTGTTATCAGGTCGGCGCGTGGGAGGGCAGACGGCTCTGGAGATGGGTATCGTGAACAGAGCGGTAGAACAGAACCAGACCGGAGACGCTGCCTACAGAGAGGCGCTCAGTCTGGCCAGAGAGATACTGCCCCAGGTTGGAGCACAAACGCCCCGTTTTTATTTTTTCTTTCTCATTCTGCTACAGCTCAGATGCTCATGCATATCTCCTCCTCCTCCTCCTCTTCCTCCTTCAGGCAGGGATCTGCTCTTTTACCTCCTCCCTTGCCCCCCCCCCCACACTCCCAATCTCCCACCACTCTTCCCTCTCTCCAGGCCTGTGTCGTTCCATATATTTTTCACTCCAGTTCAGATGCCCTCAGTCAGCAGGGCCAGAGTGGCAGCCAAGTGGAGAAATGGACCACAAATAGCACCACACACACACACATACACACACATTTCTAAGACAAGGGAAGTAATCCCTGCACTAGACTGTTTGAATGTCCTACAGCCATATTGGTGCATGAATTAAATTGATTTGATAATCAATTTGATAAAGCTGGGAAATACTAAAGAAACTGAAAAAAACCCCATGCTATTAAGGCCACAGTGTCCTCACTTTTACTCTTCCATTTTTCTTAGTGTGTTCTGTCTCCAGGCTGAGATATCTTCATTACATCACTACAGCGCGTTTCTTCAGTTTTCTGCGGAGAACATTTCACACATTTCACCTTTTTTTTTTTTTTTTTGCGTCTTTAACAGTCAGTGTGTTTCGGTGCATATTGATAGTATTAATAATATGGCGCATCATTTGTGTTGCCCAGGCTCCTATTGCCGTGCGGATGGCAAAAGAGGCGATGAACAGAGGCTCAGAGGTACGTCGTGACTGACGGCCCCTCATGGATTTTTAAAATGACTCTCTGTGGTGGTTTGGTGGTGACTGTGATCCCGTCTCTTCCAGGTTGACATTGGTTCAGCGATGGCAATAGAGAGGATGTGCTACGCCAGGGTGAGTGGTGTTTGCCACTTTTCTTTTTTTTATTTTGACTCAAATTGGGAACACCGGAGTCGCTCTCTGACGCCCGCTGTCGTCATACCATCTCCTGCCACATCCTGCTCTGTCTTTTTTTTAGGTCATCCCCACACGGGACCGGCAGGAGGGCATGGCAGCCTTCATAGAGAAGAGAGCTCCTCGGTACACTGGGGAATAAACTCTGCGAGATACTGGATCTCTGTCACACCGGCTTGGCCCTCTCATTTTCACGGCCATCTGTAACGTCACACCAGGCAGGTGATTTGTCTGTGTGTGTGTGTCCTGGTTGCTGTCAGTGTACCAGTTTGTGTTAGGATCAGAGCACTCGATTCTTTTTATTCGATGTAACACGTAATGTGGCAAAAGTTTTGATATGAACTGTTTTTACTTGAATACATTCCATAATTTATATGTGATCGATCCGAATAAAGAAGCGAGACGGGGATCAATCTCTAGTTTATGGCAATGTACATTCTTTATTTTCAAACTTGAGAACGTGACGCTGAGCAGCAAAGTGGCACAGTCATAGCAAACATACAGTATCTTGACATTTTGGATCTTAAATTTCAGTTCTTGTGGAACAAAATAAAAATAATCAAACTGGCCTTTGTCGGGGAGGGGGAGGGGTGGGGGGTTGATGGCCTGGGCCTCGATTAAACAAGCAAGAAGTTCATGGGAGTGACGGAGAAGAACGAGCTCTCTCGTCTACGGCTCCGTGCATTGTTAGCGAGCTCGCACGGCAGCAGACTTGCGGAAACACAAAAAGGCCGTTATTCACCGAGCAGATGAGGTGCGTGATTTGCCGAGAGCCGTCTCAAGTTCAGTATTTATTCACGTCCGCAAAGCGTCCGGTCTTCTGATAACTCCAGCTGATTTCCAACGTCCGCCTCGACCCAAAACGTTGTAACAGAGGGTGCTTGCATAGAAAACGGAGACGGGCGCCTTAATGGGAGCCGAACGTGGAGAACGTGGCGTTCCTTAAGGCGGCTTCTCTGGACTACGGTCCTGTACAGAAGTACAAGTGGATGCCAATGTCGCATACCTTTAAAGATGTTAAAACACCTCTGCTGTCTCCGTGCAAACAGGATCCTTCTCATCATGCCCCTCATTTGTTCTTTATCAGAATTTTTAAACTGACCAAAAAAGAAAAAAAGCAGGAACATACAATAAAATCATTTACATGCAATCAGTTCAACCTGTCACGGACAACGCGTCTCTCATTCTCTTATCATTTATGTACAAGTTAGACGCACTTCATAAGACTCCGCTACTTGTACAGACGTACATACGAACATGCTCACACCGAGGTGCCGCCTTTGTCTTTAAGACACGCATTATAAAGCATAACCACCATACCAATATATACACATTCGACACAAATGTACACCCATCGTGACCACATCATTATTGTCACATAACCAGACACGTAAATTCCACGCCTGCTTCCTTGTGCCACTGATCCGAGCGCCTGACGTCTTCAGAGGAAAACGCAGTGAGATGGAACTCGTCCGTCGTTTAGGTTTTTGTTCGGACGTTTAAATCCGCCGAGCACACCCCTGGCAGACGTCAGGTCACATCAAACCGAGGGCATTAGTTGATAGGAGACCAGATGAAGAAGGGACCAACAGTAGTATTGCCGACTTGGGCCGTGGGTTTTTAGTGAGCAGAGCGCTGCTATAAACAAACAAGCAGGCATTCCTTAAATGAACAGCGCAAGCTTTCACACAGTCTCCAGCATGCTCGAGCTCAGGGCAGCATCATGCGTATATTTACGAAGCTAATCAACGAATTCAGACAACCGGAGCATTCTGCAACATAAGAGAGCCGCATGGGTGGGGAGTGGGGGGGTGTTGTCAATCCCAGACTGAGGGCTGCACGCGCGAGCCGACGTGTTTTCGGAACTAAAATCCTCCTGATGCCACGGTCTTACTAATAGGAGCGAGCGCAAACACAAGCTTCATGTTGAGCGGCAGCTTATCCATAATTTAACTTTTGTATATTCACAGGATTACCACGCAGAAACACTTCTGTTCGGAGACAAACACATAGAAAATAAATAATGTTAGGGTGTGCAAAGAATTGCATTGTCTCTGTCCTTGACTTAGTTTACTCTCTAGGGAATTCTTGTGCGTTTGTGCACGAAATATGCAGTTACACAAGCGTGCACGCACACACGCACACACACACACACACACACACTCCTCCCCGTCAGTTAAATGTCCTCTTCTCGATCGGGGAGCCTCACTTTCTGAAAGAGAAAATTTGAAAGGATTACACATCCCCGTCCGCCGTGAGGCCGAGCGATCAGGTGACCGTCCGTGTGTGTCTTCACCTCTGAGGTTACTGCGGCGGCGGCGGCGGCGGCGGCGGCCGGCGACTCGTGTGCACTTGTGCCGGCTGCCCCGTGCGGGCTCTGTGGCGCTGCAGGCTCTCCAGGATGCTCTCGGCCAGCAGCTTGACGTCCCGGTGGGTCTGTGGGTGAGTGTGAACGTGCTCCAGCTGCTGGAGGCCGCCCTCCTCCAGCAACATGCTGCAGTAGCGAGAAGCTGCAGACACGGGGGAGGCGAATATCAAAGGAGTGTCAAGGAACTGCTCGTGCAGGTGAGCGAAATGGGCAAACTGTTCAAGCCGGAATCACGTCAGGGTTTTATGTCTTCATGCATGTAGGTCTCACCGTTCTTGCTGCAGACGTGTTGCATGGCCCAGGCAGCCCACAGCTGCACACCAGGTGTGTGAAAGCACTCCAACAGTGGAAAGAACGGGTTAAAGGACCTGAAGAAAAGAAAAAGAGACAATGTCAAATACTCTAGTCTTAAAAAACAATCAGTTTACACTTACAAAGTCTTATAATAATAATAATAGAGGTTTCCTCTCACCTGTAGGCCACCATTTCACACTCAGGTGGGGGCCACTTCATGATGACACCATGCTGTGGATTCATAAATGTATTACTCTCACGCCAGCTTTAATAATTGTGGATTTGACGCTGCGAGTGCTTTAACTCGTTCCTACCAGCTGCTCGAGCAGTGAGGAGCGCAGACTGGCGCTGAGCGTCCAGGCCTCCTCTCCTCTCGACGTCAGGTGCGCCAGGATGCCGGCGGCGAAGTAGCTCACCTCCACCTCCGGGCTGTGCAGCAGAGTGCTGATGTGGTCCAGGAAGCCCTGCACCATCAGCTCCCCGTGCAGCTCCCCAACCTCCGCTATGTTGTTCTGCAACAACGGGAACAGGAGGCGAAGAGCGATTAGTGATTTCTTGATCTTGTTCATTTATTCAAATTGCAGCTCTTCTAAAGGGCGGCAAACTCACCAGAAGACCAAGAACCTTCTGCTGGATGGAGGATTCGTTGGGGAATGACTGCAGAGAGGGAGGGGTGAGGGAAGAGGAGGTGGGTGGAAACAAAACAACGATGAGTCAGGGCCGACCCCCACAGGCTGATGCACTTAAACTGAGTAATGCACGATTATCTCTTTTTTAAATCTGCGCTGCTCTTCTGTAGTGTGCACGGTTTATTTACACGCTGGTGCTTCTGTGTACCTCTAGTACTTTAATGAACAGGTCCAGCCCCTGGTTCTCGATGAAATGGCGGCAGGTTGTCGGCGACTCGTCGGTGAGGTTCCAGAGCGCGCTCAGTGTAAATTTGAGGGTGGCGTCCACCACGCCCAGAGTGGCCTTCTGACGCACAATGTGGAGCAGTTGCTGCGAGGCAGAGAAAGCGTATTTGCAGTGGAACTGATTTGGTCAAATTGGTAAAGCCAGAGAATCGTGCCGAAGAGGAAAAACATACCTTCACTATGAACAACTCTGCTCCCAGCTGGGCTGTCTGCTCTGTGGACAGCTGCAAAAAGCAAATATCACAGTGTTGAAGAAAAACCCAACAGATACACTTACAGCTGACGTGACGCTAATACAAAGTGTAATATACCTTAGCGGCCAATATGGAAATGATAGCCACAGCCATCCGCTGCATGTTCTGGTCTTCGTGGTTGCAGAGCCACTGCATCACGAGTTTGGCAGCTTCAAACCTTACAAACAGGAAAATGAAGCAAAGCGTTTGTACTGTGAATTAAGCCCTTGACAGAGAGGGGGTTACGTCATCGACTTGGTTGCTGAACATTTAGGGTTCATGCTTTTCTTCCTTTAGGACTCATTTACTTTTTCAGTTTTTACATTTCTCACCTGTTGAACGGGACTTCTTGCAAAATGCGATCACTGCACAGGGACAGCAGGCAGTTTTTCTGCAGCTACACAAAGATAAAAACAAAACAAAAAACAGTGATGAATACTCGAAAGACACCCAACAAAAGTGTCCACACATAACCTTTTAAAATACTAATCGCCTTTTATTAGTTTCTAGTAGCTATTCTGTCTCACTTTGGGTTTGTCAGTATCATATAAACACTCTTCTTCTTGTATCCAATTTGTTGGATGCCACGTATCTTGCTTCAACTAATTCTATGGAAATACAGTGTCCTGTATTGTAACTGTGCGTAAATCACGGCTGTACGTACTGGAATTGGTCCAGATCTGATCGAATCCCTCTATCTGGTTCCAGCACAAGCTGAAAATATTTTTTTTTTGTGGATGAGGGAAGTTCCCCAAATTGCGAGAGAGACTGCATTCTCTTTCGAATGTTGTCGTAGTTGACGGGAACTTGTTACAGGTCACGCAACCCACAAGTTCCCTGTGTTGGTCAACTTTGTGACGAGGTTGCGAAACGGAATCACTGTCCCTACGAGGTGTTTATTGTTATTTGTTATTGCCGTCAGTGAATGGGGCAGCTGAGGCGTGAGGCTACCTGTTGGTGGTTGGGGAAAGTCCTCATGGCCTCTAGTAGAAGCTGAGTGACTGTGCTCAACAGTCGGACCGGCATCCCTGCCGCCAGGTCCTGCTTTGTCAGGTTGAACACGCAGGCGCTGGCTGCCAGCTGGACATTCAGAGTCGCTGGGTGATTCTTCATCCCCAAAACTACCAGCTGGAAAAAAAAAACAACAAGATAACAGGAGTAATATTATGTTAGGTGATGAGGAGTTACAGTGAATGTACAGGGCATGGACATAACACCATGTGAGTTTACCTTGAGGATGTCTGGCCTTGGTTTCTCCATCACATGGGTCAGGCTGAAAAGATGAAACAGAGCTTCTCTGACAAAACCTTCCCGCTCACTGTAGCGCCGCAGCGCCTCACAGATCTGGGTCTCGTTGGCTTCTCCCGTTACCTGTTTGCACACAGGAGATGGTTCAGCAAACCAAATTTCCACGCGCTTTAATGAGCAGCGCATGCATCTATTGTGTACCTACTTTTAGATTTCCTTCTCCCGAGAGGAAGTCAGAAAACCCAGCGTCTGTGGCCAGGAGTCCCACGAAGGTCATCCCTGGTCTCTCCTCAACAAACGCCTTGACGGCCGCGTCTGTCACCTGTGACATTTACAGTTACAGGATGAAACTTAAGTCTTTAGCATGCACACCTTATTTGCAGTTTCTGAGAAACTTATACAAACGTGAAAATAATTTAAAAAAAAAAAAACAAAAAAACACCTGTTTCCTCCCTGACACATCTAGGGAAACGAGAGCGGGCAGGATCCTCGGCTGACCAAGCAGTTGACGAGCCACGTCAGAGGTAAACTGCTTATCATCGCTAATGTCCAGGTGCTGCATAGACAGGGTTTCACACACAGGTACACACACCGAAACAATTGAAACAGGTAAGCTTGCGTAATCACAGAAAAGGTACTCGGAGTGTAATAAACAAACAGAGGGTTGTTTAAGAGTGTACACCCTACCTGCAGTACACTCAACTGGCCTATGACTACCAGCAGCTGCGCAGTGCTCATCTCCAGCCTCTTCAGCTGGTGCAGCGTTAGTGAGCGCAGCCGCTCCTTCAGACCCAGCAGGGGGTTCAGGTTTGTGACTGAAGTGTTGGAGAGATCGAGGCTCTCGAGCCGAGGCAGCGAACACACGTCGACTAACCCGGCGTCATAGAAGTCCACGTTGGCTAGAGAGAGGGAGCGCAGGCCCTGGAGGGAGCTGAAGCGATACCATATCGGTTCTTCCAGGGAGGACATGGTGAGACCTGTCAACACAAGGCGCTGGAGAGACTCCTGCAGGATGATTATGTCCAAAAAAAAAAAAAAAAAAGTTTAACAGGTTTTAACAAACTGAATATTTAAAGAAAAAATAGTAGTTAAGTCACACAACATGCTTTCCCTTTACCTGACAGTATTTGTTGGTGGCAAGCCCCTGCAGAATGTCAGGAATGGTTAGGTCAGCGTTGACCCTGGCAGCATCCAGCTCCAGCAGCCTGTGAGGGCATAGGGCTTTCTGAAAAGCCTCTGCAGAGATGCGGGCTGTGCGGATGCAGGCTCGTCTCAGCCGCAAGTATTCACAGTTCCGAAACACGCCGACTGTGCTGTCGTTCAGCAGACCTGTACATGAATTCACTTGTGTCAGATTCGCCTTTGGTATCGGAGCACAGGAGCGAGCAATACAAATACAGACTTTGTTTTCAAGGACTTGATTTAAGTGACATCACATTTAGTGGCTCAAAGATTTATCACAAACATGTTGGCAGTAAATGAGAGGTAAGAATGTCTGTTTGTTTTCATCTGAATTATAATGACGGATGGAACAACTTCAGCTTTCCACTGCACCTGGGCTTGACATCAGTTAGGCAGGGAACACACTAAACAAGTTTCACAGTCTTTACAGATTTTGAAAATACTAGGAGTACAGGTTAACAGTCTGGCTTCAGCAGATTTTTATATGATGACTGAAAGTCTGGGGACCACACACTTAGCAACAGAGCCTGGTGAGGGATCACAGACTACAGGATTTGTCAGATCAACTGAACGCATCAACCTCTTGCGAGGGCGACAGCCGTGGTATGCACTGGTCCAGGTTTGTTGTCTCCCGCTCCTGCTGTTCACCACTGTTGTTTTGATATTCCCGCCACTTTCCAACTTGCATCACTTGGGACGGTAATCGGTTCACACTACCCGACTGGGTCCAAATTCGGCTCAAATAAATCCAACATGTGACTGACTGCAACCGGGGCCAGGTCTGTTCCCCTCACACTCTTAACAGATTTTTGTGGCAGCTAAAACCCAGACTACTGTAGACAGGTGCAGACTTTGCCCAAGTGGGGACTGTGGGTAAAATCCGGGAAAGAAATCTTGTAGTGTGTCTTCAGCTTTAATGAGGGTCTACAGAGTTGAGATTTACCTTCAGTGGCCATCTTGGCCAACAGCTGGTCCGCTAGCTCCTGTGGGAAGAGCACAGCCTCCCTGAAGCACAAGGAGCCATCCGGGCGCTTCACGCAGAAACACTCCAGGTTTTGGCTCACGTAGGTGAGGCACAAGTCTGTAAGAGCCGCTGGAGAGGCATCATCCTAAAAAAAAAAAAAAAAAAAAAAAAAAAAAAAAAAAAATAGAATGTTAACGGATGCTAAATGTATTTATTTATTTCAAATCAAAACGTAAACACACAAAAAATATCACCTGCGGCCAAACCTGAACTTACCGTGTTTAGAAGACTACAGGCCATGGCCATGGTATAAAATGTAGCTTATACAACCGAGACTGGTTTCTCTTTCGCCACAAAGGGCTGTAGTTTCGCTAGCACGCAGAGGAGCGGCTCCGTCCGTTTGATGTGGCGGTGTTCACCTGCCCGAGATCTCGAAGTGATGGTGATCAGTCCGGGGGTAACCAGCAGGGGAGGGTCGTTAGCGGAGGACCAGCTAGCTGTAGCTCACTTGTTGTTGCCTCCGCAGTGGACAATCACTCTCAGCACAAACATGTCGAAAGCCGTCGGCCGTCGCAAAATTCATGTCGACAAATCGCTTCGGCGACGGAAAGGCATAAATGAGGAGCTGGGCGTGAGCGCAGGTAAGACGGAGAGCAGGCAGGTCTATTTTTGACCAGACAGAAAAACAAAGGTCACTGATCTGGAAGTACATTAGCGAGGGGGCTGGACTACGGAAGCCGACCGGGGAAGGTTACACAACCAGGAAGCGATTATATGAACGCAGGCGTGATCGTTCTCTGTTTTAAATGGGAAACTGTTATGTGAGCAACCATAGCACTTCTTCATAAAAAAAAACTGGCGACGAACTGCAGCGGTCTGCAGAGGCGTTAAATAAAATAGTTTGTAGCATCGTGGACTGACTCGTTCGCCAAGGTCAAGCAGCAACAGTGGATGTGTGGAGCGGAGCCTTCAACACATGTGTTAGTTACAAAACGCGGACATTCAAAAGCTGACAGATGGCTGGACTTATAAACTTTGAAGATGAAGCTGAGGTGAAGCAGTTTTTGGACAATCTGGGAGTGGAGTACAGCTACCAGTGTTACAAAGAGAAAGATCCTGAAGGTAAAAAAAAAAATCCCTGCGCTGTTCACAGATCAGTGGTGCTGAAACACCGACTGGTCCCAGTGAGACATGGAAACTGTCTTAACGCTCATCCCTCTATGTTTTTAGGGTGCCAGAGGCTCGCAGATTACTTGGAAGGTCTGAAGAAAAACTATGAATCTACAGCACAAGTGCTCAAACACAACTGTGAGACGAATGGATATGGAGAGAGCTGCTACAAACTGGGAGCGTACCATGTCACGGGCAAAGGTAACATATTACTCGTTACAACTGTATATAACTGCAACAGTTAAATTATATGAAGTGATTGAACGTATTCAACAGAGGGAATTGAATACATTTGAACTTTTTACATGACTTCCTTCCAGAAGATGCATTAAGGTCTCAGCATAAGGTTCTCAAACAATTTCTTAAAATTTTCCACCAGGTGGAGTCACTGAGTGCCTTAAAACTGCCTACTCCTGCTTCATGCGCTCCTGCAATGCTGGTGGAAAGAAGTCCATAGACGCCTGCCACAACGTTGGCCTGTTGGCCCATGATGGACACGTAACGGACGGAACACCTGACCTCCCGGCAGCTCAGCAATACTATGAAAAGGCCTGTGCGGGTGGCTTTGCTCCTTCATGTTTTAACCTCAGTGCATTGTACATTGAGGGAAATTCGAAAGGACTGGCACCAAATATGAATCTGGCTCTGAAGTATGCCAACAGGGCCTGTGAACTGGGACATGTGTGGGGCTGTGCCAATGCGAGTCGGATGTACAAGCTCGGGCATGGTACAGAGAAGGACGACAAGAAGGCGGAGGAGCTGAAGAATCGAGCGAGGGAGCTGCACGGATTAGAGAAGGAGAGGCAGCTTAAATTTGGGGAGTGATTGTGACACGCCTGATTAAATTATCATTGTTTTGTGTGGTGTGCAGTCAGATTAGCTGAACAAACAAAACCTGTCCTCAGGGTTCAAAGGTGAGCGATGATGTGTCGTTAGTTTCGATGTGTTGGCCTCATTCACAGTCTACAGATGGTAAAATTCAGAGAGCAGTTTCCTTTGTATTTGTGGATTCAAGCCAAATGTGTATAAAAAAAAAAATAAAAAGCAATAAAAGAATCTCAATTCTTATGCTCTGTTCATTATGTTTCCATGATGTGTGGTGTACAAAGGATTAGACACAAAAGCTTACAAGGTTAAAGGTCAGCACACTTTCTTCAGATTATCATGTGCAACAGTTTCCGTACAACATCTATGAATGACGCACGTGACTGTTGTTAGTTAAACAGAACTCGGTCACACTTCAACTAAACATGCCGAAACTGGCGTATCATGTATAACATTATAACTTAACATCACAGATGGTGGAGATGTCAACATAGGTGACGATAATTAGAACCGTTCATAATATTAGTGCATTGTCCTGCATACACTCACTTGCCATTAGTTAGACGAAGAAAAACTAATTCAATCTAATGCAACAGCTGTGCACTTAGTCTCAGCTCCATGAAGGTTAGGGGATTCAGCATTTATTTAAAATAATTGAGAGAGCTGTGGTTTGTAGTACTATTGAGCTGTATCATGTTGTTCCAACACCTTTGTGTTATTTTACTCAGTGTGCTAGACTAAATAACAGAAACACTTTAGTGTTTAATTTAGTCCAGTTTAACAGCATACTTTTTAAAAAAAAGGTTTGTCTATGATGAAATGGCAAAACAATCAACACAATAGTAGAAAGTATGTGGTTTAAACATAACACTTTAATGAGGACATAGATGAACTCTCCCAAAGTAGAGAGAGAAACAGTAGTTTGACATTAAAGCACTCTCAAAGCGTCCCTCGCCACAAACTAAATCCTCCAAAACAACCAGTGTTGAATTGTCGCCTTTCTGACACTGTTTGTGTACCTAATGAAGTGGCAAGTTTTCCCACCAGTGGAAGAGATGCAGGCTCAGCTGTACACCAGTAGAGGGAGTCCCAATCAAACGCGTGAACTTTGCGCCCTTTTCAAATCAAACAGGGTCGGCGGCTTCATCCTGAAGTGTGACACGACAAAAGAGACGCAGCCGGGATGCTAATACCCCCCCCACCCGACGCTGTACTAGCAACACGCAGATAACGCAGACTGTTGCAAATGGCGCCGGGACATAAAGGAGTACACTAAGCCGGTGTGTTGAGGGTTGCTGATGATGAGCAGACTGGCCCGGTTGCACCCTGGAAGCTCCGCCCTTCAGCCGTGCGTCTCCTCCTCAGCCCTCATTCAAAACAGAACACAGCTGTTGCGAGGCGCATCGTCGTGTCCGGAGCGTTAGCTCCAAAGCTGGTAGCTGTCCGCCGTCTTCTCATGTGCCCGCCGGAGTACCCGAAGAAGGACGAGGGAAAGGGCGCACTTCGGTGAGTTACAGAGCACCGCGAGGCAAACTTTGTCATCGTAGGCGACATCATTTAGAAAAAAACGCCTCCCCGAGCGTCGAGTTAGCGAGCTAACGCAACGTTAAGCCGCACGCAGGGCTTTTGGGTGTGTTTGTTTTTAAATGCGGGATGCTCCCTTATCCAAGTAAATCGCTATCCCCCAAGAGGTGGCGGAGAAGCGATGAGCTGAGCACAGATACAGGTCCTGGATTTAAAACGTGTATACTCTCCGTCGCTGGGAGCGGGGCTGTGTTTAAATCATTATTTTACTCGTCCACCCACGTGAAGACACGGCCGCCACACCACACACATACACACACACACACACAGACGAGCACCGAGGAGTTTGATGTAACGTTCATGCTAATAAATCATGCGCTCCCTTTCTAGGCTAATGAGCCGAGCTAGTTAGCGAGAATTGCAACGCGCTAATATGAAAACATTTTAGTGGAGCGGGTGGTCACTGAGTTTGCGTTTTGTTATTCTGACTTTTCTGACTGTAGTCGCCGCACCGCGAGCTTCTGGTTTTCGGGCCGTGGAGTTTACGCCGACCCACTTTCGCTGCTAGCCCTGCACAGCGCGCTTAGCCGCCGTGCCCACGACCCACCGCAGGCTCTCCTCTCCGGATAGCTCATTGGCCGTGAACCCCCCTGCGCAGTTGCCCTCCGGGGAGCGCGCTGGGTGTGGCGTGGGTTCACCCACGAACAATACAGCCCACAGCCACGGCTGTCCTGTCTTACCCATGACACACGCTCGCGAAGGGGAGGCGAGTCGTAGTGGTGTTTTGAGTTCAGGATAAGGGGGGGACCCGCGGTTGTCGCCCTCGATGCCCCGAATCGATCCAAAAAGAGGGGAAACTTTGAAAGCGTCAACCAGGCAGATTCGTCCTAAGTTCACCTGGTAGGTGTCTCTCTTGTGAGGCGATCACACCTCAACAGAAACACTCAGGATATGCAGGTTCATTGTGCGTGGTCCTGAGAACCGCCTGCCTCCATCAAGGTAATCTAATTATGGATCAATATTAGCAGATTAATTGAGTGATAGTCTTCAGTTAAGCGTCATTTTCTAATAAATATATACTAGACCTTGTTGCAGAACAAAGAAAACACAGTCCTAACGTGTCTAAATATGTGTTTTATGATGCTGACCACATCCCTCTGATGAAAGTATGTTGACCCTTTTTATGCAAATGTGGGACAGTGGTGTTCTGATAACGCCAGACTGCGATTTGCTCTGCCACAGTTAAGAAATCCCTGACCAGATTGGTTTTTGTCTGTGAATTCCTTCAATTTTCAAAGTACTTAAACATGTATGTAATCACTGCCAATTGATTTCCACTGTTAAACCGCCCTCTTTCTTTAAACAAAGCCTCCCTCTGCTCCGTCCTCCTATCTGACACGCTCTTTGTCAGCGTCCTCCGTGACGCCGCCACAGCTCGCCCCTGTCACCCCGTTTTTAACGGACTCCAAGAATGTTCCATATCGATATTTAGTGTGGCTGTGTGGAGCTGCTGTTCCCGACTCTTAACATATGACCCAGAGGTCACTGGTTCAGACTCATGACTTGCATGCCTTAACAGTGCTGCGGTGTCGTGTTATGCAGAAAGGGCCGAAACAATCTGGTTTGGCTTCGGCAACTCTTCCGTAACGGTTAAATACGTGCACGATGTATTTACCCGCTGGGTAGATGTGACCATGGCCGTCATATCTGTTCTGAGGGCATTCTTTGATTTTATCCAAATGTGGAGATCAAGGTTAAAACTGGAGCTCCTCAGTCCTCTCAAAGAAGCTGTTTTGATTTATTCTTGGTTTTTACTTTTTGAAGTAGCCTACATGGCGGTTCTGCATTTGAATCATTTTCTTCAGTAGTCTTCAGTATTGAGGCTCAGGTTTTAATCCAATAATATACAGTTGATTCAGTATTCAGTGTTGCACGGAGCTTTGCGCTGGGCTTAAGCAACACCACTCCGATCCATGTGCCTAATTACAAACGCTGTGTTTTATCATCGTTGTGTATGTTTGAGTTAATCCTATCCTTCGTCTCTTTCTTCCTGACTGTAATCAACAAGGTCACGTTGCATATCCACTGCCTGCCAACAGAAACAGCGCGAGTGCCCGGAGGCTTTTCTAACGCTCACTTAGATAGCGTGCTGCTGCTGTTGTCGGCTTTTTAAATTAGATCGGTTCATACCGTCCGCATTGACATTTGCAAGGATGCAAGTCAACTTTTGATGCATAGATTCTTGTTGCAGATGGACAAGTCATTCACAGACATCGCTCAAAATGCAAATTAAAGCTACAATTCTAGTTCTGATCCCTCGCTTGTAATACCTGTGAGGACTCCCTCTAATGTAATGTGAGCACCAGCTACTTTTTTTTAAAAGTTGCCCCTTGGTAACTCTACATGCCACCCCCGCCTCCTGGGCCAGGCTAATCCCAGAGATGTCTCATGTACGTGGGCCCATCTGTTCAGCACCGCGGTGTAACTGCTCTGTCCAAGGTTTGCAAATGTGATTAGTTGGAGATTACATCTCTGTGTGTGAAATGAAACTCCCTCCTCAGAATCAGAGCCCCGTGTTTACAAGAGAAAAGGATAAAACACTGTAGTGCTTCTGCGTCATCGAGAGTAACCCCTGGTCTTTCTCAGATTAGGTTTCTCTGCTCTACATTACATCATGTTCACTACACAGTTTATGTAAAGCATTCCATGGTGCAGTATGTGTGTGTGTGTCGGTAACATATCAAATGTACTGTTGAGTGAATAAGAAGTCGCCCTGTATGCTTCTTCTGGGCGCCATACATATTCTAGTAGTGTTTTGGTCTGCCTCGAGCTTTTTCCTGTGTGACCTCCAACCAGGGCTGTTTCTCAGTTGCCAGGGTAACTTTATGCGCGTGTCTGGCACATCCATTCAGCACAGATGGAACTGCGAAGTCACATGTCGTCACACTCTTCCTCCGATGCCTCCCCAGTCTTGGCGCTGTCACCACAAGAGCAAACGCGAAGCTAGTTATGTGTGTTCTTTCCCAAAAGCCGTCCAAGTTCCCTGTTCCTAATGGGAGTAATTTGAGGGGATGACAAGTTGTTTTGGAACACCGATAAAAAAAATGACTGTGCACGATTGTGTGCTTGATAAGGACTTGATATATATATGAGGTGTTTCTAATGTTGATGGCAGCTAGCTGAAGTGGGTGTTGTGGATGTGAGCTTGGCTAGCACCTGACTAGCCGACTGTGAGCATGACTGTGGGAATGTGCGAGAAGATGATAAGGGATGAGAATAATTCATGGCCCGGCTTTCGCTACAGAAATCTCGGAGGCGGACACTACATTTCACTTTGCAGATTGAGCAAGGTGTGCCTTTTTTTGTTGCACATTAAACGACATTTGAGGAAGTGGCACAGAGCTGTCGCTTCTTATTGTTATGAGTGTATTTGCCACGCGGTTCCTGCTGTGTTGTAATCACAGCTCCGCTTTAGGAGAAGTAGAGGCCGCAAAGAGCAGGCACATACAGGCAGTGTTAAAGCGGAAACCGTGCACAGACGCTCGCTCTCGACCGATGGCTGATCCGTCTCTCGCACACCATGCTAAACACACGGCACAACAACCAACGGGGCCGAGCGGTGGCAGGAGGCCTGGAGCTTTGAAAGCCTTTTCTGCCTGAATTTAACCATTGATGGGAGTGGCTCACGCGTAGAGGTCGACCACACAGCCGGTGGACTGCTGCACCCACTCCCCTCTCCTCTGGTTGCTAGCTGCTCCCTTTGTGTAACTTTTAGCTCTCGGTTTCTCTTTCGCGTCGCTTTCTTGTAGTGAGTGGGATCTGATGCTATTTTAGTCCTGCCTGTGTTTCAGGCTGTATTCCTTACAATGCATTGGACTTTGCGCTGCAGTCACTAACCAATAAGGCCTTAGTTCTGTACTTCGTACTCCCTTCCTCTCTTCTTTATGGGTCTTTTGTTAATCTGCCTATCTGTGGTGAACACCGGTACTGTAACTTTGCAGCCAGTACATCAGGTACTAAAACCATGTTGTGGTTTAATAACAAACCCTGCTTATAGTTCATGCTTGATGACAAGTGCATTCTACCTATTCTAACCCTATCAGTCATAATTGTTCTTTCACAGCGGCCGCTATTCACATGGCACAATAACTTCAGCTGCTTTTTGTCCCCTTTGTGTGTGGCCTTGTTGGTCCGCTGGTGTAGGTCCCTTTATGTCTCCATCATGCAGCTGGAAACAAGACTAGGTAAACGTCTGGGCAATTCCACTTTATGGATATTGAAGTCTCACAACGTCTGTGGAGGAAAGGATAGAAGTCTAACTGATTTATTTGTGTAGCAGGACAGTGGTGCTTCATGTGAACCATTCCCGTATTTGGTGTTATTGAGATACATTTACCTCACTTCTAAAATGCTTTTAAGCCCATTTCTGTACGTACACAGGTTTGAATTTAGTACTAGTTGAATTTTAAGGGACCTCTGTGACTTGTTTGCCTTGCTCTTGGTCATAGCTGTGTATGTTTGTGTATGTCTTGCTTTCAGTCTTTTCATCCGTGTTCATGTACATGCATATACACACGTTATTTGTTAATCTCTTCATTTTCAACTGATAATTCGCTGGTGGGTATTAGGTGGGGTTGGTGTGTTAGCTTGTGGGTTCCTGGGTTCATGAGATCAGGGGTCAAAGGTGGGTTCAGGGACAGGGATGTAGTAAAAGAGCCTGGCCTTTAAGGAATGCAGAATGGCGGCCATTAAGGTCCCATTCCTTCTGACACTTTCAGGCCAGTCCTTTGCCCTGTGTCATGTGTCATTTTTAACCTGCATATGTATAAATCTCACTAGACCACGTGTAATCGAGGACCAATGCAGAGTTCATTGGAAGAGCTGTAAGAGGTTTTGCAATCTGCACATGAGTAACATGAACATTAAAATTGTTTATCTGAAGGTTGACAAAATGCTTCTGGTTTTAGATGGGGAAGGTTTTCCCTGTACCTCCCAGTTGTTTACTGCATTCGTTTTAACTACGTTAACTAGAAGAGTGTGTTACCAATCATAAACTGTCCTCTTGTTAAGGCAAACAGGTTGCACACACATTCAGTGACATTTAAACACGTCTCAGAAAGAAGTTGCATCATGAGTGCTTCTGCGACACTGGGCCATTGTCTGTACTCAGGTATTTTGAGTAAAATCAGTGTCACAACTTTTGTGGTGTTCTGCAAATAGAGAACGAGGACCACAACATAATACTCTGGCTGAATTGAACATAAACAGACGGACGCCTCACCCTTCCACTTCCCCTGCAGATTGTCTTGATCCACCGGTCTGCATCGGGGCCGGAGACAAGTCTTTGTGGTTTCACAACACAGCCTCATCTATCTGTCTAAAACCTGACTGCTTTGGCTTCGGAGCAAAACTGAAAGCCGAGTCTTGGTTATGTCATGGAAACTTGTGAACTTGGTCCTGAACCCAGCCAAAGACAATGGATCAGATGCAAACATAAATTCCAGCTCTCTGTTCTCTTTTTGCACCCTCTTTTCTTTCATTCTTCTCCCAGTGTTTTGTTTTTGTGCCCTGTCCTCCCCATCAGATAAGCAGTCACAGGTTCACAATGAGCTTTTTGACCTGAAGCACAACATGAATATAATGCTTTATCCTCCCCACCTGTCCAGCGCTTAAAGTTCACCAGCTAACACCTTTTTTTACTAGATGAATGGGGACGATTCACCTCACAGGCAGATGTGTTTCCATGTGTCATCACAAAGAATCCATTTAGATGTGTGTGACTGAGACGAGCTGTTTACTGTCGCCTTTGTCAGGTTTCCCACAGGTTGGGTCTGAACTTGCAGACAAAGGCTTGCACACACTTGCCTGCAATTACACACTTTACATCACCAACTGTCTATCTGGGTGTTGAGTTATTTCATGCTTGAGATATATATATATTTTTAACCTTTCAGGTATTTAATGTAGCTGTAGAGATACTTGAAATGTTCCTGAGGATTTAGATTCATTTATTTTTAATTTCAAGAGAGGCCTCCTCTGCGCAACATGCCCATCCCAGCTTTCTCTTTTTAGGATTCAAGGATATGTTATTAAAATAAAATATAAAATAAATTGTGAAATTCATAAAAAGGCGATGAACAATAAGCAGCCTCGAGCCTCACATATGTTTGTTACAACATATGTTGGTGTCATTGTGGAGCAGCTCAACAGCATCTGGGAAGAAACTGTTCTTCTGTCCCACTTTGCCCATTTCAATGACGAATACAGGCCGCTGCCACCTGCTGGTAAAGAGGGTGATTTCCTCTCCTGGAGGCGCAGAACGCACATGCTAGTTAGCTGTTGGCTACAGACTTTGCGGTGCATTCAAGGCAACTTTGTGGCTATAATGCAGGCGCCACTGCCGGTCTTTGTTTCTGTTAGGTCTTTGTGTGGGCCATAAAAGACTGACAGCTGACAAAATGACATGTCCCTAGAAAGACCTGAGAGATTGTGTTTGATTCTGCTGCGCATGTGATAACCCAATGTTTGTTTGGTTTCCTTTTGTCAACTAGTTGGGACTTTGTCAAAAGTCCCAACTTCCCAAGGATTTGGGAATAGCGGAGGGAGGGCGACATTGCCGATAGAAACAATGTCTTTCCTATTTTTAGTCAATGGATGAATATTTGGTAGCACATGGGCCCTGTCTGTACTTGTCCTCCGAGAAAACCGAGTCTGAAACCGGTAGTTTCTGTGTTGCTCGGGCACTTGATGTTGTAATTTGTGTGGGTCTGTGTGTGTGTGTGGAGACGGTGTAGCCCCTGGCTGTGCTGGTCGTGGGAGAGGAGGATCAGAAAAGGGGTGTGAGGGGCTCATTCAGGGAGAGCGGGATGAGGGATAGGGGGAGGGGGTTGAAAAGATACAGCTGTTTCTCCAGTCTCAGCTGTTGCTCCTCTTCCTTTCAACGAAGGCTCGGTTTCCCTCCTGACTGGACGAAGCACACAGTGTAACATTGTTCTGTCTTGTGAGGGAAGGATGAAAGAATTAATCTTTCATAGCTGCTATTCAAAGCGAACCGCCAGCACTCTTCATATTAGTAAGAGGGACAGACATGGCCAGATTAGGGAAAATCTGTCTCTGCTCTTTTTACCTCACTCTCGTGTTTGTTATCTACACGTCGGCTTCTGCTGTAAAGTGAGCGAGGTTTAGATTTATTTTTCAGTTTGTTCCCCCCTCTGTTCTCGCCTTTTTTGTGCCGGTGTCATGTTTTGTTCTCCCTCGTGACCTCTGACCCAGTGAACTCTCGGAGCAAACAACTGTTTTAGTGTGAGCGGAGTTCATGTCCCTCTTCGGCCGTCCCCTCCCTCTGTGGACGTAGCTTTGGCTCCAGTTCTCGCTCCCGTGCTGAACACAGGTGTCGGAAGTTGGCACGCTTTGATCGCACACTTGTCCGTCCACTTGTCTCCCTCCTCTTCGCTGCTCCCTCGGCTTTTCCCTCACCCAAGCACTAAGTCGTAATTGCCCGGTTTATCAGGCCCCGGAGACAGGGCAGTGCCATGTTAGGGGAAGTCATGCGTGCGGCGCTGTGTGTGAGCATGTGTTAAGCTGCATGTGAAGTTCAGCATTAACTCAGTCTTGCTCAGTTAGGCAAGTTCAAAGTGACATGAAATCTGGATCAAAAGTACACACTCCAATCTCACTCTTCTTTTTGTTTTATGAAAAAAAACACGAATGTTCAGACTCCATGTGCACATAGGAATGACCAAGTCTGACTTCAGTTATTTGAGTCATAGGTCAGTCTCTCAGAAGACAGAATAACTTGTTGGAGGAGGATGAAGTTATTGTTACAGATGGTTGAGTGACTTGATTGGTTGTATTTAAAAATACAGGGCATAGAGTGCAGGAGCAGCTCTCCCTTTACCTCATGAAACTACCTCTTAAATTGTGTTGCTCAGTCCAAGTTTGGCTTTAGGATAACCTTAAGCTTCCATTTACTGTGGTGTGTCACGTCTAGTAAGAAGATATTGTTGGTCCAGGGCTGTGAGTGTTTGTGTGCACGTTTGCTCTCACCTAATTGTTTGTCACGTTGCAGCATGTAACTCCTCTCAAGCCAGACGCCCTGAGGTCCTACTATGATACCAAGTCCTGGGAAGAGCTGTGTGCTGTGCTTCCAAGAGTCGATGCGTTTACATGCACGCAAGAAAAAACTAATTATTGCCTTAAGCGGACTATAACGGGAGAACTTGAGTGCATGTAAACATGTTACTCCGATTAAAATCGAAGTTCTCATTATCCGACTGAGACACCCGGGTAATGCGATTGGAATTCGATTTTCTCCGGCATATATACGGTAACCGCAGTTTTCAATTGGATAATAACAAAAATATTCAAGAAAGTCGGTTGCAGAAGAAAAAGAAGAAGAGAAACGGAGCTGCTAGAAGAACCGAGTGAGGGATAGCGCGGATCTTACCTGCACCAGAAGTAGCGCGAATATTACGTATGAGATTAAAAAATGTACTATTGTCCCTATGTTTGTTGTTTGAGATGCCGGTGCCGCATGAACGACTCTTGTTTATTATATGATGTAATAGGTCAACCGGAAAGCGAGCTGTATTAACATGGTATTAACCTGCGGAAAAGACGCATATCGCCACCTAGTGTGGAAGAGGAGGGCATGTTCCCATCAGTTATTTGATTTTCTTCCACTGCATGTAAACTGGGACAAGGACCGTAGACTCAGAAAGTCGAATTTTGAGCATAGCTCGATTAAGCTCTGCATGTAAACGCACTGAGTTTGAAGGTGAAAGAGTGAAAGAGTGTTGTGTGTTGAGGGCAGAGGTGCAGATAAGATTTTTAACACGTGGACCATCTGTTATGATGACACTTGAATAATAATGTCACAACCCGTCATTCTCTGGTGATTCATAAAAGCATTTCTTATCTCATTTGTATCCTCCTAGATCACATGTGCACTATGCAAACTATTGAGTACAACTGTTCCACGAAATGCCACTAAAGAAAACAGAAGTGTATTGCCTTATTTAAGAGGATTTAAACAATTGTACAGCTTTCATACTGTCACAACAAAAACTTAACAGTTCACAGTTTTTCTTAGATCAGCATTGTCAAACCTTTTATAGAAAACATTAAACATCTCCTCTCAGTTCTGTAAAGTACTTCTGTGCGTATTTAGTGCGTTAATGTTTTGGTTTTGGTTCACAGCCGATGTAAAAGAAATATAAGAGCTCAGACTTGGTACCTGCTCAATCCACTCACATCATTTAAAAATACCTTGATCAACCCGATACGCGTCCTTAGCTTCACCAACCCTGTGGACTGGTTGGTAAAATAACATCCTTGCAGCAGAACATGTGTCAGAAATGTAAAGTTTTAGCAGCTGCCAAAAACAGTTCATCAATACAATAACCAAAATCACTTTAAATGTCAACTTCCACAGGAACTCCTCAGCAGGTAAGGCCATCGCATTAAAATATACCTTTACTGTAGAAAAAAAAAAAGCCTCAGGAAGTGTTGCTTTTTCATTATCAGGATGCCAACGTGACTTGTTTTCGGTGGTTTCATCACTTCCTTGACACTTTATACAGTTTTTTTGGTTGTTAAGTAAATTTTTAGGCAGTGAAAAACACGAGCTCTGTACTAGAAACAGGAACTATGCTAATCTGCTGTGACCAAAAACTCACTTAAAGCTGTGCGTACTGAAAACAGATGTGGAGATACGGAAGAGATTAACACGTAATTGTGGATCATTATATACGTGTGTATTCGGACATGAGTCACATTAGGAGGCACTGACATCATTCGTACCTGGAGGTTGTCAAAAATAGTGAAATTCATCAATGAATACAAAGCAAGAGAAAATATATTTATTTATTTAGTTTTTGCAATTTGGATTTATTTGTTTCTGCTTGGTGTATAGACAGTACAGAGATTTACAGTTTGAGACTTTTATTGTTGCTCAAAATACAAGGGAGATGGAGTAAATACTGTACATGTCAGTGTCGTAGCTAAGAGGAAACCTTCATCCAGCAGGTTACCTTAATATTACAGTAGAGTAGCTACCTTAAGAGAAGGCATTCATGAGTCCAAAAGAGTTCCCAGGTCGATACCTCTGTTAGTTTTATCATGGTGTTAATCTGTTCTTTGAATTCAGTTTTTTGGTTTTTTTTTTGCACTTTCAAGCATTTGAGCGTTGTCCTGGCGACCGTAGTGATGCGCCACAATTACACCGAGTTCACCATTTGTTATGTTTCAAATTTGTCTCTCCCATGAAGTGAGTTGTTGCTGTTTGTTTCTCGGATTCTAAGTTTCCGCTGTCAGTTTGAAAGCATCTGGCATCTCATCAGTGCAGGAAAAGATATGCTCAACTTCACAAAAGTAGGCACAGAAATGTGGAGAAGAAAAGGGATGATGGATTTTAGTTTTGTACTGCGGATGACAGCTCACATGTTGTGAGAAGGCCTCTGAGTTCTGTGTGTGCTGGTTTTGTCTTCACTCTTACTGTGCGTGTGTAACCTAGCTCACCGCAGGGGTTTTGCACTCGCATCGATCTCTTGTTTACTTATGTCAGCACACATTAAAGGGTTGTCTTATTAGTTACACTTTACTAGTTGGCCCCTCCTTTGTCTCTAGAGACACTTCTTCATGGCATTTCTTCAACAATGACAAGATAGCATCTTCCAATCTTAATATTCAGCAGAAACTGATGTCCACCAGGCCAGCCAGTCTATTTTCCACCTTTGGTTAGTGTTTGTACAGTGTAGCTGATGTTTCCTGTTCTTAACTGACAGCAGTGTCACATGCAGGTGGTCTTCTGCTGCTCTAACCCTTCAAGGTGCAACGTGTTCAAAGCTGCTCTTGACCATTTTTACCGCTAGATACTGTATTTCCTTAACGAGCAGTTGAACGCGTGTACCTAATAAAGTGGCTGCCGCTTGCATTGTCTTGCTTTTCTGCTGCGTTGATGACTTTCCCATGCGCACAAACTTTCTTTGCTCGGTCTCCACGAGGAGTTTTTTTTTTCTGCTGTGGGTCAGGATTTTGCCAATCCTTGGAGACTCATAGAGGAAGGCATAGAGATCATATCTGCTTCCTCTAAACATTACTGCTCTGACTGACTGCTCTGTTGCCCTGCATTGTTAGCCTCCTCTTTTCCTTGTTAATAGTCCGTGCAGGGAATGACCGCAGACAACAGCGCCGCTGCCAGCCCCTCACTTCCTCCGCTTCCTCTCCCTCCCCTCCTTTCCCCCCTCATCTGTCACCATGCTCAGGTCACTCAGGCCTCGGCGGCGGAGTTGAACTCGGGCTTGGGCGGGCTGCCTGCTCCCAGTCGGGCCACAAATCGGTCTGAGGCCAGCACACACGCAGACGTAGACTTACACACAAAGCGGAGAGCGGCGCTCTGTCACACGTGACAGCCTTCTGCTCCGAGGCCCTGCCACATGCCGCTACTCACAAGCTTGGCACCGTAGCCTCTTCGGCTCATTTGATGGATAAACAGACACTGTTATCGAGACCAGCTGGACTTTGTGTTTGCGTTTGCGTAGCCGTGGTTTTCATTCATTCAAATGGATGCTTCTAGTTTTAGGTGAAAGTGTTGATCGTAGGCGCTATCTAGGTCTGGGAGAGTTGTACATACCAAGTGCGTCTGTGTCACTGGGAGATGTGCCAGGAGAAAAGACAGAAGCAAGGACTGGCCTGAACAGCCTGTCTGAAAAGCCTGAGCTCTAATTATCAACCCGTGGAGCTGTAGGGATCGAGGGAGAAGAGAAAGAGCGAGGGAAGCAAGTGCATCTAAAAAAAGCATAATGACACCCCACAGTGCAAGCTGCTGCTACAACACTGATTTAGAACTAGTGGAATTTCACAAACTGTGTTTTAGAGACACATTGACCATTTTGAAACGTATCTGCAAATTTAAATTGTTCACCTTGAAAGTGGGAAATGTGCATCATGACTAATTACTAAATCAGGATGTTGCTCATAGGTTTATATGTATTTTCCCATAAATCATGAATCAGTTTTCATATAATCTACACAGTATTCATACTAGAATACTATGACATTATGACAGGATGCAGATCGCTACAGGGTTTGATCTGCAAAGCTATGCACTGGTTATGAGAAAAAGGCAAATAGGATAATTGTAGTTTGTGTAATTGTGTTGTAAGCTAACATTGAGGGCAAGATGCTGAGAAATACTGCACATAAACAAGTGCATATATTAAAAAGACTTCCCTTTCCTCTCTCTTTTTTTTTTAATGATCCACTGTGCCCTTGGGTGTCCCCTTTTCCCACTAGGTCATGCTCATTTCCAGTCACAGAGAGACCTAAATATTCATGAACTGATGGCTCCGTATGTTAGAGGGAGAAAGTGTGTGTAGTGTCACAGGTTTCATTTCCTAATAATTTTCTGAAAAGTGCTTTTACTGTGGAATGATTTTGCAGCATAAATAATTTTCTTCTCTTTTTTTTGCCGATATGTTAAATCAAATATATGCAAGGCATCTTGTCTTGAAGGACGAGTGTATTGGGGACAGAGTATTGTCAGTAAACCAGCATGCAGTGAAAGCTGCGTTGGTAAACTATGGAGTTACGAACACGTTCTGCGTGTGAGAATTAAAAGGAAGTGGGTGTCAACGCCGAGCAGGAAAAACTGATATTCCATGTTTTCCTTCCCCGCAGATAGTTTAAAAAAAAAAAAACATACCGTTCTCCACTCCTGCCGGTTCAAACGAACACGGAGCTGCCGCCTTCCCCTTAATGACCTTCCGAGAGGTCTGAACATCGGTGGCATGTTAAGTGATGGTGTGAAGGGGCTCCGCTGCGGCGCATGCACGTATAGATACACGCACCGTCGTCCCTCTGCATGCACGGCCACCAACCTCTGCCTGAACAGACAACCTGCTGAGTGAAAGCAGTATGTATCGAACTGCTGTGACATGCGGCCGTTACTGTGTGTACGTGCAGGTTATTAGAGAGTGTGTGTGATTAGCCCGGCCCCTCTTAGCTCCAGATCAATAGTGCCCCCCCCCCGGGATGCTTGATGAGAGCCAAGAGAATGAGAGAACCTCCATCCACTCTTTGATGCCATGGCATTGCATTACCGAATCACCACAGGCTGGTGATTAACAAACAACAAAAGACGAGACCAAAGTTGGAAGTAACACTGTTAGTTTTGTTCCTTTTTATACAAGCGTGGAAAGGACAATACAGGTAGTTGCAGTCACATTTAATTTATTTAAAAAATTCAACTTTTAAGTGTTGAAGCTACAGGATAGTGGTTTCTCTGAGTATAAACTCTTCCTTTCGCATAACAACGAGGCCACTATTAGTAATTCATCAGGTTCATTTTAATACTTGCTTTGCCTCAATCTGTCACGAGGGCTGATGCAGTCTGACTAACTTGCAAAAATATGCATTAATCAACTAACCCAAACTCAAACCACACTGCTGCTAACATTTCTAATTTTCCAGTTGCTTTTCAGCTGTCTCCCTCTTTCTCTAATACAGTGTGTTTTTATAACTGCAACAAAGTAGTAAAGAGACCTTTTCTGTAGTGGACAAAGTTTACGCTTCTCAGGATCACTTTAATTTACATGACCTCAAATTATGTCTAACTGTACTAAAGTGCTCTGCGTTCATTTTCACAGTAACACTACCTGCTCCACCAAGGCTCTATAGCACACGACGGTGATTGTTGTCAGCTACTTTATGGTTTGTCCATGTAGATTAACATCCGTGCCATTAGAAGTACAGCGCCCTTCCGTTATCTCGTTCTCAGACAGATTGAGGCCTGGTGTAGTACATTCACACATCACCTTCTTGGCTCATCCCTCTAAAACCTGAGATTAGGAACGTCCCAGTCCAAATGTGGCCAACCAAAGTATTTCTAAACTGATTACGCTCATAATCTAACCAGTCTTTTTGCATTTGTTTTTACTTCTGCCAATAACCAAAACCAAAACCGGTCTTGAACGTGTCTGCTGTGTGAAGTGCATTACGCTGCACAAGCAAGTGAGCCTTTCCCTTTAAGGAAGCGGCCTTGTGTGTAACATGTGCGACAAAAGTGACTGTGCCGTCGTTTAGAAGTGTGAGAGAGCTCGTTGTATGAAACTGACACTGCGGTCTGTACGCAGGGTGACATTTGTGTTGCAAAAAGCAGCAACATTGTTTTTGTTATTGGTGAGCAGCGCCCCCGAAGCCACGTGCTGATCTGTTGATCTGAGAAGGGAAATATAAAAAGCCTAAATCATAAAAAGTTTTTCCTTCATCACTGTGGAAATTGGCCCGGACCAGAAGGTAGTTGCCAGCAACGTGCTGGGCTACTGAAACGGAGCCAGCCTAAAATCCAAGGTATCCCCACCATGGGACGAGGCCGTGAATCTGAATCTGGGAAGGCATTCACTATGTCAGTGATGAATCCGGGAAGCTGTCAGACAGCGATTTGTAAATTGTGCAATGTGGATGTTTGGCGAGGTGGCGGTAACAGAGCGCAACATCCACAGTAGATGCTAATGAGTTCCACCGGTCTCATTCAGCTGTTTATAGCTTCAACCATAGCTATACACCACAGAGCTATTCATGAAGATGTCCAAGACATAGAGCGTATGTCGTATCGGGAGCTTTAAAGCTTGGTTAGCACATCCTTACCTGATTATTTTTCTATTAAACATACCAGAAACCTTCCACTTGAAGTTTCAATGTGTAGGATTTAGTGAAACTTAGCAGTGTGGCTGCAGCAACAAATGTCATATTTGCCACCAGGCATGTAGGACAATAATGTGGAAAACTTCCTAGATCCCGTGTTGGTTTGTCTGTTCTGGGCTGATGTAGAAACATGGCAGACTCACTCTGTAGGAAAAAAGCTCTGATTCTTATTTACAGGTGATTGCACACTAATGACAACGGGATGCCAGTCGACCCCCTTCAATCTTACACGCTAAGCTAAACCTTAAATTTGTAGAAAAATCACTTTTCTCTAATGTGGCAGTTTTGACTTTGACATTGTGAATGCTCTTACTGTCTTACTGTGTATTGTCTACCAAAGACAAGGAGATGGGGCCACAGTGTAACAGGCTGTCACACCCCTCAATGCTCAGCTCAACACACTGACCCACTTTAGCTCCCTGGTTTTGGTGCATCTGCAGCCTGCCTTTCAAATGCACCAAGGTGTGTTTTTGGCTTGTACAACTGCCAGCATTTGTCTTTACAGCACATGCATTATACAGCCGGTGACAAATAGGAGGGACTGCATGTTTTATTACAAAGGACAGCACGGCAATAAAAGAAATAGATTTTTAAATCATTATGCAGTGAAAAAAGCCAGGACTCATACCAGGACATCTGAACATAGAGAGAAAGACATTTGTGTTGCTCTCATTCATTGTGTGAGAAGATTCAGCAGCGAGGCTTTCGGGCCTGCTAGGTGTCAAAGACGAGGCCTGGAGCGCCGCTGGTAGAGTTGTCACATCGTCTCTGTTAACGCCGAATGCCGCTTACGTGGTCCTTTATTCGCAGGCTCGTGGCTTGTGACCTTTTCGCTTATCAGACACGTCGGTGTAGATGCACAAACTTGGTCCGGGCAGCACTAAACTCGCAAGTTTTTCATGTTTAAGTGTGTTCTTGCGGTAGCGTGCTTCTCGTTTTAGGACGGGAGGTGTTGTAGTAAAAAAGCGAATTAAGTCAGTACTTGGAGCAGCATGGCTTGACTTTGAATACCATACTGTAGTGTTTGTACTTTACGGGGCATCCGGAAAAGTCTTCTCACGACTGCCACTTTAACACCGTTAAAAACAGACACGTTATCAGTCTCGCATTAAAAGAGGTCACCTGCTTTCACAGATATCGGTCAAGAGGAAGGCTAATGACCAGTGGTAACCCATAAAGTCATATTATAACCTGTTTACACTGGAGTAGTTTCCAGGACTCCGATGTTGTTTAAATATTTGCTAGTCACTAGAAAGACTTGAATGATTATTTGTTCATGATTATCAAGAAGTGTGTTGATTTTGTATATTGAGTGGTCATTACAGTTCAAAGTATCATTGCTCCATCCTACAACCACCACATTGCAGGAACCATGATTTATTTACCTCTTAGTGTAAAGGTTGAGGTGATGATCCAATCGACAGACCACCTAACAGAGGTGGCGGAGATCAGTTTTCAGGGCCGCTGGAATGTAAAGTGTCATGGCGGGATGCGGACTGTGTTGTCACATGCGCAAATGTGTTGTCACGTGCGCAAATGTGCCGGCACACGCATCGACGACACACAAGCACACTTGTTAATGCGCATCGCGCCCTTCAGTTACAAGGCCTGTTAGACAGCCGGTGGCCTTTGTGTTTGAATTGCAGTATGAGAATGTCAAAAGGCAGTCAGGAAACATGAATAGAGGGAGGGAGCCCTATTCAGCCGCTCTAAGCAGCGCACTGAGTCACATTTAGCTTCACAACGGCACATCTCTACCTACAAGCTCCAGCATGAGTCGCTCCAATTTCTGTCAGTCTTCCTCTGCCGTTCTTTGCTTCCTCATCTAATCACATCCTCTTGAAATCTCCTCCTCGTGATGCCGAAACATGGTCCGCTCATCCTGTTGTTGCCAGCTTTCCAAAATACACACCTGTACGTGCATGCATGCTGTCAGCTGAACAACCAAACATCACCCGGACTTGATCCTCAGGAAGCGAAGCCCGAGGACCATGTGGAGTTACATCACCAAACGCAGGCACATTCCAGCTCAGCTCACTGACAGAGGCGCACAGATGTCGTACACCTGCAGCACCGGCGGCATAAGATTGGATAGGGAGGAGAGTGACTCAGATGCCACTGTGTTTTTGATATAGTGTCGCTGGAGGTGTGGGCGTTGTAACGAGCTGTGGAGTTCGCTGTTAACCGGTTTGAGGATGGCTGGCGATAAAGAGTGACAAACGGCTCAAACAAAGAACACATTAAATGGCAGCAGACAAGCAGAAACCTGCTGCTACCAGAGGCTGTTTACACTGCTTGACCTCTACGACACCTAACCATGTGACAGTGACACGGGCTGTTGATGTGAGTCACTGTTGGGTTTGTGTGCATCTATTTCGGTTTTCCTTACGCAAGAATCTGAATCTGGAATTATTTGGCACTATTTTACTTCACACATTACATTAGGGGCACATTTTAGATTGTATTTTGTGTACAGTGTTTTTGTGCAACGTTTGTAGCACGGTGTCGTAGGCATCTCTGTACGTCCCGTGGGTCTGTGTCGGATGTTGTTGTGTATTTTTATTTTCGGACTACAGATGGAAATTTGCATATGCTAAATCGGATGCACACGTCTATTCATGTCTTTGATACCGATTAATTATGTGCATATCGCCCATGAACCTAATAAAAAAAATGTCTTGCTCATGGCTCTTAAGAAAAACAAAAAAGAACATTTTCTTGGTCTGATGTGCTTTTTCAAAGATTGTATAGCCGTGTGTGAGCCAGGGCTTAAAGTTAACTTTGTGTTGCTCAAAATCTTAATCCACTGTTTGTTCTGTGTGAGCTTTGTACCTGTACCCAGCATGATAACAACCTGATGAGAAGAATTTAGCTACCACTTGACGGATAAAGACCAAACACCGTCTCCCAGCATGCAGCATTTGTCTACAAACCCTCATGCAGCCGTGGCCTAGACGGTCCCTTAGACTAGTGAGACACCTACTGGTCAATGTGAGTCATGTCACGCAAGACGTCTAGAGGCGCATCATCTCCAGCAGGAAGTGATTTACAGTCAGTCTCCAGTGCAGTGCACATTTCCTGGCTCATGTGCCATTAAAGTTTGTTCAAAGCTGAGGCCGTGGTGCATTAACCTTTGTAATCTCACTACAAAGGTGCAGGTTTCGGATATCGTTTAGTTTCAGGATCATTTAACACAGGACGGAAATAGCATCTGATACATGAATCACTGGAAGTTTTGAGTCATTTTTATGTAAGTTAATATTGGGTCAGGTGTGAAGACTGACACGTGTTGGTACATTGCTACACACAATGACATTTTCTGCCATATCCAGTAGAACAAAAAGTAATTCTAAAAAAAATAAAAAATGAAGGGAGCTTTTGACATTGTGCCCTCATGTTGTTTTACAAGGATGAGTTTCCATTAAGGCGACGCTTACGGACCTGGTCCTCGTCTTGTTGCAGCTGGAGATTTGTTCCACGCTTAAACAAATCACATTGGTTATTGGCCTGTTTTTGTTACTTATTGTTGCGTGGGCTGTTGTCATGGTCAGAACAATCACACTGTCTTCCTTTCTGCCTCTCCCTTTTCTTATTCTCTTGTTCCTTTCACAGACAGCGGGAGCCAGCCTCAGAGAAAGACAGGACCCGATAGACAGACGGAGGGAGAGAACAAAAGGCTGTCGTCATTTCTTGCACTATGCTCATCTGACACACATCTTGTAAGTACGGCCTTATCTGTGCGTGGTGTGTTGTTTCTGGAAAGGTATTGCCTGCACATCCCACTTAGAAGCATTCACCCCACAGACACTTGATCAGTTTGGGATCTAGTGAATTTGGAGGCCAGGTCAGCACCTTGTACTGCTTTTCATGTTTTTTGGAGTTGCTTCTAAATTATGCATCCTGACTGCAAGGAGTGTCATTGCTATGGGGTGGGGGGTGTCTGTTCTGGTCTAGGTGGGTGGTACATGTCTAAGTAACATCCACATGAATGTCAGGGCCAAAGGTTTTCCAGCAGAACGTTGGATTCCCTTCTCCTGTGAGTGGTTTTAATGTTGTGGCTGATCGGTGTATAAATGCCACTTACTTGCGAGTTCATTAGGCGCACGAGTGAAAGGAAATGCATTCTAATATAACAGTCAGTTCAGTTCAGTTCAATTTTATTAACGTCAATAACAATATGAATTGTCTCAGGAGTCTTTACAAAAATGTGGTCCTGTTTTCAATCTTCATTACGGTTGTGGTGTTGTTTAAAAGAACTGAGAGAGCTGTTAATTCAACTGAGTTAGGGTTAGAGGACGTTGGAGGCTGTAGTTCGTAGTACTATTTCATTATATTGTGCTCTACCCACACTTGTTTACATTATTTTTGACAACCCGGTTTTAGTCAGTGGGCTTAGTCTAAATAACAAAAACACTGAGCGTTTAATTCAGTCCATTTCAACAGCACCACAAACTACATCCTCCAAAAATGTCAGTACAGTTGAATTACCACTCTGTTTCAACATAAACCGAACATCATAACAGCCATAAAGTCGGTATTTACTGCGTGACTGTCAGACTGTTACAGTGCATTCATTTTCACTAGAGCATCTAATGAACTGGTAAATGAGCGTATGTAAATGAATGTTTTACAAGCTCAGTGGCTGTAGAGGTGCACAATGGCTGTGCGTTGTATGTGTTTAGATGATGATGATACTATCACCAGACACACGGGACGTCCGCTCATTTTCGGTGTTTATGCTCGTGTCACATCTCAGGCTCTGCCCTGGCTGTGGACAGCTGTGTGTCCTGTGTTTGTTTCTAGGCAAAACCTTGTGATGTTTCACATAACTTTCTCAATTGTAACTCTGACAAAAGTGAGTATTAAAGCAGGAAGGAAGGTAATTACAGACGCGCCGTTTTATAAACGGCGGAGTCCGACTTGTAAACACCGGCCGGCCGTTGCTTCCTGGACAATTATGTGCTGCTGTCAAACAATGCGAGCGGAGTCGACGTGATGTACTGTGTTTGCTATTAGTTTGGCAGAATACGACCGTGGAAGGCGGCTAATGGTTTTTATAGCCGAGGCCTTTTAAGCCCGAGCCAGCCGAAAAGAGTCCTACACCCACACACCTATCTGCATTTTCAAGTGCACAAGAGATGCCTTCGCTGGCCTTCAAGGCTCTGAGCAGCGCCTTCGTTTTCATCTCAACTGCTTTTTGACCGGTCTCTGGGGTGTTTTCAGTGCCGAGCAGAGAGGAATATTTATGCATGAGAAGTACCTCTTAATAAGGTGTTTTTCACAGCTTATATTTTAGTCTGTCTCTGCAAGGACAAGACACGGAGTCTGTAGTTTTTAAATTAATAGCGTTGTTATAATGTAAGTACTCATGTGTTTCCACCTGTTTCCATTGTATTTGTGTTTTTTTCCAGATACAGTGATTTATGGTGACAAAGTGATCATTTAAAGAATGCGATGAAAATACCAAACTTTTGTTTACTGGTAAATCAGCACCCACATGGTTTCTCCTAATAAATCTAGCGAGAGCCTCTGGAGAGCTTTAGGATGTACTGTATATACTGTGCTGCTAGCCGGTTGACTAAAGAACAAACATCCTCTCCTGTGTTTAGTGGTTGTGTCTGGTCTGGACAGGAGAGCGATGGAGTGGCAGTAGGTAGGGTAAGCTGTTTAGTGTTGTGGATCTGCCGAACTCCAAAGCCCTTTCACAGAAGATCTTTACCTAATGCTCAGCCTAAGCTCCTTCTGTTCTGTCCTCTCAAGTGTAGTGACGACAGCTTGTGAACGTGGCAGTCCATATCGAAGCCACGCGCGCCTGCTCGACAACACTCTCACTGCGTTCTCAAGTTCAACCACACCTAATTTTGTGACGTTAAATTTAACTTTGTAGTCTAGTCAGCGAGCCACAGTGAAGCGAACCTGAGGATACGGAGGGCAGCCATTTAAAACCAACGTATATCCACCAGGAGGTGGTGCTGCCACAACCATGAATGATTGCTCTGATTTAGATGCAGTTTGTAATGATCAGGATGTAGTGCAAAATGTATTCATTGTCATAGAATTTGTGTGTGTGTGTGTGTGTGTTTTCAGAGGGCCGGGCGGGGTTTGCTGCAGCTGACAATGATGAACGGTCTCCTGAGCTAGAGCTAGATGGTGTGGGAATGATGGACCTCCCTAATGGCCAATCAAGGGTCACCACCACCGCCGCGACAGTCTCTGAGGTGAGGCCACCGCCACTTTCCAGACATGCTTTCCACCTCTTTCAAAACACACCCTGTGCGAGCACATTTCACCACTGAACACTTCATTGTGTCATCATTTGTGCTGAATATCTAGTCCACGGCGCGGCAGTCGTCTCTAACCCTGTGCGCGTGTGTTTCAGAAGAGCAGCAGCTCAGAATCTCTCAGCGATAAAGGGTCTGAGCTGAAGAAGAGTTTTGATGCGGTTGTGTTCGATGTGCTGAAGGTCACTCCTGAAGAATATGCCGTAAGTTATGTTTGTCTTCTTGTCAGGTTAACTTTGATGTGCTGTACGAGCGTTGTTCGAAGGAAATGTTCAGTAAGCGCAAATGTGACGCGCCGACTTGAGACGGGAGGAGGCGATGGAGGAGGGAATGGGGTCAGAGTTGGGATCAGTAATAATTGATGATCTTTGGCAGTGCTTCGCAGGCACGGATAAATTTCCCCTAACTGCCTCCGCACAAACTTTCCAGCATCATCTCTAAACAAAGCTCAGAACGAGGTCACATTTCTGTGGAACCGGCTTTACCTTGACAATAAGGATTTCCCCCATTACAGTTCAGAGAACAGCATTTTCCTACCTCTGCAATTTTATTAAAACGGTTCGATGTTGAGCCTTTGTTCTGCCTCATTCCGCCACAAGAGGGCACTCTTTGTCTATTTTTTGGTAAAGAAAAGAAATGCTGCAATTAAAGAGCAACGTTTGTGAGTCTTTAAGAAAAGCAGTGTTTTATTAGTTTCAGTTTTTATAGTACAGACATATTGTATGACAGCGGTTTCTTGTGTTTGGTCTCTTTCAGGGCCAGATTACACTCATGGATGCTCCTGTGTTCAAAGCCATCCAGCCAGAGGTGAGCTACTATCTCCATATGTGGAGAATGGAGAATTTAATTTTTTTTTTAAACTGAGTGGAAAAAAATCAAGTGGAAACCTTGGTCGCCAATCTACTTCCGTGAAGGTGTGAAGTTGCCAACTTGTCTAAAAATGTTCCCTCTTGTCTCTACATCACAAATGTGTAAAGGTCATCACATCTAAGATGAAGAGGCGTATTTGAGGTTCTGCACTATCCCTACGTCAGGAATCTAATTTGTGAAAATTGACCACATTAACATTAACAAAATGTCAAGCCTATTACCGACGCCCCCGGGTTTTGAAAAAGCAGATGCAAGAGCACAGACAACTAGTGATGAACTACAGGGACAGCAGCAAAATAGGTTTCATCCAACTGAAAACGAGATAAGAAAACCTAACTGAAACTGTAGCTATAGATGGAATAATGTAATCATTTCACGTGGCTGATAGACAGTTAGATTGCTGTTGTATTATTGTCTTCAAAGCCACTTTACCATGTTAACAAAACCAACACCTTCAACTTGCAGAACACCGTAGTTCTGGTCTTCTGCTGTGCGCGCAGTAATGTGAGACACCAAAGCCACACAATAACACAAACAAGCTAACCCACTGTGTATATTTCAAATGATTAATATAGATTTAGCTTCTAACCCAGTCCAGATTCGGGGCATTCTGGCTACTGTACATGATACTTCATACAATCCCACTTCAAAGAACCAAACTGTCCTTGTAAGAATTCACTCTGTCTGCTCTGTCTTACTATATTTCTATAGTAGCGTCAAAGAGGTTTGTACACCAGTGCCATGGTTACAAGCAGCTGTGATCGAACCTTCTATGCAGAGCGTTGTGCCACGATAATGCGAAACGAGAGTGTCTGCATCTCTCACCTGCTCCTATATTCATTGTTGCCTCAGTCAGAGCTGGCTGGATGTCATGTTATTTCCCTCTTTGAGCTGTTAAGCCCTTTCCTGACAGCAGGCATGGATAACCTCTGTTTAAGGTTGGCCACTGTGGCTTTTTAAGAGCAGCGTACAGACCACAGCACAGTGTGGTGCGCTACAGTCTGACTCCTCTATTGCATATGTGCAACACTTGCCTCAGCTAACGGCACGCACGCTCGTCTGGCACGGCGCTTTCAGAGCCACATTCTGATTCGGTGAAACTACTGAGTCGAGTCTTACAAATGGCGTTGTTGTGTCTCAGCACTGGAAAATGGAAGACCGGGGATTAAAGTTTTCTGAGCAGCTTTCCTGAGGCCTTGACTGTCTTGTTTGTTGTGGAGAGCCATGAAGAGAGACATGAAGTGGGAGTGAAGAGTGATGCAGGGGCCAGCGAGTGGGGGCTCGGCTGATTGAGGGGGCGGGCTGAAAAGGTGACGAAGGGAGCAGTCTGCACGGACGGAAGGAGCAGAGTGACCCCGCAAGATGTTGGGAAGTGTGAGAGTGGACTAGTGAGGCCCTTTCTGTGCTTCTGCCTCAGGAAGCTTGAAAAAAGGTGCACGGCTAAAAGTGAACTGAACTCAGCTGGAGTTTCCACTGCTGTCAGTCTCCCTCGCTCTCCTCGCAGACACATGATGGAAAAAACAGACGTGTGTGTCTGTGCGTGTGTGAGCGTGCGCAGCACGACTCGCCTGCTGTTTCACTCCGCTCGCTGCCCGAATAGGAAAATATTAAATAACGTGCTTGATTCGTCGAGTTGTGCAATAGTGTTTTTACTGACACACGGCCCATTCCTGCCTGTTAACCGTTTAAATGCTGCGGCAGTGAAATCACAAGTGTGCACACATGTGGTTGGTAAATCAGGACGCGCTGGTTAACAGGGAACGGTTGGGGAAAGTAATTGGGGTGAAAAGGCATATTAATAAAGAGCTGTATTTTTCCTGTATTATTCTGTTGACGTGAGAGAGTGGAAAGTAGGCAAAGATTGTGTTATTTTCCGTGATGTGAGGTGTATTTGAGAAATAGTTTTGAGGCCGTCTTGATTTGGATGTGTTATCTATGGCGGACACTCCTGCATTTGTAAACTCTTGACCTTTCCATATCTTCCTCAGATGAGGTGATTTCACGCTGATATTTTTAGACTTTTTGCACAGTGATAAACAACCCTGTTCCCTTTTTTCTTTTTTTCAGCTTATCAAGTTGCTCTTGATAAGCTAAGCCCTTATTATTTCATAGAGCAAAAAAGCAAGTTGAGCTCCTCCAATCTACTGCTTTACAGTTTTTGCTCTTCTTCCAGGACTGCCCTCATTTCCATCATAACCGTAATAACTAACTGACACCGTTTATTTAGCCATGAGCTTGCTGTGACTTGGCCTGTTGGTGTCTGTGTTTAAGGTTTTTATTTTTCCTCTTTCCATAAACACATCATAACGTAACGGTGTGAGAAAGAGCCCACCACAGAGTGACACTCGGTATCATGGATGTGCCACATAAACAGATATTCTGTCATGGTTTTGCAAAGTTGCCCCTGTCAAGATTGCAGTAGAACTAGGATCTCCTTAACTCAACTGTTCCACCACTGACATAGAGCAGATGTATGGAGAGGAGCCTGGAAGATCCAGCCAAGCCCTCTGGATGAGGAAGAGAAGATAACGGCCTGTCACAATAGCAATAAAAGGCAACATGGGAACCGTGGATGGATACACCGAAAACGGTGTGAGGAGATGGTGCAAAGTGTGGCCAAGCCCTCGGGGCAGGAAGCATAACTCACATCAACTATCTGCAGTTTCTCCCAGCCACCCTAATATATATAATGTGGCAACAATTATGGGTAATAACTGGAGAGGCCAGTATTTCTCTTTGATATTGTAAAGGCTCTGAGAGCGCCAGGTTTAAAAGATCAGAGTCTCACACGTGTCCCTCACACACGACTCACGCGCAGACAGTCTGAACACATCTGCTTTTCATGATGTGTAAGTGACGGCCATCTTCATGCACGAGGGTTGTTGTTGTTGTTTACTCCCTCCGCCTAAAAGTCGTTCAGCGTTACAGTATTTTTGGTTCTTGTGTAGAACACAAAGAGGCAGAGCTGTGTTCGGAGTGCAGGTATAACTGATGGGGACGTCGGACACTATATTTTTGTTTGATGGAAACGTAAATTATACCGCCAAGAACACTGATGATTAATCTACAACCCCCAACTGAATCTCTTTGTTATTTTCCTTGGATGTTGGTTTGCAAAGAGAAACGCTGTTAAAATGCCAAGATGGATCATGGAGAGAAGGAGAGGAATGGATGCGAGGGACGTCTACATTTACGTAACAATGGTTGCTAATGGGTCGTAGCTTTGGCTGGTTCCGTTTATTGAGAGTGAACTGGGATATGAAGCTGTTCACGGTAGTAGTGACGACGGCTGACAAAGAAAAAGAATGTGTCTGAAGAAAGGAGGGAATAGTGTTGAGGAATCTTGATAAAATAATGGAACAGAGTGAGGGGGTGGGTGTCCTCCCTCTGTCTTTTTTTTGTTTTTTTCAAACTTTTTCTAATTTCATAATCAGACATGCAGCTGATGATATGCAGCTGGATGTTTACGAAGCTGAGGCCGAGAGGGAAAAAGGGGTGATCGAGTGATGCATAGGGGGTTCGAGGGGGAGAAGGTTGCCTTTTGTTTTTAACACACACTCATGACGACTGCCAAGTACTTAATTTAGTGATTTTGGCTGGCAGGTTCTGCTGCAGCTTTCAGGGAACGGCTATCGGATTGTGTTTTTACGTACCTCTGAGAAGTATGTCAGTTACTCTCTCGTGTCTGAACAACCGGAATAAAAGTCCTCTGAACAGACTGAGGGTCTCATGTGGGTCTTGGAGACCATGATGACTTGTCGTTGGAGGTCGGTGACGTTTCACATTCACGGGCCTGTCTCGCCTGCTGGCGTAATGTATTCCAGCGTTGATTGTCAGATAAAGAACCTTCTCTTAAATGTAGTGTTTTCTGTCAGTGAGTCACAGCTGTAACTGAAATAGGCATTAAAAGCGTTTCTCTTTAGGTCCCCATAGTCTGGACAGTCGGGATACGTTCATCACGATGAAGCGTGGTGAAAATAAGAAGTTTCAGCTGTCAAAAATAATTAATTCCACCAAATTCACGATGTGTTCTTAATTGAACTAAGTAGTATATCAGCAAAAATCTGTTTGTGACAATAGGCAATAGAGTCATCTCACAGTACGTAAAGAAACGAGCCTCATTTGGCTTCACTCTGCTGCCACAAGAAACATGGAACACATGTTCTAAGTTCATGTACTGCTGGAAAAGCGATTGTTCCCATGGTGTGTACAGTAAAGTAATGGAGGCAGCTGCTGGCTTCTATGTACCTGCCAAGCTGATGGTTCAGATCCGTCTGACTGGGACAACGTGTATTTTATGGCTCTTCTGTTTCAGTCCTCCGCGTCTCGTCATTTCTGTTTTCCTGTGTTCTGTCATTTTTTCATTTTTTTTGTACAACGGAAACAATCTGGAAGGCAAATCTGTCGACCAGCGACAACATAAATGTGGCATCACCTGGGAATGAGTTTAGGGTTTCCTGTACCTTGCTGCATCCTGAAGTGTAGATCAGCAAAAAAACAAAAAAAACAGACACAACAAATGCACCGATCACACATCTTTGTGCGTGGTACATGTCTAAGTAACATCTACGCAAAGTTTCCCAGCAGATCATTGTATTGTCACAAGATGACCGACATTATTTTTCCTTCTGCTGTCAGAGGTCATAATGTTGTGGCTGATCCGTGTGTCTTATAAGAGGACAAAATCCTTAAATCGATCTACATTTGTTTATAAGGGGGTCTTTCGCTGGGAACTTAGCCGTACCAAGATGGCGTCTCAGTGACTTGCCTATAATGACTTTTATGTCACCTTCTCCCCTCCACACCTTCCTTTTTTTCGCCAACCCACTCTTCATATTTATCAGCACTTCCTGTCTTGGCTCAAGATCCCAACCCACAAGTTTCCATTTACAATGTAGACAAAAACAAAGGGAATTGCTGCGGCATCTCACATGAGCTCATTGCAATTTGCGGTTGAGCTGCAACTGCTCCTTTTATTCAGCTTGTACTGTTTATATAATACGTTGTACAGTGCACTTGTAAATCACTGTGTGCACATTGTTTTAAAGCAAAGCAGATTAAGTAGTTAACGTCACATAGAGATTGTCATAGTAAGGTTGGAGATGTTTTGCTCGTGTGTAGTTGTGATGCGGTTTAGGATGGTTTACATATTGGGCCTGTATTGTTTTTGCAGAAAAACAAGCTGTTGCTTCATCAGTTGTTATTTGTGGGCTGTGATGTAAGTGCTCAGACTGAGGTGACATCAGTTTTCTGTGTGGCCCTCGCGTTAACTCAAGGTACTCATCGATGTAGAAGCAGTCAGCTTCTATCAGCCCCACAGGACTGTGTTTTAATAAAAAACACTGCTCAGCCAAAGCAGCATGTGGAAATGACAGGCTGTCTTTTTTTTTTTTTTTTTTTTTTTTTACTACACTCTTTTATTGCAGCTTTTAAAAGCCTCTCCTTACCAGAGCTGCCTTGTCAAAGCCTCTCACCAGAGCCTCGAGTTTTTTTTTTTTTTTTTTTTAAATGTCGCGTGCAGTTTATAATGCCCGAGTGTGAAAGGAGGCTGCAAAAGCACTAGAAAAATAAAGGAAATAACATCTTAACAGTTTCTGGAAAGGCCGTGGATCCGTTTCCTGCTGCTTGAGCACACGAGGCAGAGCGACAGACGCACAACGGAGGTTGACTCCAATTTAAAGCTTAACTCGTGGACTTGTGAATGGACGGTCAGATCGGTGGACGGGCTGATCCAGGTGGCCCGGTGTTGAATGTTAAGCGTAGGTTGTTGAAATGTTTGCGGTCTTGGCGGGTATCTGCCTGGAAGTCCGTCTGCGTGTCTCTTCTCGGATGTAGCGCCAACCTGGGTGGCCACGAGGTGGTCGAAGCTGCAGACAGACGAAGTCGCTCGTGTCCCTCTGACCATGGAACGATTTTGTTTTAGGAACTATCACCAAAGTTATGTGGAAGAAAGAAAGAGGAGCGTGATTGACATGGTGACAGGAGGAAGGGAACTGCTTATTTGAAGCGGACATTTCAAATAAACAACGAGTTCTCCTCGGTGAGACGGGCTAGAGTCTCCTTCCCTCTGGGTTGGCTCCATCCTGTGACACGAGCAGTACACCTAAAAACACCGCCGGCTCTTTTTTTTTTTTTTTTTTTTTTTTGATTGTCTTTATCCTATCCTTTCATTTTTGCTCCTCTGTACTCTCTTTTTCTTCCCTTGTATCCTCTGCCTGACTCAGGCAACATAAGGCTCTAAAGCATCACCTCCGCCCACACACGGACGTCTGCTTTTAACATCTGTATTTGATACGCCGCTCCTTTGCCCCCACCGGCCGCCTCCACCGACTCATCATCGAACGAGCTCTTCTCCTGCATGTACACGTCCTGACGCAGCCTAGTCGAGCTAAGCTGAGAGCACTTGTGCGGAGGCTGTTGCTTCCAGACAGTCAGACTGCCTCACAGGGGGGGGATTGTGTGGGGGAGCTACAGCCTGATTTAGCTCTTCATATTGTAGCTGAAGTGAGCCGGGCTGGCAGGGATTAAGAAGGAGAGCTTGCACAACATTTTTCCTACTGTTATGTCAGTGTCCCTGGCCTCTGGACAGCCTGCGGGGGCCAATGAAGGGACTGGGTTCCCCCTTCGCAGCGTCTGTGTGGTCTCCATCTTTACCTCATTGCTGAGGACAGCAGTTGAAGGCCAAACTGAGTCCACCCTGGTACTCGGGGAGGAAAAAAAACAAAAACAAATCACAGTTTGTGTGTTGTTGGAATATTCTTTGTTCATGTTCCAAAACCTCCGCCACTCTGCCTTTTAATAAGCTGGAGTCATTCATCAGAGCTGCAGCTTCCACAGCTGCTGCTGCTTTGTGAGACCGAAGTGCAGAAATGATTCATTCGTTAGGTTTTGACAGAAAAGCGCCAAATGACGATTTCAATAACTCAGTCGCTTTAAAATTATTTATGAAGGAAAAACCCATCCGTCTAATGCGGCGTGTCTTCTGTGATGATTTGCTGCTTCTCTGTACGTTGTTTCATAGCGAGGTGGCTTTTTGACAGTTAGCAAGAAAAATAATCATTTGGAAGACATCACGACGGTTTGTTGTAACTTAATGTGAGGAACAGTTGGTGTATTTAGTTTGTAGATTAAAAGTACTGCACTGTGAAGTTGAAAGAGTTGAAATCGTTGCTAGACAAGAGAATAGTTTTGATTGTGCATAGCTTTACCTGTTTGTTTTCACAGTCATTCATCAATCTGTCTGAACCTTCGACCTTTTTCTCCCTCCTCCTCTTCATCATCATCTTCTTTTTTTTTCCTGTCACATCCTGTGCTTTACCTCGTCTCCACTTCCCACAGAGTGACCTCTGACTAGACTGTTAAATACATTCAGAAAAGTGCTGGCCTGTACGAAAACTGGCTGCGGCTTGGCTCCGTGCGTCCCCTTAATTTCTCCGTTTTGTTCGCATGTTTTCAGGAGCTGTCGAGCTGCGGCTGGAACAAGAAGGAGAAGCACAGCTCCGCCCCGAATGTAGTGGCCTTCACCCGCAGGTTCAACCAGGTGAGACTCGCCCGAAAAGAAAGCAGAAAAACAGCCTAGATGCACTTTTAGATATATTTTTGAACATTGCACTGTGAGTTATGGAAAGATTACAGCTCTTTTTTCCATCATGTCCTCTGCCCCCATCCTCCAAGTACCAAATCCACACACCACCCCTGCCAGAATATACTACTGCTGGAGCTGTGCTTCTAATGGCACTCCTAACAATCCCCAAGTCCCCACCATGCTAGGCAAATAGTTATATATTTATCTCCTAAATAGTCCCCTGGTGAAGCAAGTAAGTGGGAAGGCAGCTGGTCCTTGTTTTTGTGTTAATGTGAACTTGTGTTTGGTCCGTCACAAGTGCCCTGTGACATCACCAACAGGAAGCAGTGTGTAATGATTCAAGGGGCAGCCGTGCCCTTTAATCTACTTCCAGTGTTTTTGCCAATCTCCCTTAAGACCCACTTTCCTGCCCTCCAGTATAAATATGAGACGATCGAACAAGAATGTGTTGCTGTGGAAACTTCCTCCACGTATAGCAGATCCCAAACGGCGATTCAAGATGTTAGCGGCACACATTGCGCTCAAAAGCCAAGAAAAACGATCTTTGTGGATAATAGGACTTGGACTGAGAGGGTAGAGAGTCCCAGAAAGCCCCCTTCTCATGAGCTGAAGCCATATTCTTCTTCCTTCAGCTCTTGTTTTGTTGCTATGCTGTGAGAGCCAATGAAGTGGAAAAGAATTGGCCTGTCTAACTCATTTTCAGTAATTCCCAATAATCTGTCTTATTAATGTCTGTGCAAAAACAAATCAACTCCTTGCTATGTTCTTAGCAGCTATCATACAATCAAAGGCTTTATAAAGTTTATTATAGTTATTATCAAAGACGAATACTCTATAATCTCATCGCACATGTCTGTTAGTTTTTCCTTTTTTCTACTACTGGACGGATGACACCATCAGTCAGCTGTTCTCCCGGTCATATTGGCGAGGTCTTCATCTCCGTCCCTTGCCTTCCTCCCCCCAGGCTCTTAAATTGGTTGATCCACAGCTAGCATCTTGTGCTTGGACCTGTTTATTTCTGCTTTTTTATGATTATTGAAACGCTGGGGCCTAGTAGCTCCTTCTAGGGGCCCTGATACGCTCATAAACGCAGCGCCGAAGATGACATCTTTGCCTCAGGACATAATACGAGTTCAGTGAAGACAGGACCCCGTCTGCCAATGCCTCTCAATCAGGCACACACTCTGGTGAGCGCACCTACGTGGAGCACGGCCGTCACGAGTGATCTCATCGGCGTGCGGTTGTGTGGACCGATGCGGACAGGAGGAACATTGTCTGTAACAAAGCCCGTAGGGTGTAGTGATTTTTGTCGGGTTTTGTCCAGACTGACCTCAGACGTGAAGTTTGGCCGCCGAGGAAACGAGATGTGAAGCTGCAGCTTGTTTCGCTCCCAGATTACAATATGTACTTTTTTATTGTTTGTGCAGACAGTTTTTGGAAAGTCTTTTCTACTGTACATTGGAAGCTGAAGGTAGTAAGAGCTGCATTTTTTATTTTTTCACTTTCAACGTTGGAGCTGCTCGTTCACTGGAGATCGCTTGAGACAAGAGATGCATATTAAAGTAGAAGCCAATAGAAGTCTGGGTCCATCATCTACGAGTCTCCTGTCCATTTTAATTTCGGCCTGACTGCTACTTGTCCACACATTACTTTACGTGGAATAATGAAAATGAAAAACACATGGCTCCGTTTCTGTAGATTGAACTTGCCACGTGATTATAAGAGAAGGCAGGGAGTGAGGGAATGAATGGCGCGATGAATTTATCTCCTCACTCCTCAGCTCCTTGGCGCTTCCCTGAAATAAAAACAAGTCCCGGGGCTGTTTCCAGGAAAAAAAGTAGGCGAAGACGACTGTAGGTTAGAATTTGTAGGCATTAAGAATGTTTAAAAGCACTTCATTTATACGCACGGTCGTATCTAGTGATGGCACGGGCGGTGGAGTCAATTAATGGAGGAGAGAAGAATGTGAGGCAGCAAAGTGAGAAAAGAAACTGTAAGAGGCGAAAGTATGTTTGAGATGGTCAGTCTGCCTGTCTTATCAGAACACAATGTGCAGACAGCTGTGCGCTTTGAAAGCCCTCAGAGCCCTGCAGCGTTGAAGCTAACTTCCCCTCCCATTACCTCCTCTCTTCCCTCTCTCTTCTCCCTTTTCCTCTTTCCATTCGCTCTCCCCCAAGAGCTTAAACACTGATTGATTCACTGACTTGTCCGCGTGTATGTGTGCAATCAGAGCTCCGGCTTTCCAGCGAGCTCCCTGCAGAGACAGATTTCCGACATCGCGCTCGGTCTGGCCAAGTAGTCTGAACACACACACACACACACACACACGTATACATGCTCTCCTCCTTCCTCAGCTGACACACGAGGAGTTATGAAGTGTGTGTCTGTTGTGTGATCAGATGGAATCCCATGATTTTTTTCATCTGAACATCTTATTATTCATCTTAAGAGCTAATTTCTGAATGATGTTAATGGAGCGTTGCCATTAGCAGTCTGCTATGTCACTATGTCGCTGTGCCTCACGCTGGTTTCACTGTGCAAAATGTCACAACTGTCTTGGTTGTGTGCTGTGGAGATTTAGGAAGGCAGACCTCTCCGTCTCAAACATGTCTGAAATCACCTTTGAAAATTGTAACATATGAGAGATAACATTTTCTCTAGCGAGTCATGTCTGGCTTTGCGACGGTTGCTCGGTGCCGTAATCCCCCTTTGTGTGTTTCCTAGACGAGCTTCTGGGTGGTACGAGAGATCCTCCACGCGCAGACGCTGAAGATCAGGGCCGAAGTGCTGAGTCTGTACATCCGCACTGCCAAGGTACACGTGCGCAACGTGACTTTGTCATTCGGCACCCAAAGACAGCTAAAGTCAGCTTCACGTACGTTTGATGTGCTCCTACCTTTTTCGTAGAAACTGTGCGACATGAACAACCTCCACGCAGTCATGGCCGTGGTGTCGGCTTTGCAGAGCGCTCCCATCTTCAGGCTCACCAAAACATGGGCGGTGAGTATATTTACTCTGCTGGGAAGGCACATGTGGTTTATTAGTTGAGTGATGTCAATAAGCAGGAATGTCCTCACCAAAACACTAAACACACAAACAGAGGCTGATAAAAATGAACACAAGTGACATGACAAGATGAAGAGCAGGGTTAAAAAAAGCTTAATTTCTCATCATTTCATGATCATTTAACCAACATTGCCTTTCTTCATGGCTGAGTGCAAAGCTATCCCTTAGTGATAACCCCGGCACCTGGTTACAGGTTGTTGGCGATGGAGATATGTCCAAGTGCGCATTTGAAAAGCGACTCTGCGCGAGGGTTCTGAGAGAAGATGCAGAGCTTATATAATGGCGTTATGATGCTCTGATGTAATGGTGGAAATTTCTCAAAATCTGGTCCACAAAACCACAGCAGCTTCTTTTACTCATTGAATGCTGTTTCTGGCTGTGGGCACAGCACCAGGACTGACACAAGCAAGTGCACATGCTTGATCTCTGCAGGTGTCATTGATTCTTTCTGCAGAAGTCATGAGCCAGGTCCTGTGTGAGTAGATGAGCTGCTCTGTGGACGGAGTCCTGCTATAAGTTCTCTTTCTTTCTGTAAGCCTAGGATTTGTAGCAGTCACAAAGGGACATGCGTACACACAACACAAGCATGCGAACAGCGTGCCATTGCTTTGTGTTGTCTATTAATTAGTGTCCGATTTTCTGAAGTTTCCGATCTCTATCTTTCCGATATCTGCATTCGGTACTCAGATCGGTGCGTGCAAATCGAGGCCTGATAATACAACATAATTCGGTTATTTTGCAGTTAAAATGCTAAGTTAACAGTTAAGTGTTAACTATAGATATTTAACATTTTGCATTTCTGTCTTCTCTGGTTTCATTAAATATAAAGAGAAAACACTTCTCCTGATTTATTTCTTTTTGCAAATGTTTCAGATCATCAAACAAATTTAAATATTAGTCAGAGATAACACAAGTAAACACAAAATGCAGTTTTTAAATTAAGGTTTTGATTATTAAGGGGAAACTAAATCTAAACCTACACAGCCCTGTGTAAAAAAAAAAAAAAAAAAGCCCTCTAAACCTAATAACTGGTTGTTAGTAGCAACAACTACAATCAAGTGATTGTGATAACTTGCATTGAGTCTTTTCCAGCACTGTGGAGGAATTTTGGCCGCTTATCTTTGCAGAGTTGTTGTAATTCAGCGAGCAGCTATCTAGCTACTAGTGCTTACAGACTGACCATGTGACATTGTGAAAATGAAATGTAGCCGAATATTCCTCTGCTCCATATCGGATATCTTCTTTGAGTTTCCCAAACATCCCTCATGTTTTGTATCTGATTTCTCACTTATTGTAGCTAAATGAATACACAGAAGCCTTTTGACTGTGGGATCTCTTTTCATTATTTCGTTATGCATTCTCCATTCAAGCCGTTTCATGTCTCCCTCGTAGTTACTGAGTCGGAAGGACAAGGCGATGTTTGATCGGCTCGACTACCTGATGTCCAAAGAAGACAACTACAAACGTCTGAGAGACTTCATAAGCAGCCAGAGCATGGTCTCCTGTATACCATACCTAGGTAAAAGACACAAACATACTTAAATTCCCACTCAGAGGTCACAAAATGTTTGATCTTTTAAGCACTAAGATGTCTTAAAATCAGCTTCTTATCTTTATGGGCTGTTTACGGGCTAAAGGTTATTCTGATGTCTGGCTTTAATGAAGCTGCCTCTACGTGTGTGTGTGTGTGTGTCTGCTGACATTATCTCATCCTGCAGTACAACAGTCGTCATCAGTCAGTCATGTTTTATGGTTTGTTGTTCCTGTGTTTCTTCGTCCTCTTTTTCACCAAGCTGCTTGTTTCCACTGTAGCTCTCGTCTCTTTGTTCCCCATTAGTCATTTTCCTTGGGTTATATTTTGCTTGGCTTCTCTGCGTTCAGGACATAAATTTACTGCTCTTTTGTGGAACATCACAAAGTTCCTTTTTGCTGGAACAAACACATGAATCAGAGAGAAGGATAAAACAATAAATAAATGCCTTATTCCTTTTCTTAAATATTTATACGCTCTCCTTCTTTGGCTCCGCAGTATGACATCACCCAGGAATCCCTCATAAGTCGTGCAAGGAAAACGTGCAGCGTTTTACTGCTGTACTGTTTGTTCTTGTTTTGACTTGATCATGACTTTATTCTTCTTTGGGTTTTTTGTCCTTTTTTTTTTTCATTGGCCTCGTATCATAGCTACTGCTGTGTGATTCAAGCATGTACAAACAAACACAGCGCGCTCAGGAGTCTGTTTGTGGTTAAAGGCGCTTCATAACGGCCCCGGCCTTTCCCACCATGCTCCACCACAGAAGTCTGGAAGTAATGACAGACCAGGAGACAAACGCAGAGCTGCCAAATGGTACGCTGTTGGCGGCTTTTCTCCCATTGTGTCTGTGTAAATCAGGAGGGAAGACTTTCCGTTTGCTAAGCATTTGTGTGACAAGGTGGAGTTTCTCCGCGAGCGGGATAGTGTTTCCTTACAGTACGAGCTTTGTCAATGACGCGTGCAGATGTGTGATGTGAGACCAGCTGGCCCGCACTGAGCCTAGTTGGCACACAAGAGAGAAATTGCCACTCTCTTGTTCTCGGACATTTCCCTCGATCATGCACTCACCCGATCCCTCTGAGAGAGAGTGGGAATGAGTGAGTTAGAGGTGGAAAGCCACAGAGCTTGTTCCAGGACATCACTCTCAACGTAAGTGTTGGGTTTGTGTGTGTAATGGGTGAATTTGAGTTGATGTTTCTGGTGCCTTAACATATCCTTAAATCATTCCCAACGTACAGTGGTGTGTGTTTTCTATCTGCTGCACAGGAGTGTTTGTGTACACTTTTGCGACTTATCGTGTTTTTGACATTTGCGTCTTTGCGGGTGTGATGCCATCTCTGCTGATAAGAGAGAAACCCTCTTGTGAGCACGCAACAGTTTTCTACAGTGCTTCATTTGTGCTAAACTGTGTGATCTCTGACCTGCCATTAGGCTTAACTCACACAGCCCCCTCTTGTCTGCGCTCACCACAGGTCCACTCTGTTGAATGCTCACATGAACCCGTTCCTGTTCTTTGGCAAATCATGTGCGGACAAAGAGTCCATAGAAGCGGGGAACAGTGTCCTTTACATTTTATCCCTCTGGCTACGTAGTGAAACAGTTAAAGAACCTCAGCCCAGTTCTTCACCAGTGACGAGTGCAGGAAGCCTAAAAACTAGAGGTTTTTGCCCCTAACCAATCCTGATAATTTCATTTTTTTGTATCCACTAATCGGATCCGGTTGAATTTTATGCATGTTTTCTAAATTGCTCATATTAACTTCATTAATCTCCATTATGGGCCCTAAGTGCTTGATACTTGAATAATTCTGCAGCGCATTAAGAAAACATGACTTGCATCCAAACAATTTTCAGTTCATGTCTTAAAATAACAGTAAAGCCTTCTTTGCTGTCAAAACTAAAGGAAATTGAAGTATATTCCTAAAAACTACTGAGACCTGGATGTTTTTTTTTTTCCTTTTTAAATAGAATAAAATGATTATTAAATTATAATTCTGCTTAGACCAGCATGATCAAGCGATACAACAGAAAAGTCTTCTCAGTTCTGTGAAGTACTTCCAGAAAGCCTTACACTTTACGTCACTTTCTTATATACTGCAGATGTCAGGCTGAACTGAAACAGTCATGTTTGGCTATGTGCTCAATCCGATCATAAAATAAAATCCTTGATCGGCCCTGATACAGATCGGGACATCCCTACTGAAGCCATGCCTGTGCATGCTTGAACAATAAGATGTTGTCCGTTATAAACTGTTCCAGTGGTTAAAATAGAAGCTGATCTACATTTACACAAATGAGTGAAAAATACAGATGACGTATGTGTCGTGTAAATGTGGGACTGAAAACTACTTTTCTCTGAATAGTGCTAGAGTCTGTTTAAGTTTATGACGGTCAAAGTGTTAAGTTTTCATTAATGAGATGCTGTAGTGTGCATTTTCTGTTGGCCTCCGACAGAGGGGAACGATTTAGACAAAAAACAAGCACAAAGGTCCCAGACTGCAGCTCCAGCGCTGCAGTTGCTGCTCTGAAGTGGCAGCTGTGGGACGTGAATATCAGTTTTTGGAATAACCAATGTAATGGAAAATACCAGTGTTAAAGTGTCATATGTCTCAGATCAGAAAAGCGCGCCAGATGAGTTGTTAATTTCCCCACTGGTTCATATAATCTATAGTGCTGTGGGATAGCAGCAAGTGGAGCCAGTCCTGCTTGGGTCACGGGGGTGCTGGCCTGCATAGATGTACAGTCTGGGAGTCTGCCTATCTGCCAGTGTTGCTGGCTCACCGTTTTATTTGAGTTTATTTATTTTTTATTTTTAGCTAAAATGTGCTGACCGTATATTTCGGTAAGTGTCCTCCTCCTTAGTGTCAGATGGCTCCTATGTGTTCAAACTTACAGCACCTCTGAGAGTAAAGTCCAGAGGAGTCATAATTTCACAATATATGTGTTTTTGGGAAAGAAAGGCTCAATGGTTTTATGTGGAAGGAATGTTCCCATCTTTTTTCTTCCCCAGCTGTCATCCATACGCGTTCTTTATACTTTCATTTTAGTCTGAATTCCACTATAGCAGCGTCCTTTAATATCTTCCTTTATTATTTCTGTTTTTCATATATTCCAATCCGCTGTCATTTGCCCCGTATGTGCTTCAGTCTTCTCCTTTTAACCTTCTGCCTTGCAGAACATGAATGTGCTCTGACAGCTTGGCTTGCACTTAAATCAGATCAAAGATAGTAATAATCTGAAATGATAATTTCGTACCGATAAAATATAAACAGTATTATGCAGTATATATTTTTCATGCTGGAAAAGAATTTATCATACAGCAATGTCGCTATCCAGAAGCTCAGAAACTGGAAGGTCAGTGAAACATACACAAGACAATTTAATGTTTATAGGAGACTTTATTTTTCTTGAATGGCTGGCAGTGCATGTCACATGTTCTCCACCCTCAAGGCAACTCAACATCCGCTCTGGATTCGTCTGCTATCTGTGTGTTTGCTTCTGTTCAAGTTTTACTAATGCATCTCTATGTGTGATTAAAAAAAAAAAACAAACTATGAAGAATTGCATTGGTATAAGGCTATATATAGAATGACCATGGCTATACTTACTATAAATACACAGATAAATAACAAAGAATGGCAGAGTGACAACATTGTGAACATTTGGCCTGAGTAGAATCACACCTCTTAAATTAACTTTCACAAATAAAGCCAAAGATATTTACATACCAGAGCCATCTCAACCATATGCACATCGGACAAGCACATTGTTGTATGAGTTCACTTTCCGTTTGGAGTTGTAGGAAACCCCAGATATCCAGAAAATCCCAGAAAGACGTAGACAGTAGGCTGAGCAAGGCCTGTCACCTCATTACTCGGTTGTCAGTATTCTAACAGCTTTACATTGCATCATTTTCCATGCTAGTGAAGTTAAACATCCAAGTATATCCAATGCCCCATGATATAATGAAAGTAGTGTTTCTTTCAATGACACCAATAGCTGCTCAGAAGAAATCTTGTATCTTATAGTAAATTAATATTTCCCTCTATAACATACTGAAGAAGAGTGGGTAAAATGGCACACAGGAGAGTAATGCTGAATGGCCCAGGGGAACTTGATGGACCATTACTGTCCAAACTAATAAGTACTTAGGGAGGGCAATGGCATCGGTCTTCGTTTCAGCGTTGGAGTCAACTAGTCACGGTGCAGACTGCTGGAGTTTTTATCGCCTGGCTGCAAACACGTGTCTGTCTCTTCTTTGTGTTATTACAAGGGGCAGTTGAACAATGACAGAGATTCCCAATTCTGCCATTACAGTATTTATTTATGGGAAGAAAATGATAATGTCGGGGGCTGAGGTGCATTTGAATGGAGCCACAGGCCAGGGTTTCAGTCAATTGGTCGTATCAGGAGGCGGACAGACTTGAGGGAGTAGAAACCTCCTCCGTAATCTGCCCAGAAGATTCCGTCCTGAAACTTGCTGCGGTAAACTCCCCCGCTGTACCACACGCCGTTCAGATTGGTCTGACCACAGGCGTTGTACCACCAGCCACCCTTATGGAAATGGGCACAGTTACCTAGTGAGAGGAAAACAAGGTCAGGGTTACAGAGTTACCTCACCACTAATACTAATAAAGAAACACAGTTCACTAGTGCATCCACCCACCAGTAAAGGCGTCCTTGTCACGATCGAGTGTGGTGAACTGTTTGCCGTTGTGACTGCTGAAGGAATCGCCAGCGTTGCCCTGGTAGGTGCCCAGCCTCAGCCGATAACCCTCACTCTCTGACTCCAGGTGGAAGCTGCTGTACTCGGCGTAGACCTTCTTCTCCTTCCAGTCTTCCAGCTCTATCATCAGCTTATAATCACCCTGTTTCCCCAGGTTGTAGATATTCTCCAGCCCAAGCCAGTGTTCGCCATCTATGTTGCCAAAGCCTTTCTGTTGGGGACAAGCACCACAGCAAGACATTTTCAGTTTGTGGCTTGGTTTTCAGATCTCTTTGCATTGTAGTTGAATAATGAGTCAGTGGGTTAGACACTGAGGTTTAGCTAACCGGTGAAAAAAGATCTTTTCATTCATTCTGTGGTCCGTGAAGGCATCGTGTCCAAAAAACACAAATAGTAAAACAGGGTAATAAGATTTCTTTGCAGAGTGGTGAGTTTAGAGGAGTCGAGTGAAATGAATGGAAATCTGCTTCCAATTGAGATGATAATGTGTTAAGGTTGTGATCTGTGGTTTCACTCAACAAATTAGCTGGGGGATGGAGAGTTGAGTACGACAAGTGCAGAGCTGCATATTCTGTCCTTGATCCAAATAACATAGAATTATTGATTTTTAAATCTAATTTTGTGTCTAAGGGAAAATGTGTGCCAGGTATTTTGTTAAGATATGTATTTGAGTCCGTTTTTATTTCTGGGTGTTACAAAAACCCCTCCTTCATCTCTCTGCACAACTCAACTCTTTTGTCACATGGAAATGCAAACGATGAAGAGGTCATTACCAGCGGGGTAAAGCTCTTGGACCCTCTCAGTTATTTATGTTGTAAAACCAACATTTACCCTCTTACCCTAATACTTTCTTTTTCGGTGAACCTACCTTGTAAGTCTCCCAGTTGCGAAAGAAGTTAACAGAGCCGTCTTTCCTCCTTTGCAATACTGTCCATCCTCCGTTGTCGAGGCCATGTTCGCACCAGACTTGGATCAGTCGGTCACTTTTGTCTGTCTTAAGAAGGTACATCCCGCTGGTGGTGTGGCCAGCCTGTCGCACCTGGAAACAGTCCTTGAAAGGACCTGGAATTGGAAAGAGTGTTGGCCATAAATTATCTAAACCTCAGACAGAGTAAGCCCCCTAGATAGACTAGATCAGCCTGTACCTCGATTTGACCACATATTCTATTGTGATTCTATTCTATTTCCCATTTGCATTTTATGTAAAGGTCTGACATTATGACGTGTGGCAATGTATCATTATGGCAACTTTTTCTAGAAAACATCTATCTGTGTTTTATTTTGCGTAAACCAACCAAAAGTGCTGCAGCTAACCGAGGCATGTGTGCTCGTTGTTATGTGAATATTCACCTAGATTTAGTCTTCTGTTGTAGCCTTGGGTTAGAGGCTGCACCCAAAGCTCATTTACTCTGTGTGAATTTTTATTAAACCAGTGGGGGTTTATCAGGTTCTTCAAGTTGTTAAAAATAGCATGGTGGTTTAAAAATGATTCAGCTACACCAAACTGTGGTGAAGAAATTTGTATTCATATTAGTACTGAGCCTTCATGGAAAAGTGCTCATTAGGGGTTGGTGGTGTTTTAGGTTTCAAGTTTTACCTCATCTAGATCTACACAATCTACTGTAAAACTGTATCCATATGTACTTAAGCGTGGCAGTCAAATGGGGAAAAATAGGAATAATACTCATACATGATTACATCCATGTAGGTACAATACCCAACATTATTACTAGATTAAACATGATGAAGCATGATGCTTTGACGAAGGTAAAAACATTAAGTGGCGTTTTGTAAATCGGAGGATTACTCATTTGGAGCTCTTTGATTAACAAATACAACGCCAACGTTACAGCCCAGCAAGGCCTGGTTGAAGTAGGAGGGGAATTATTATGCAGAAAATCGAAATAGCTACAAGAACACTCAAGTCCTATTGTTGTCGACAAGTGGAGCCCCTGCAATTTTGCCTCCTACAACCACACTTTTCTTCCATATCTCAGCGTTTCCTCGTGTGTTTCTTCTCCGCAGAGGCTTTTAAAAACGCCCTTTTTGATTCTCAGCTCATTAAACTAAAAATAAGCCTATCTTTATTAGTGCCTGACAGCTGAGCACAGTGTTTCACTAACTGGTTTCTGAAGCACTGAGTGGACAAGCTCTTAGCAAAGCACTTACCTGACTCTTTGGACTAATTCACATCACATTTAACATAGTAACAAAATTAGAAGAAATACCACACTCTAGTATAGACCTGTTGCCTTTCAGCTGTCATCATTTAAACAGACCCTCTTTTATTCACCCCTTTTGTCTGAATGATGTTATGAATGATTTCATCCATTTCACCATCGGATTGTATAACCCTGTCAACATTCCCAGCCGCGCTTTAATCGGCAGTCAAAATACAACAGCCCCGACCAAGTTTTAGGAGCCACTTCCAAGTAGCATTCTGACCTTGAGAATTGGTTTCATATTGGAAGCGATGTTTCTCAGGTTTCAGAATCAGTCGGGTCTCTGAGAGAAAAGTGCAGGGGAGCCATGTCCGTATTAGACGACTCTATCTGATTGGACGAGTTCGTCAGGTCTGTGTTTTCTTTGACTTTGCCGTGCCTCTGTATTTCTTGTCTAGGCTGAATGTAAACCGGACTAAAGCCGTGTAGTGGGTATGTGTGACGTCTTTTCAAAAGGACTTAATCCACATCTCACTAATTTAGTGCACATGGTGAGCGCTGTGCAGCCAATACAGGCGGCCAAGTGGGATCATAGGAATGCATGATTTCACTGCCTCTGTAACATGCCAAGGATGAGCCAACTGTGCCTCACAAATACTAACTGTTGCGGGAAGTTACCATTTGAGTTTCAGCTAATCGTGCTTATTTGTGTACAGTTAATTTGCACAATTACCGGAATAACCGACACTTACCTAGAAGGACTAAGTTTTGGCTTCCATTGACTAGAGCTCATTAGATTTAATTGTTTTATAGCAGCACTCACTTATTCCTCCATTATCCCTTGATGCTTTGAAACAACCACATACCGTCAGACGTGAGTGTTCCCTGTGGTGGCGGAGGATCAATCCCAAAGGGGTTCGCAGTAGGTGAGTCCATGCGTGATCCTCTGGAGAAGGCCCTGTTGTTATTGTCTCTCTGTATCTCGTTGGTGAAACGGCTGTTCACCGGTATGTTCTGAGGCACCACCTGCACCAGCGGAGGAACCGGGGGCAGCTCGCCACGCCCCAGCGTCCTCAGACACTGCTCCTCGAGCGCGGCGATGAGAATGGACTGGTTGTTGACCACCCCGGCCATTGTGGCAAATCGGCCCTCCAGCTCCTTGTACCTCGAGGCCAGTCGCATCATCTCTGAGGTCACGTTGAGGACACGGTTTTCCAGCTGGGCCAGCTCCAGAGAGTTGTCCCTCTTCCTGATGATCTCATGGAGCAGCTGCATATAGAGCTGGGTCACTCTGGAGTTCATGTTCCTGCTCTCTTTCCGCAGCAGCTTCATCTCATTCACCAAGTTACCATCTACGTCTACCACCAGCTGCAGCGTCTCAATCTCGCGCCGCTGTTTGTTGAGCACCTCCCGCACATCTGCAATATCCATGCGGGTCACTCTGTCCTTGTCTGGCTCGGGGCCCGTGGTGCTGGCACAGATGGGACCTGATGACAGATAGAAGTCATTTAGGCGATTAACAAGAAGTTAGTTTCATGCAGTGGAAAGAAAAAAAAAATCTAAAAGAAGTTATCCTTTATACCTGTGATTCTCTGCTCAGGTACCAGGAAGGTATAGGAACACTTTTTAGCATCAGGATCCAAAGGAGCTCTTTTACTCCTGTGAAGAGAAGGCTCTTTGGTCCTCCGGGCTTCCCTGGAGCTCCTGCAGTAACTTTCCTCCCAAAGTGAGAGGCACAGCAGGGCGCACAGGCTCCACATCAGCCGCTGCATTGCCACTGTCTGGCTAGATGTACAGATGGACTGCTACTCCCTCCAGGCCTCCCTGCAAGAATGCAAGACATTGGGAGTTAAGGAGACAGCCTCTTTTTTGTTTGTGACACAAACAGAAGGGGTGTTTATTGCACGCTTGTCCTGTTCACATCGCCATAGGACGATGAGGAGTATTGGATACTTATTCAAATATCCCCAGAAAATCTGCAATTATTTAGAGAAATGCTGTAGCGGAGTTGTCAGGCCATTCTTCCACAAGATGTTTTTTGTGTGGAAAGAGTGAAAGAGAGAACATACTTTCTGTCTAGCCAACTGGACAAGGTCTGCTTTCTGTTTTTTCATTAGTTCCCCTCGCTGACAGACACCCCATTTTTCTGAGGTCCTGTTGTTTTCCACTGTTAAGACGGCCTGATACGGGACTACTGCCTGAGCTTTATCTTTGATGGCATTTTATCGTCTCCATTCTTGGAACTGTCTTTTCCTACAACAGGAATCTTTCCAGAAATCACTTTTTATAAAAATCTTTTCAGCACGTTGACCACAAGAGTCTGCTTCCAGTTCTATTTCTAGTGATGTACCGTCGCTCTTCAAATTGTGACTTGTGTGTTAACACAATTGAATGGCCACTGATGTGTAGTTTTCCAGTTTAGTGACTTCCAGAACTTGCATAAAACTATCACATCAAAGAGATTAATTCTAATTCATAAATATGTGGACTTAAGAGGGAGAAGCTTGGTGTCACTTTAGTTTCAAATCAGTCAGACACTAAACCTTAAATATACAAATTCTACAATTTCACATCCCTCATGGAACTGATTATTAGGTCAAAGTGGCCTGTAGGAAGGTTCACACAACCTCCTTTAAAGATCCGACCTTCTTATCTCCTACTTGTGGTGCCTTGCTGGTAAAACACACTGACCTTTGTTTCCAATGCAGCTTCCTCTGTGACAGGTTAAAATGGCAGCAGCGTTGTTAGGTGGGTGGTAGTATGTGTTTCACTTGAAAGATTTTACAAACAGGCAGTCACTACAGGGGTGTGAGACGTGGTCAAAAAATAATATGTGCAAAGCTGTTTTCAGCCCCGACTAATTTGCACTCTGACTCCTGGCGCTTACACAGCCTTCTTATTTTCCCCACTGATTCTACTTCTGTTTCTCATCAGGATACAAACACTAAACACGCTCACACACACACACACACACACGTACACACTGCTCCATTTACCACCCCAGCCCCGGGCCGTGCGAGGCCAACACAGTCGGTCTTTACTCAGTGCCACATCATTAAGCCCTACCTCCACCCCGAAACCCGGGCCCTGTGTGTCTCCCACATGACGCCATTGTGGTTCTTCAGGAATTCTGGCAATTCTGTCACTTGGAACAATGTTCAGAGGGGACAGGATTGTACTACACACACACACTCTCCTGCTGCACTCCCGCTGCTGTGTATACTGTGTGCACCCATTTGTATGATTGAATGCTGTGTACTCATGACTGTCCAGAGATGTTATTCATTTTTATAGTCGTGTGTTTTTCCAGCAGCCCGTGCATCTGACAGCGTATCCAGGTACTGCATCCTTGCTGACCTCGGTGAGGGCCGCTAATGACTTTAACAGCGGCATCAGCGATATCACTTCTCCAGTGCGTCTCCTCTTCCAAAATACGGCTAGCTTTTTACTGTTGCAATCACCTCCACAGAAGTGTACACACAGTTTAGGGGGCATGGAGAGGACGGGGGACGTTACTGCTCATCCATCAGCTGCTACCTGCTTCACTTGACATCTCTCTTTCTTTTTTATTCGTCATATCCCTTCCCTTCCCTCGCCGTCTCTTACATCTGGTGTTTTGGAGGCTCCTCCTAGGTGGTGGTTCCGAGTACGAGGCACCTAGCCTCATTTACAGAACCACAACATATCAAAAACATTCCAGGGAACGTTTAGAGGTCACCAGTGTGTCGTGAAGGAACAAAGTTTCCTCAGAACGTGCTGAGCGGCTCTTTTCTTCCGTCTAAAAAAAGCATAACTAAACACTGCGGAGGTGTTTCATGACTGTGAGGGCTGTGGAGTGGAAAACAAAGTGGAGTCATCGACTCTAAAACATTATGCAACATGTTACACTGTGGTTCCATTCTGCAAACGTATGTTTTGTGTATTGGACATTGGACGGGAGGCTGTTTTCATTGAATCGTGTTTATAGTGATCCACACACGCTGGTTCGGCAGAGATAGTTGGGGAGCTGCGCCAGCAATCGCGCACATCTGGGGCTTTTCAGATTCAACAACAAAACACACAAGATATAAAAGTCTGCACGCCTGAATGGACACCACTCGAGTGTTTCTCAACATGCTGCTCCGAGCTCTCTTACTGAATATGAGTTTAGTTTATAATGGAATTCCTGTACAGTCTTTTGTATGCATGTGTGCATTACATGGACAGGAGTATGCATGTGTGGTTTAGTGTTGACGTGAAATAGCAATGTTCCAAATCCTCGAGTATTATTTAGCTCAAGATACATTATGAGGTGCTTCAGAGAAATGTCAGAACATAGGAGAGCAGTGAGTGGAGATACTTTTGAGAGTAGGCGCTGGAAGGAGATGAGGAGCAGCAGGCTGTAAGGCTGAAATAAATCTCAACTGGATAGCACACATAGTAGATTAAAGATAGAAGAGACTAATATTGGCAGAAAATAGGTCATGGCCCTTTTTCACATCCTGGCCATGTAAAGCAGAAGCAGAACCCAGGCTGAAATACTCCCAGTCCTTTTTCTTTTTTTCTTAAGCTTTTTTTTTTATTCTTCTTCTTGAAAGAGTGCCACTCTTTTCTTATAATTTCTCTTCTTTTCGACTGTTACTTTCCATTTAATTTCCTTCCTGCCTGTGTAACCCCCACCACTTCACTTTCCCTCTCTTCCTTTTGTCAGTCTTCCCTCTTATTTTTCTCGTTTCTCGTTTCGTTTCGTGTTCCTTTCACTTGTGCTGCAGTTAAACTAAGGCATATGAAAGTCATACAGCAAATGAGAGAAACTGAACCAATTTTCTCCTTAACATCAATAAGAGTTATTAAATTTCTTGTTGGCCTTCTCTCACTGACAAACCGATTCCACAACATCCATTTAAAATGAGTGAAACGCAGCTTGGGGAGAGAAAAAAAAAAAAAAAGGATTTGCAGCGTCGACTCGGCCAACCAGCCTTGTGTTTTGGCAACACTATGGAGTCTTCCTTAGTGATCTGCTGGGTCCTCACTCCCTAATGACTCGGACTAGTCGAGAGTCATGTGTCTCTGTGTCTTTCTGTGCTACGGGTTAATTTAAGTGAGAAGTTTTAACAGCAGGCTGTACGTGGTCTTGCTTTGCTCGTTAGTTGTACTACACACACTTTCTTTCAGTTTTCAGTGCAACAAGATACAATACTCGCAGTGTTTAAGTTCTCTCATCTTCTAAAGGCAAACTCCAAGCCTGCAGCTGCATCTGTTACGGTATTTCACTTTAAATTTCAACCTGTTTTTTTTTTTTTGTTTGTTTGTTTTGATTCTCTCCTGTATGTGATTAACCGCTCTTCTGAATCTATTACTTTGACTTTCCATTGCTTTATCTAATAATAATTTAAGAGCTTAACGTCATGATGACGGATCTCAGACAAAAATACACTCACACAGTTGTTGTTCGCGTGCATGCAGACACGCAAAATGTTTGGGACTCTGGCTTTCGTCTGCCTGGCGTTTGTTGTGTGGGAGCTGATGTTCGGCATTAATGCTGATTAGCTCTTTGCTCGAGAAGGAGGCCGAGATGATTCTTTTTCTGCATGTCGTAAGAGAGGAAATGACCAGAGAACTCATTAAGCAAGACAGCTGCTTACATTACTCCTCGACGGGAAAAATTAGCTTGGAATCGTTGGCTAAACAGCGTAATGAATGTCGGTGGTTAGCTCAGAAAGACAGCCGTATGTCACACATAGGGCCACGCGTTACACTGTAAGAATTGGCCACGAGCCTCTTAAAGGGTATCGGGTTTTGGGATGAGCACATTGATTAATAGACGTATAGTGTAAACTGTCTGTGTGGAAATCTGACTTACTGCAGGTGTCTGGTTAGAGGCAAAGGAGGGGGAAGACTTACGTGTGCTCTATCGCACGAGCCCCTTTAATGTCAATAGTATACTGGTTACATATACATGTGTGTTGAATCTGTAACGGAGCAAATGTCAAATAAAGTCACTAAAATAGAGCTTTGGATTTGGATACAGAGTAATAGGAGGAACGAGAAATAACTTAGTACATGTATGATATATGTAACCAACAAGCAACATTTCAAGAGCCTTGTGGACTTTTTATGCCTCCTGTCAGGTGAGGGATGAGCTTGAGCCTGCGAGAGTGTAACATTTAGACCGGGGCTATTAAACTGCCAGTGCTATTGGTCCGTATTGTGTGGATTTCAGATCTCCTCCTCTCACTGTGTCTCCCGCTGTGATTTACCAATTCTGATGTGTCAGTTCGTAGCCTGATGGATTGCAGTTAAACAAGCACAAGAGAAAGACTCGGATATAAATTATTTATATTTTCAGGCTAAATGTATTTCCCAGCCTCTAAATCCCCTGCCTCCACTCCCTTCCATCTGTTCCTCAAAGTTTCCCACAACAAGTCCAAAATGCCCCAAAACACACAACACCTCATCACTGGACAGAGGCGGGCGGAAGGGGGTGGGGGGTTATTGAGGAGACGTTGAAGCAGCAGGAATGAGCTGCACTGTTACTTTACATGACAACATGGAGCCCTGCCAGCTGTACAAAAGCCAGAGGGCGACGTCCTTCCAGCTTCATAATCCATATGTGATATAACCGACCACCGCTTTCGTCCGCAGAGCTGCTCAGATTTCAGTCTTTATGTTTGGTTGTCGCCTTGTTGACTCCATGTTTTTCACTATTTTATGAGTTCCAGTGGTTTTTCTATGGAACCCATGACATAGTTTATCTGAGCTAGCAACAGTAACATAGGAAGTCATGGCCGGACAACCGGCGGGAGCGCTCTGGTTGGTGTTCAGCAGACCAATCACAAGACCAACGAAGGCTCAACTGCTGACACAATCACTAGTGGAGCCGAGGCTTAGAAACCTTGTTACCGGCCTCAAATAAAAAATGAAAGGAGAGTCGGAGTGAAGAACGCAGCAGGAGCGAGGAAGCAGTAAAAGCAATGCCATTATAAAACAATTAATGAAAAAAACAAACAGCATACCGAGAAGAGCACAACAACAACAGCAAGGAAAAAACTCATAAAAGTCTCATCAAAAAAAAAAGAAGAAGAAGAAACTTTCCAGAGACTAAACACTGCTACTACATATTTTGATTTATACCTCCTCATTAAACGGTCCATGTTGAAAATATTAAAGGAGTGTTTAAGGTAGATTAAAATGGCTGCAGGAGCACTTTCTTTGCATTTATGACCTGAGCCAGTGGTTTAGCTGGAAGACTGGAAGATTCCCACTGGAATTTAAAACTGAAGCTGTGTGTTATGTCAAGTGGTTCACTGTAAGGTGATGTTGGCCTGCGGTTCGAATGTAACCAGCGCTCCCACAAACGTTCTCTCGCTCTCTGCCTCCTCGCTACAGAGTCGTCTCCCTTCACGATGCCGTATTAGTGAAGAACGAGACCCCGAAATCCCCCTGAGGCCCCGCCAGCCCCCATCTGTTTTCCTTTTTCTTTAGCGAAACTCTAAACATGTGGGCTGATGTTGGGGTCGGAGGTCTGTATGTGGGATTAGGATCCAGTCCCACCCTTCCTCTACCTTGCCCCCTCCCGCTCGTCCGCCTCACCACCCATGCAATCAATTGGCCTTTGTGGAAAGCGGCTTCCCCCTCTTCCTCTTTATGCACGGCGCACACATAAATGCACACCGCACGGGGGCCGAGTTCACATGAGGCCGTCCTTCTCCGTCTGTCATACTTTGTCAAGATAAGGACTCTCAACTCTCCGACACGCTGCTCCATCACTCCATGACATCCATCCTCTTACCACCCCCATCGCAGAACAAACACTCAGACCAGCCCCTTTCCACAAACTCAACACCTCTTTTAAACACGCTTGAAATGCTGTGTGCAAACACAAGTATAAAATCCTCGCACATCAAAATTCCAGCGTCATCTTTAACTAGACATCACCGCAGAAATGTGTCACCCCGGCCGACAGAGGAGCTCTAAAAGCACCGGTTCAGGTGGTTTCTCTCTTGAATGGAGCCATAATGGGACACTTTACTTTGAGCACATGCTGCCTCTAAGGTTTCTCCCCACTGAAAAGAGCTGGAGGAGGGTCAGGGGAGAGAGGAGAGCCAGGAGGAAGGAATATTAAAAAGTTACAGCTTTTTGTATAAAAGTTTGTTTGGCTGAATCGCGTACACATTGAGATTTAGGAGATGACTCGTAACCGCTCGCACATAAACTTTTTCCCGGTTTTTATTCCTCCTCTGAGTCACATCTCACCTTCAGCTCATACCTCAGACGACACATGCTTTCTATTAGCTGAATCAACAAGGAAGAACACATAAATCCGCGCACACAGCAGCGCACACTCATTGCCCAGAGGCTCTACTTAGTTACATGCCTGCACTTCTCCTCTCTGTTTACCCTGACCTCCTGGCCGACCTCTCCTTGTGTATGGTGACCTGCCTTTTCAGCTGTGTCCAATCTCTCATTAAGGGAATTCTAAATGATATTCGCGGTGCGGCCCGGAGACTGCACTCTTGGCTCCGTTCCCCCCCATAGTTCCTGCAGCTCCTCACCCAGTTCAAATGCACCACAGATTCACATGTGACTCGTGATGTAGGCTGGAGTTTAAAGAGATCGCAATATGTCCGATTTGCTTTGCCGCGGTCGGATTTGCCCGCATGCGGCCAGCGCTTTGAGACCCGTGTCTGTATCCAACATGTGTTTTCGTAGTCTGGGTCCGTATACGTCTCCGTTGAGCCGATAAGATCAGCTGAACTACACATCTGTACCTGTCGTGGGCTGACACGCAGGCTCAGGTGAAACGGCTGAGATGCTATTGGACGTGCGCCCATCGCCCAGAACCCGCAGCTGGCTGGGTGAGCGATCAGCCTCCCGCTGTGTTACAACATAATCTGTGACAGGACGGCTGGGGGGAGGGCGGTGGCTGACTGGCTCTGACAGCCCAACCATGCACCACCTGATTGCTATTTATTGGCTTGTCCAGCCACTTAAAAACTTTTGAGTGGACGGGGGTTTTCTGTTGTGATTTAAAGTCCTGGTTGGAAGTTAAGAGACTGGTTATTTTATGTGTGGATTGGGAGTAATGAGCCATTTGAAGCCGTGCAGTGGAGATTCAGGTGAATCCGAGAGCCAAGCGCTGGCTCTCCGGCGCGGAATGTCCTGGATGCAACTCAGACAGCTGCTGCTGCCTCCTCTTTATCATTTTTAGTTTGCTTTCTTCTTTTCCACCCTGAGTTATTGGAGGTATCGATAGTATGATTTATTACTTCAGGGGAGAATGGAGCAAGCTCGTGAGATGTTTTCCTAGCCTCTTCCCCCATTTTGCCTTTTTACTTCTGGCTTTCTGAAGGCGCTGTGTGTGTGTGTGTGTGTGTGTGTCTCTCTCATGGTCACTTACAGCAGTTACAGATGTGGCTTTGTAGTGAGCAGAACCGTTTTCCACAGATCCCACCAACAGGCTGAGGCATAAGTGAAAACATTTGAAGATAATTGTGAGTTATATATGGAAGAGCACCAGGCTGATATTATTAGTGTTCAAAGCTTTTGCTATCTCAGTGTGTGAAGTGTCTTAGATTAATGGGGTGTGTTTGATAACGGATGTGGTTAAGCTTGGCTTACATCGTAGTATCATTTTTTTCCTCCTCTAACACAACCCTGTGAATGGGACGCGCTCCCTGTCGCAGAAACAAGTCTGTCCTACCCGGAGAAGCGTGTGTCGGGAGACGTGTCATCGCCTCGTTATGTGTGATGTTATTGAAATAACCCCGATTCCACCCGGGTAACTTGGCTGCGTCCCTCCTCCTCCCCCCCGTTTGCAGCCAGACTCACATGGTGATGTATTAGGAAACCAAAAGCCAAGAAAAAATAAACAGGCCTGGCTCCAGAGCTCAAATCTCTCCATCTGATCAAATCGGTCTCACTCAAGTGTTTTGCTGGAATGCCCTCATTTTCTCTCTCTTCACCTTTTTTCCTTTGTATTTCTCCTGAGGTAGGGTGTGTTGTTAATTTCGGAAGAAGTTGTTTCTCCTTCCTACACTTGAAGAATTGCCCTTACTGACATACTCGGGGTTTTTTCTGACGTAACCTGCTTCTTTAGAAATTCAGTTTTTTTTTTACAACATCAATGCAATTCTACAATTCCCTCATATTCTACCTGTGTACCTTTGCATACGTTGTACGTGGACACATGGTTTAGTTCTCAGCATGCTGTACACAGTATATCCCAGAGAGACAGAGGAAAGCCAAAGAAGCGTTGCTAAATATTTCTGTCTGCAGCCACAGCCTCCAGTCACGAAACGTCCTAACTTCTCCGACCTCTCAGCCAGAGCTCTCACAGCTGGCCGAGCACACACACACACACACACACACTCACACTCATGCATGCAACAACATACAGTACGACCAAACGTAGTGCTAAGTTTAAAAAGCAAAAAATAGAAACAGAAAAAAACTCAGTGTTTACCTGTTTGTTACCAGTAGTGTGTGGGTGAGTGTTTTCCTGCAGTTATGGTTTCATGTGTGTATTGAATTGTGTCTTCACCAGGCTGCAGTGCTCAGGACTCATCTCTCTTGTCTGTCTCTCTTTGTCCCAGTCTTCGGGAGTGCTCCCTTCCACTCCCGTGGCTTCTTTCCTGTGGCTGCAAATCACAATACAAGGCTTTAGGCAAGGCCCCGCTTCCAAAAGAGGAGCTTCTCTCTGTGGACTCAGCTGTCCCGGGGCTCAGGCTGGGGCATGGTTCAAAAGCCGGCCACTTCAACAGACTGAGCTCTAACCACTGATGCCTTTAGTTTTTCACAAAGGATGGGGGAGACCAGAGGAGGGAGGGAGGGCGAGGAGGAAGAGAGGGGTGGAGAAGGGGGATGAGGGTGTGGGAGTTGGATATTGCCTTTTTTTTTTCTTCTCTTCCTCTCTTGATTTTTTTTTTTTTTTTTTTTTTTTTTGGAGCTGCCCGGCCTACCTCTGATGTCACTTGAATGGAAAAAAAAAAAAAGAAAGACAGAAAAGGAGAATAACAGAGCTGCCTCATTAAATTTCCCATCCTCAACAATGGCCTTCATGGTTCTCATAACAAAGAAGCGAGCTGGGTGGAAGGAGGCGAGGCTGGTTCCAAATCAGAAGAGTTTTGCCGAGTCTGGGGCTCGGGCTGCTGTAACTCCTGTGTCCTCAATAACGGCGCTTTTTTTTTCTGTCCCTCAGCAAGGGAAAGAGTTGATTGTAATGCTGCTGGGGTCTCTGAGCGCCTTCCTGTAGAGAGCAGCTGGACATGTGAGAGCGGGAGACAATAGCAGGCAGATAAAAACTGATTTGTGGTGCAAAGCTATTTGCTCCAGGTGGAGCCTGCGTCTAATCGCCACTCTCATTTCCTATAACGTATTAATGTGTCCGACACATGGACACGTGTTTTTCTGTGCTGACATATTTGCAGTTGTAGATACCTGGCTTGGAGGAGCACACACAGGAGCATAATGTTCCCTCCTTGCTTTGTCACTACACTTCTCTCCCACCCTGTCACACATAGTACATGTAAACACAAAGTGTCTTTGTGTCCTAACCACAGGGTCTCTGAGCATTCATCTGTCTGTGGGTGTTCCAGACAGTATGGATTTGCGCATGACTAACTGCAGTCATCCCCTGACATGTTCTCAGAAGAGCAGCTATAGCACTTAAGCCTTTAGGATCCCTCTCTTCCTCCTCTTCTCCCCATCTTTCACTTCCCTCCTTATAGTTGAGTCCCAAAGCTCTTGTAAACTGCTCCTCCTGTTCTTCAGTATTTACATCTATTCATGCCTGCGCACGCACACACACACACATCTGCGAGTATCGTCCGAGGAAGTGGGCTGGTGTGCGGGCTATGGGTGTTATGTGCTGTACTGTGACATAAGTTTTCTTACATCTGCACTCAATCTCGACGCCGCCGTGTGAAAGAAACGTCGGGGGTTGATGAAAGAGGGGGACGGAAGGAGAGGAGCAGCCCTCCGTTAACTTCTGAAGCTTGTTGATCTCTCTTTTCAGAGCGGTGGGAAGCTGCTCCTGGGTTTGTGTCTTAATGTTAATATTTATGTAATGAGAGACTAAGAATCTCTGCTCTGCTCCGGGTCTGCCAAAAAGAGGCGATGAGTGAGGAGGACTCCGGGGAGGGAGAGAGATGACCGTGGAGTTGAAAAGGATTTAAGGGAAGATCCACTCGAGACGTTCATTTATGGGAATGAAACTGTTTGGAAATAATAGGTGTGTTTGCGAAGGGTTTTCATTCCTGGCCGGCTACAAACAATCTGTAATTACAAGCTGGATTTGACACCAAGAAACCCGCAGCTGCATGACACTTGCGTCATACGCCCAAGGATGTTTGGCCCTGTTACCATGTCCAGCCTTTTGTGTCTACATGCTTTCTAATGAGCTAAGCTCCGTGTGTCAGGAAAACCCTTGTGTTCCCCACCGGCAGTTCAAATAACACCGCCGACAGATGGACACTGTCCTCATTTGGCTTGCTCTGGCGCCGTCGGCTCGCTGAAGGATGAGTGAATGAGGGAAGAGCGTTGTGTAGTCCTCATGATTTATTCCTTTTTTTGTTTCTGACTGTTGCTTTGTCGCAGGGATGTACCTGTCTGATCTGACGTACATAGACTCGGCCTACCCCTCCACGGGCAGCATCCTGGAGAACGAGCAGAGGTCAAATCTGATGAACAACATCCTCAGAATCATATCAGACCTGCAGAGATCCTGTACCTACGGTGAGACTCCCAACAGTCATGAGAGGCCGCATTTAAATCAGCTCGTCACAGGTCCTCACTCTGTCCTGAGATCAAAGTATGAGAGTCGTCATGTGGAGGAACAAATACTTAGCGATATAATAGCCTTGCCACTTCATTTCCTGTTGCCACGGAGATGCTATGAAAGAATGTCTGCTTTTAATTTAAGTAAAAGTTGGAAGTTGGATAAAATGGATACAGATTCGTCTGTATTTAACATTGATTAAAGAAATTAATTACATTTTAGAAGATTTAAACCATCCATTTCCCTAAATCTGCAAAGTGAACTTCAGATTTGATCATACACTACTTCCACAAACATTTTCTTATAATTACTGGTTTCTGGGACGGGGGGACTTTCTTCCACCCGTTCACCTCAACATTTGCATTGCACATACAGGGTTTTCCCTCAAAACACTGAATACCGCACAAAATGACACACAGGCCTAGAATTTCTCAACACTCTTGATTTCTCAACACTTGTGCTTTTATTTAGTTTTCATTTGAATGTAGTTTAAAGTAAATAAAGTAAATATTTCTAAATAGATTGAGTGGTTTTGGTAAAACAGGATCACACGTACTCATATTTTTATTTCAATATCTGTATCTCCTCCCCTTCAGATGTACCAGTGTTGCCTCATGTACAGAAGTATCTCAACTCAGTCAGATATATCGAGGAGCTTCAGAAGTTTGTGGAGGATGACAATTACAAGTAAGGAACCAAACGGACACAAAAATTAAGTATTCGCGTCAGAATTCAGATTTAGTCTCAGGAACAATTTCCTGCTATCAAGACCTGAGTAGTTGGATGATTTTAAACTGTTTGTTTTTCTTATAGGTTGTCACAGAAGATTGAGCCAGGCACCAGCACACCTCGAGTAAACGCCTCCAAAGAGGATCTCGCCGGTGAGTTTGACTGTAGTGCTCCAGCGGGCAGTGAGTAAAGAATTAAACCCGTGTCGTTTTTATTTCTGTCGTACCTCGTCTGTAAATTTGTTCCTCCTGCCCTTTCTCGCCCTCAGGCCAGGAAGCGTCAGCGTCTCCTCTCTGCGGCCGCAAGTGCACGGTAGCGGCTGAAGGAACCAAAGTCCCGGCCACGCCTCCGTCGCCCAGGAACCTGCTGCCCTACGGACACAGGAAGTGCCACAGCCTGGGCTACAAGTCAGTGTTTGTTCTTATCTCGAAGTCAAAATGCTGACACTTGTCTTCGTGTCTCACTGTGCCGTGTTCCGCATCTCCACAGCTTCATCCATAAGATGAATACAGTCGAGTTCAAAAGTGCTACGTTCCCCAACGCCGGTTCTCGCCATCTGTTGGACGACAGTGTGATGGAGAGCCACAGTCCTACCAGGGGACAAGCAGAGAGCTCTACTCTGTCCAGTGGCATTTCACTTGGTAAGACTTAAACATGTGCTCTCATAGACGTTGGTGTCCTCTGTTCTACCTTTTTGTGACGACTTGTATCCTCACGCAGGGAGCAGCGAGGGCTCCGAGCTCAGTGAGGAGGTCTCTTGGCCAGCTTTTGAGAGGTGAGGCTTAAACGCCTTATTTTTTTTTTTAATCACGTCCTCATGCTGAAAGCAGATCATGAAACACCTCCGATGATATCACCTGATTGTTAAAGCTTCCAGGCGCCGTTATGCAAAACAATCTCTCGCACACACGTCATGCACAGTCTCGCTTTCATCTTCGCAGCCAAGGCCATCATGTCTCATCCCACTGTTGCTCTCAACCTTCAGCAAATACATAAAGACGCTTCTGCTTCTCTGGCAGCCTCGAATGCATTACGGGCTTCAGATTTAAACCCTCTAACCAGAAGCTCCCACTCCCCCCTGTCAACGAGTCTCCAGAGCCACGCTCGCCAGAACACCATTTCTTTAAGCGCTTCCATCAATAACCAAACTCAACTGGCTGCTCCTCATTTAGCCCTAACCCATGCAATTTAAAAGGAAAAACAGACGAAGCAAAGACAAACAGCCACACAGCCTTAACAGTGTCCCGTGCCCCCTATCTTGTCATATCCTATCTTATCCTATTCTGAACAGGACTCGGTTCTATCACTCTCTGGGCCCAGTGACCCGTGTGGCCCGCATCCCCTACAGAGGAGTCTTGAGGCCTAGCAGGTACAACCATCCCGGCGGGAATAAAATCTGAAACAAACCCTCTCTTGTCCTCACTTCTTGCCCCTCCATCACTGCCGGGGGGGGGGTGGCGCTGTGTGCTGGTGCTTAGAGTGTGTGTAGACCTGGGATCTTGTGGTTTAATAAGTGCGCGTGTGCTGGTGAAGTCACAAATTGGACGAAGGGCTGATGATCTGTTCGGGGTAATGACTCTCTATCTTTCACTGCATACAAACAGTCTATGATCTGCTTTCTTGAATTTCTTGCATGTCTGTCTCACTTACACACACATACTGAGATTAAAGTCGAGGTGTGTGCGTCTTGACATCCTGCAACCAGGGAAAGTTCACAGCAGACGGGACGTCTGAGCCCGGATCTGCAAAGATGAACAAAGTGGAGCACGTGGTTGAATTAAAAGCGTTTAATAAGCCCACGCACCTTATTAAAAGCTGCCTAAAACAATCTCTTACTATAACCATGTGCTCCAGATCTCATCTCTCCGTATCCTGAGATTTTAGTCAACCACAAGTTCTTGTTGCGCTAAGTTTCCGAGGCATTTCACAGCTTGGAAGCTCAAACTGAGTTTCCACAGTCACACTGCGCTCCATGTGTTTCTGGAAACAAATTGTTACATCCTCATTCCTAAAGTAGAGAGGAACAGACTCTTTGGGATCATTAAAGCCAATTCTCATGGACGTTACGTTTAAAGCATCCCTTGTGGTTTAGGGATGGTCTCTCTTTCTCTCCGTTTCTCTCTCTTATTCACTCACTACCAGTCTTCACTGGGCTCCTGCACTCAAGCTTCCTGCTCTGATCCTCTAGACAGACACAATCTGCACACCACCTTGCCCATCTCTGCTCTTTTCTGTTAAGATTTATAACTGTGAAATTCAGTTCTGTCAAGAAGGCAGGAAAAGGGCACAGTAAAAAAAGAAAAAGAAAGAAAAAAACGATTCATGAAACACAGTTAAAGGCAGCTTTGCAGATTGCCTCTGCCTGGCCTATTAGATTATCTCTGATTGGATCTGGTATGTTTGCGTGCATGTAGACATTTATTTTTTTCTTTCTGTGTGTACGTTTGCAATGTTTGTCTTTGTCCCTTTGCAGCTCAGCCGAGTCCGAGGAGCTCGCCGTTCACTTGTACCCCGGAGCGGTCACGGTGCAGGGGGTGCTGAGACGGAAGACTGTGCTCAAGGAGGGCAAGAAACCAACTGTGAGGACACACTCGCATATACACAAAGATAACCGTGCACATGCATTCCTCCACGTGCTGTTCATGCCTATGGCCAGTGTAAACTGTCTGCCGAGCTCAAATGGGACCACAGAGACTCCTTAACCCTGTTTATCTGTTCCTTATAGTCCTCGTCCTTTACGACTTTGCTTTCCTTTCTTTTGTTTTCCTTGTCCCTTTCGAGCCGTTTTCATATTCGCGCTGAGATGATCCTGTTTGGTTTTGGCTCCAAACGATTCTGGATCATTTTTATTCGCTTAAAATAACTTAAAACTGTCATAGGTAGTGCGGATGATTTACGAGCCTCTTTGATGATGTAACAAGGCCTAGGTTTTTCCCTCAATCCGGTCACTCTCTCCACACCAGGAGTATTAATTAGCGGTTTCACTTAGTCCCTTTTCCTTTCTCATGCTCTCCCTCCAACTCATACATCTCACGCATTCTCCATTCGTCCAGCCATCATAAATAAGTGTTTCCCAAATCAACATCTTCCTCCTCGTCATGTGCATGAATGAGGTGGAGCACAGATGAATTAACAATACATACACACCAGTCCAAATCTGGACACATCTATTCATTCCACTGTTTTGTTTTTTTTTTTTTTTTTAATGACTATAACAGTTTTTTAGGGTTGTCAGATTAAAATATTTAATTGGGATTAATCCATACTTCACATGTCGTTAATAATCTATTTTGAATCTACCTTAATGGGATATTTTCTGGGTTTTTACACAGGAGTGGCTGTATGCAAATTTATGTCATTATTATTATTATTACATCTTGTGGTTGCAATAGTGCAAAACAATGACAAATAATATCTAGAGTATTCTTCAGAATAGCTATCGCTCTAAAGGTGGATTCTTACAGACGTGTCCATTGAAATTTATCCAGCCTGGTTTGTGTATGGCGAGGGCGAGGAGGGCTCTCGGCTGCTTTAAATGACCCATATCTTTATCTAGTCATCCTCGTTTGTTTCTGCTTACTTTCCTTTACATCTTTTTAAATGGGATTTTTGTCAGTTTTGACGCTACAGGGTGTATTACTGCCCTCCGTAGGGTAAAAGGAGCAACTACAGGCTGAGCACTTGTTTGCTGCTTTTCCTTTTCCGTGTTCCAGCTCGTCTCAAAACATCTCAGCTTGGTTTTGATTGGACAAATGTGACTGGAGTCCAGGTCGTTCGAGGCAACACTGCTTCCGTCTGCCTCCTCTGGTCATCGTCTTTTAAAGCCAAACCAGATGGGATGACATGTGGCTACAGAATTATGTGGTAGCCATGTTATTCGAGGGTTGATTTCTTAATCTGCCGTCTCACCTCCTCCTCCTTGTTTGATGGGGGAATCATACATCTGAACCACACTGATACCACTGCTTCCTGTTTTCTTAATCTCATAAGAACACGGTGGCTTGAAGCAAATATCTTTTCGCTTTGACTCCTCAGACCATGTTTCTTCTGGCCTAATCTCCGGCAGTCTTTGACTTCATATTGGTCTTGTCCTCTATTTCAAACACGGAGAAACAAACTCTTTCCACGATTGAGCTCCATGTGTTATTTGAGGCTATTAAAACACACCCTGCTGGAACAGGTTGCTGAACAGAGCACATTCGCCGCATATTTCTGCTACCATTAAAATCATGTACCATCACTGAGCTCTTTGGCTGGTGCATCAGATTTGGTAGACTTGTGTTTGAGACATTTTAGAACAGATTCAATAATATCAGAATTTTTTTTGAGTCACTCCTTACTGTTGTGATAATGCTGGAGGTTTTCGTATCTCATGTTGGTCTTGTGAAGGAGAGACTTGAGTGTCTTGAAGTCGTAGATTTTGCCCTCGTTTTGTGGTGGAGCTTTCGATGGGTTGAATGCGGTTCCAGCTTCACCAGACAGAGCTTGAGCTAAATCTCAGAGCACCTTTAGTTCAACTGCTGTTTTCCAAAAGTGGTTCCGATTAAGTGAACTGATTTCACCTTGTGCCTCCAGGTGGCATCTTGGACCAAATACTGGGTGGCTCTGTGTGGAACCCAGCTCTACTACTACGCTGCCAAGTCCCTGAAGGCCACCGAGAGAAAACATGTAAGTCACACTGACACACTCACCCTGGTCACTGTGTTCTATGGTTTCAAGGGGGGTGTCGTTTGTTTGAGCAGGGAGGGGGGTGGGCAGCCAATAACAGCACAGTCTCCTGAATGCATCCCCAGATCCAGTCTGAGTTTTGACTACGTATACAAACAAACTCCAACATCATCTGGGGCGCAGTAGAATATTTTAACAGCTGATATCTCTGGTGGATCTCAATTGCTGCTCCAGAGCTGACGACAACGCTATTTTATGTGTGTGTGTCATTACTTTTGTACACACGTTCAGTTATTATTTATTGATCTTCACCCTGACATTAATTAAACCTGCAACACTGGAAGTTTCCATATGCAACATAATCTCCAGTAAATAAAGACATTGGTTTTTAGGGGAAATATCAACATGACCGCTCAATAATTAACCTAGTGCTGATACATTAACAGAATTATACTCGTGCACTTAATACTCACTTAGGTTTATTCTTTAGTTAATTACTACAGGGACAGAATATTTAAAAGGTTCATTATTAATGAACAGACATCACTTAAGGTGCTTTTTTTCTTTTCGGGTGATCATTTATAATAGTGAGCATGTGTTTTTTGTTTTTGTTTTTTTTTTTTCCTGTTGAGTATAGGCGGTCTTTATTGCGACCTATTGGGTATTGGGTATTGGGTTCCTATTGGGTATTGGGTATTGGGTTCACACCACCAAAGGAATGTGGACACATGCGACCCAGACCACTCCCAAATGTACTCAGAGATTAAATGCGTCCTGGGTGTGTTGCCCAGAACAGATGTTAATGTTAAATCTGAATAGGCCAGAATATACCTTAAATCTTCAGTTGCAAGTTTTGATAAAAGTCTGAGTAAATGTATCAAATGACTCAGTAACACAGTGTTTAATAGACGACACATGATAGCCATTACTTACTTTTAAAAGGTTTAATTAGAATGAACTTAGAGAAAAACATTCACATCATTGTGCTTTGTACTTGTACCAGGAACAAAAAGGACGACAAAAAGCAAACCATGTATTCATATAATTTACAAACAACTAGACTGGATGTGTGACTGTATTCACTCCTTCATTTTGACAAGACTTTGTACTGGAACGGTACAGAGGGAGCTCAGAGGAGAAGAAAGGAGGCGGGAGGAACAATCAGACCGGGGGAAGAAAGTAGATGAGTGTTCGGGGTCTGGAGCAGTGGGGGGGCAGACAGATGGTTGCACTCATTGAATAATGAGACCAGTGACTTCACTGCAGTCCTGTGTGTCACTCACAGGCTAATGAGAACCTTGTGGAGCATATATGCATGACTGAGAGGTTACACACACACACAGAGTCACGAAGCTTGTGTTAATATTTCTTCTGCTTCTGTTTCAGCATATAGACGACCAGTGACTGCATGAGGAGGTTAATTATGTGTTTTTTTTTACTTGTCTTCTGACCAGTTCAAGTCCACGTCCAGTAAGAGCGTGTGTGTGGTTGGTCTAATGGCCATGATGGCTGATGATCCAGAGCATCCTGATGTTTTCCTGCTGACTGACTCAGAGCATGGTGAGGCTCACACGCATGAAAAAGCAAAGAGGAAACCATTAACACCCTCTTCTCTCTGAAAAGACAAGCAATGAGACGTTAAACTGGGTCAGCTAGTTTTTGAGTGGTGGCAAAGTCTAATGACCAGATTTAGTTTTAGACTCAGTGTTTGGGTTTTAGTGGGCATTTTTTTCCTAAGCGTTACAGGTGTTATTCTTGGCTCCGTTTACACCGACAATATTTCTTCAACACGATCGAAATCATTCTGATTGAACGTTCCACCTCATCTGTTTACACAGACGTAAAATGACCTGCTGAGATATGTTTACATTCTGCAACACATCAAAGCAGAACTTTTTGGACGCGCAGAGAGTGGTTCTGTCTGCCGAGGAACGTCAGAGCCGCTGGAAGTATATCAGAAGAAGACATGTTTTACTGACAGCATTGTAAACTTTCCCTCCAGTTACAGCTTAGTTCCTCTTTCCTCCCGGATACTCATCACGTACGCTGGTGTAAATAGGAGCCAAACGTTCTGAACTCAGTCAGCGCAACTAGAGCGGAACTGTCAGATCGAGTGTTTACATGTTTACTAAGTGCTAATATTTTCCTACTAAACAGTTTATCAAAGGTTTACACTACCCCTCTCAATCTGATAAATAATTCCTCTCATTCAGGACAATCTGTTCCAGTGGAGTTTGTTTCCTTTATTATTATTTTTTTTTTAAGTTAGCTTTTGCAAATAATTAGCAGAATACTATGTACCACCTAAGAAGCCAATGATGCAGCAGACTCTCTATTCGTTAAACCCTCTGGATGCTGACCTACTGAGCTGGATGAGCTGCCTGTTCTCTCATCTTTCACTAACTCGCTCACTAGAAGCTAAATCGTCAGATACAGTAATGAGAGGAGGAGTAACAAGACTAAAGCTTCATACGAATGGATGCGTGAATACTCTGAATAATATCTGTGACATCGTCCGTTATCCAGGTCGTGGTGTGTAGGGAAAAAAATACCGCTAAACATAAAGACAACAGGACTCATTAGGTTTTTTTTTTTTAAATGTTAGTGGTTTCTAAATGAGTGGTCGGTATTTGATGTTCCTCATCTGAAACTTCAGCGATCGGGGTCATGAGTCTTAGTGGTGTCTCTGCCGCTGGATCGTCTGAGCTCTAGTTATTGCTGAGCAATAGAGATAGAATTAATTAGTTCTGTTTTCACTATGAGATAAAGGTCATCAGTAAATATTTTTCTGCGCGCACTTATACGTTAGTCATATCTGACATTCTCCACGCGGCTCATCACACTTTGTCCCGAACGGTTTCACTGTGGCTTTGTTTTTATTTTAATGCTCGGGCCAAAGTCGAGTGAGGCTTCGGCCATCTTTCCAGAGCGTCGAGAGAGCAGGTGGAAAACGAGAGGCTTGGCGCCTCACACTGTTTGTCTCCATTCCCTAGGTAACACCTACAAGTACCAGGCGGGGAACAGAATGAACGCTCTGCTGTGGTTCAAACATCTGAGTGCTGCCTGTCAGAGCAATAGGCAACAGGTACGTGGCCACGCACGCACATTAACGTACGCTGAGCTGACCTGTTACCTACGGTTTGTAAACCTCACTCTTTTACCCAGGTGCCAGCCAATCTGATGTCATTTGAGTGACCCGTGCTGGGGAGTGCAACTGAGCGAAGAGGAGAGGAAACAGACGAGGAGGACGGGGAGGAGTGCTGACTGAGTAGTGGGAGCTTTCACTGCCATGAGCTCTAACCGCCGATTCTCTGATTCTAGCCCCTGGCCTCACTGCAGCCTCACCTGCCACCACTGCCTTAACCCTGCGTGTGTGTGTGTGTGAGAGAGTGTGTGTGTGTGTGTGTGTGTGAGAGAGTGTGTGCTCGTGTAAGTGAGTGTGAGTCTGTGTGGATGAAGGTGACTGTTTTGGATGTATTGACTACTGAACAAGGACCTGCACCACTGCTCTCGTCTCCCATTTGCTCTCAGTGTCTTTTGTTCAGCACTTCCTCCGAGCCCCTGGGCTTCTCCTCTCTCAGTCAGACGGACGGACAGACAGACTGTCCACGGAGGAACAGAAATAATCCTCTCCTTTATTCTTTTTGGCAAGGGGTTGACTGTTTTTGATTTGCGGCCCCGCCGTACTGGATACAAAATTACAAACCGCACACTCACATCGGACTAACCCGTTGGACTTCTGAGGGTTTGAAAACACCTTTTTACTAACTTGATTCGCACTCGTTGGTCACTTGCATCTACTCACAAGAATATTTACATGAACCATGCACTCACACACACACTCACACACCCACACACACACAAGCCTATTTGATTGCATCGTCGTAAACGTTAAGGGCTCTGATTTGCAATCAATTCCAGCAGAAATAACTCCCACACTTCCTGAATGTGTCTAGTTTTTATTACAGACGTGGCCCCCGTTTTTGTCACACAGTCAGTGTTCTGTTCGTACGTGTGTGTGCGTGTGCGTGTTTGTGAAACTGCATTGGGTGGTGTGTTTACTTAAATTAGAGAAATCTGTGTTCCACATAGGTACGATAAACCCAGAATCTAAGCTAAGACGCGTTCACGGTTAGTTCCACCTTTCCAAACCCGCATTTCTTTGTTCTCCAGTGTTGTCTGCTCTGCGTCGCCCGACGTCAGCTTAGAGAGTCAACACTCGCTTCAATCGAGCTCACACACACTAAACACTAAAGACTTGAAACTGTGAAAGAGTCCAAGCGGGAGAGCAACATGAACTCATCATTACGTGATTTTATCTCCGCTTCTGCTTGTTGTTTAAAAAGGTTGGAGCCTCTGGTCTGGAGCAGACACTCAAAGCTACCTGGAGCCATACAGAGTCTATTTTAAATCTTGTTTATGTTGTTTTGTGTTAGTTTCTTTTCCTTTTGTTGGGAGGGAGGGTGCAGTTCACAGTATTACCATGTAGTAGATGATTGCACGACAATGTACTATTTTTTTGTCTGTTACATTTGAATGTTACGTTTTTGTTTCTTCCCCTTTTTTTGGAGCATTTATTTTGAGTATTTTATGTACTTGTGAATTTTATTTCATCTTTCCTGTCTTTCTTTCATTTTTCTTTTTTTTTTTATTGCCCCTTTTCCTGTTAACCAGGACTCGGCTTGAATTCAGGCCCTGACTTATGTTGCATATGATTTGGAAATAGCTTCAGCACCGTGGCTATAATTAGTGCCAAGTGACATTAGCGTCACTGTTTTTCGAGTTGACAAAAGCTTAGGTAGGCGAGAGAGCAGCAGTGTGATGAGGAGCTGGTGTGTTTCAGTGGAGAAAACCTGTGATCTTCAGTTTCCACAGATGGACTGTTGCTGTTTGTTTTTGTGAAAACATGAGCAGGATGATAGTGAAGATGATGATGTGGTGATTTTTGCCCTGTAATCAAACATCAATTCAAATTATAATGATTTTTTTTAAATCGCTGTTTACACCGTATGTTTACACAATCTTTTGCCCAGTAGCACAATCCCTTCACTGGTCCATATGTACTGTGTTTACTAGTGTTATTAGATATATCAGAGCTAGTTTCAGACTGTTGTCTGCTCCACCGTCTGTCCTCGTCTCCAGGCTAATGTCCACTTCACAGAGACACACTGATGCATTAAATACTTTCATCATCAACATTGTACAATCTAACCATTCAGCTTAGCTAGTTAGTTTATGTCACGCAAACATCAACCCAACTCCGTGCCCTCATGACGTAGTGAGACGTGGTGGCGGATGAACCTGTGGAAGAATGAGTGAGGAAGCCAAAGACGGGCCTATGAAATTTAACGGTCGCCGCACGTGTCTGTGCGCCCGTGCATACGTCTCTATTTTTTTAAAACGTCGTAATTGAAGACAGATAAAGCAATCTCTTGAGGCTGCCGTCTGCTGCTGAGCAGCGGGGATTAACCAGCTACCTAATCTCATCTGTGCGACTGACTGCCAGCTCTCGCTGCGTTTCCACAGTGCAAGAAATGTGAGGACTCGTGGGCAGATAGGATGTGGAAACTGAACTGTGTCCGCCGCGGCTGTTTAATCGAGCAGATGCTGTTTGCACCAACAAAAATTGTGGAGGCTGACGGCTCTTTGACTTGTGCTGGTTGGTCAGAGAGGGCTATGAATGAATTCACCGGGAAAAACGGAGCTCAGTGTGTGGTTGAGAGACTGTTTGCCCGATGCCGACGACTACTCTCTTAACTGACAGTTAACCTGCTGTTCTTTGCAATATATTGACTTGGTGTGTGCAGCTAAGCGAGGATAAAAGCATCGGGATGTGTTCGAGGGACTGTGGACACGCGGAGCTGAGGTGGTGGAGTCGTCATTGCCATCACGCTTCCTGTTTTTGTATTTGCTTTATCTAATGTTTTTTGATGGAAATGAAAGAAAAAGACGGTTGAAACGGAAACCAAGGCCGGATGTGGATACAAGTTTTAAACCTAACCGTGGCAGATAAGTAAATATTGTTTGAGGGTGGCGTCATTCGTTTGAGTTTAATGGTATTTTCTTCTCAGAAACAACCCACATCATGTTCATAGCTTTTTGTGAGGCTTTCCTCGCTGTAACCTGAGTTTACATGGTTTTCCTCCTTTTTTTTTTTTTTTTTAACCATTTCTGTACACTGTATGGTCAAAATAATGGAAACACCTGTTTAATTTGAGTAATTTCTTGGACTTCAAAGCCGATCATCTGTTTTTGGATGAGAGTAGAAATTAAAATAAGCTTTGGCTGAAAAGAAGAAAGTTCCCTTCTCTGCATTAGTCACATGTTGTTTCCTTTAAACTGACCATATTGTCTGCAAATGCACAATTTGCCCTGTATTAACAGTTTCGATTGAATCGCCTCCTGAGTTCAGTCTTTTTAACGGTCAGGCAAAAAATGTTTAACAGTCGACATGAAGGGTTCAGCCGGAGGAAGTGTTACTCTTTGATTCGATGGACCAGTGGAACCAATGTGAATCTTTTGCCTCCAGCGCAGCAGTCATTCACTGTTTACCAAGGACAGCAACGGTGACTTTCATTCAGGTCATCCACGTTGGAGTGAGGGGTGTATAGATGGCCTTTGACCTTCACCCTTTACCTGGTGTTGTGTGTGCGTGTGTGTGTGCGTGCGCGTCTATGTCACGACCGTGGCGAGCGCTGTGACCTCACCTGTGAGTGATGCGCTGCCTAGTGTGAAGACTGAGAACCAATAAACACTCTGCCCTTTTTTACTCCACACATCGGTTTGATGTTCTGTTCATGGTTTTGTGTTTTACTGAAATTGTTCTTGCCATTTTCACACTTCATGCATTTTTAGGAATGAGTTTGACACTATTATTATTGATTAGCTTTATGTCCTCCTTATAGTATCGCCAATCTTTAAAAAGGTATTTACGTTGGTTGCTGTGATTCTGCTGGATAATTTTTATTTAATTGTGTTTAATATTCAAATGGCGCAGGACTTTGCTTGGTTACATTCTCATTCGTGAGAGTATTTGTCTTGGCTTTTCATTACTTAAAAATATTGGACTCTGTAGTAACGAGGAGTAAGTCAGTGTAGGGAAATATAAAATACTTATATAACATTTCTGACATCTAAAACAGAATTAAGAATATGAATTATTTAAATTATACAATAAAAAATTTAATTGTGTAGAATTTGAAAATAAATAAAATGGGAAAGGGAACCACTGTGGGAGGATACAGTGCTATAGTTTTTCTTAACTAGACATGATTATTTATACTGTACATCGGGGGTGTCAAACTCATTTTAGTTCAGCACAAGTGGGCCGGACCAGTAGGATGACAGAATAATAATTTATAAGTAACGACTTTTTCCATTTGTTTTAGTGCAGAGAAGAACAAATAAGTAAGGAGAATGATTAGATCTAATAAACTATCCTTTTAAAAATGTAATCTCTTGAAAAATAAGTGTAATTTGGGCTCATTGCTTTCTGGACATTGTTTAGTCCTGGGTCTCAGTGTTGTGTTGTGATCACTTGACTAAATTAGTGGATAAATAAGGAATATCAGTTATTTTCAGCCTTCTATGCTTTTTTTTTTTTTTTTTTTGCACTTTCCAAATTCATGCTGCGGATCAGATCAGACCCGTCTCTCGCATACTTGATGTTTTGTTATCGCGCCGCCCCCTGGTGGCCTGTTGCTGACGGTGCAGGAGCAGGAAATGTTTCGGAAGTGGACACGGCAGCCGGAGAAGGAGTCGAAGAAACAGGGCGGAGAAAGGTAGCTGCCGAGGGGGACAGGGAAAATGACAAACACTCGTCCGTTTTAGCCCCGGGCCAAGCAAATAATATATTTAACTTTCCTGTCACAAAGCTCTGCGGCCAGTCGGAAAGCTGCTTGCTCTGCGGTGGACGGCCACACGGTAAGTTAAATCAGCCTGCTCAGTAAACACCACAGACGGACGACGGCTGTGTGCAGCTAGCGAGCTGCTTTAGCTAACATACACACACACACACGGATAGCCAGGTGTAGACAGCTAGCTCTGCTGAGAGAGATGTGACTACACCGAGGGCTGACATGGTGACCCGAAAAGACGAATAACGAGTGGTTACGGTAGGCGGTGGCTTATTGAGGTTTTTGTCGGGGGGTTTTTCTGTGCGGTCAGTGCTGGGCAGTCGTCGTCATCTCACTGTGGAGGCAGCGGATCCATGAAAGACTGATTGTACGGGGGAAGCAATTTGCCTGCGTGGCTTAAAAAACCTGCGTGTGTCGCCGTTATTTACGATGCCGTGGGTCGCTGGTGGCTAGCTGGTGTCAGTAGTCTGGCGGCGTTACGTAAAGGCGGCGGAGTCACAGGACAGGTAAACGTGGCAGCCGCGTTCGTTTTACTGTCTCAATTAGCCAGGTCACACCCCGCCCGCCGGAGACGTGTTGGTTGGAGGGACGGGCAGGGTTGTGTTCAGGGCGGCTGCGGGGTGCAACACCTCACCTGACCCCTCTCTGCACCGCAGCGCGACGACACGTCCATCATCTTCATCCTCCATCCTCCTCCTCCTCCTCTTCCTCCTCAGACACACAGGACCCCTTCAAAGACCAGGAAGCTTCAATGCTGTGAATGTTTCCCACCTGCTTTAATACAGCCCAGAGTGTCATTACAGGCTGTTTACACACTGTATCAGAATGTAAATACAGCCTGTTTACACAGTGCTCAAGTTCATCGGTTGAATTACTAATGGACACACACTGACACGGATGTGGTTACATATCCTAGAGGTGTTGGTCTGTGCTGCAGTACTGGGTCATCCTCCGTCCTGGGGGGAAACTAGCCAGAGGGAGCAAATCGATCAGTTTCCCCGACACATATTATCAATAGTACGTTTTTGACCTCTCTTTCCTCTGTCCTCTTTTTCTTTTTTTTTTCTGCTCATTTCAGTTCACGCTCTCTCTCCTGTGACTGCTCAGACCGAAGCTGCACGGGAAAAAAAGGCTGCGAAAAGCCGGCATCCTCCGCGAGAGCTCGTGTCAAAAGTGCTGGCGGCCGGGGGAGATCTAAGGGCCATGCATCAGGGGTGAGGGGGATTCGCTGCGGGGGAGACACACGCACGGCATCGGGCGAGGAGCGGGTCGGGGCCGGGGCCGGGGCCGGGCGGAGCGGAGATGAAGCTCAAACAGCGCATGGTGGTGCTGTGTGCCGTGCTCCTCCTGCTGGGCCTGGCCAAGATTTTCCTGCTGGATGGAGGTGAAGGATCTGCAGCCACCCGCCGGGACCTCCGAGCGTTTCGAAAGGTCAGGGTGCGAGAGTCGTTTTTGTATTTCATCAGGAACTAATGTGTAAAGTTGTGCCGCCGTTGTGTGGAAGAACAGGATGCACAGGAAGATCTCTGCTTGGCATCGAGTCGTCAGTGCGACCAGAGATCATTTACAACATGTTCCTTGCTCAAATCCAACAGATGGAAGCCGGCCTCTCCCTGTCTCGGGGGGCACGCCTCACTCACACCCTGCAGTCTCCATGGGAGATAGCGAGCCAGTGGGTTGGCCCCAGAGAGGTGTACCCGGAGGAGACCCCGGAGCTGGCTGCTGTGCTCACCGCCATGAGCACTGCCAGGATAGAGCGAGCCGATGTGGGCTACAAGGGGACGCAGCTCAAAGCCTTGCTGGTGCTAGACGGAGGTCAGAAAGTGGTCTTCAAACCCAAGAGGTCAGAGGTTTTTTAGCATCGGATTCAACTGCTTAAATGTCCCGTCTGAGTGTGATCAAAGTGTCTTACGTTTGTTCTTTAAACTCCTTCAGGTACAACAGAGACTACGTGGTTGAAGGAGAGCCGTACGCAGGCTACGACAGACACAACGCAGAGGTGGCTGCTTTTCACTTGGACAGGTTTGTTCAAGCACTCAAGTGGTTTTGACCGTCATTCCTGCTCCATCTCTGGTCTATCAGTGCAGCAGCGTGTCCGTTTTAATCTTCTGGTGTCGTGACCTGTTGCTCCGTCCTCTCTGCAGGATCCTTGGGTTCAGGAGAGCGCCTCTGGCCGTGGGTCGATACCTTAACCTGCGAACGGAGATCAAACCTGTAGCCACAGACCAGCTGCTGAGCACTTTCCTCATGCAGGGTGAGCGTCTTCCCACCGCTCTGTCTTCTTTCACACCTCAGAAATAAACTTCTAATTACCCAGTCAAATTTCCTCCCGTGGGATTAACTATGATCTATTCTGTTCTGTTCTATTCTAATGAGAAGTTATTGTTTTCAGGTCTCTCAGAGTGAGGCTGGGGATTTATTACATGAATGATTTCAGGGTTTTTGATTCATCTGTCCACTTTCTTTCACACCTTGATCTCAGGTTTCAGTTTCAGTTTTAACTCGCCTTTATTTTTTTTATTGTTTCATCGTACCTTTCTTTGTCAGCACACTAAACCAGGACACACTTGGTGAGTTCAATTTGTTGAAGGTGCGGTTGCTGCTGATATAATAGTGTAATGCAGGCACAGGCCAACACAGGGGGTCAAGTTAGTAATACTTGACATTTATTTCTGTGGCTTTGGAAAGACTTTCTAAAGTATGAGAAATAGCTTTAGCTTAGGTTTGGAGACAGCAAAATATTACAGAAAACCAAACTTGTCTAAAATCTGGGGGCATGCGGATGCAGTTTTAAAGATATGTTCATTTGGCAGGTGAAAGGGTGTAATGGCATGATGCAAATGTGAAAACTAATCACTTGGTGTCTGCTGACTTAGATATGCGCATCATCTTCTTTTTCTTAAACCTGTTTGGTATTGGATAATTGAATCCTGAAATAAACCCTTTAGGACAATTGATAAGCGTAGCTGTTATCAAGCTCCTTTGAGGGAGCATGTGGTCTATATCTGGAAAGAGATGTTTTCGAGACCAATAGGAAAAACACAACATGCAAAAATATTTCCAATTCATTACGAGACAATGAGACAATCCTGATTTTATATATATATATAGATATATAGATATATAGATATAGATATATAGATATAGATATAGATATATAGATAGATAGATATATATATAGATAGAATATATGATATAATATATATATAGATATATATAAGATAGTATTATATAGATATAGATAATATAGATATATAGTATAATATATAGATTATATAGATAGATATAGATATAGATAGATAGATATAGATATATAGATATAGATATATAGATATAGATATAATATAGGATTTTTTTTTCAATTAAATAAAAGATTAACTATCCTTAGACTGCAGCTTTAGCTATTTATTACATATTAAGCTTTGTTAAACTATGATGATGAGGGTGATTGAGATTTTGTTCGCGTAGCCTCTCCTAACATTTAACATAAGCCTTAACATTTTCATTAAAGCTATAGTGTGGCAGCAAAACTTCCTTGTGTTTTGCAGCATAACAGATTTTCAAATGTGTAAAGAAGCAATTCATTTTACCTCAACCACAGAGACAGAGTCGTAGACCACAGGAGTTTGTCCTTTTAGACCAAAGTGTTCTGGGGACTGCCTGAGGGTAATTAACCAGTGGGGAAATCCCCACAGAACTACGTATTTTCAAGGGCGTTACCACTCACAATGCTCAGTTGATATGATACGGTAATAACTATGAAGAAGTGTGGCGTAATACACAAGAGTTACGAATGAAACATGGTCTCAATGAATTCCCCATCTCTGTCGGTCATTAGGAATAAAATAGAAGCCGGAACCTGTCCAAGAACAGTTTCTGTGTCCAGGATCACGACAAATACTAATTACCGCTGCTGCTGTTCCCATTAGAGAGCACTGAAAGAGGAGACGAGATTATAGTCTGCAGGCGAATGTCACATGCTCTCACCATTATTTATGTAATACCTCTCACTGCCAAAGGGGGTAGACAGAAGCTCACCCCTATAGCTTTAAGGCTGCAGTTCATAACTTCCTTATTTAGCAACACCGGCACACACTACAAGATATTAAGATGATTGCACCAGAGGAAGCAAGCAAGGAGCGGTGCACCACATGATGTCATCTCCTTTCATCTCAGGGGGCAGCAGATGTTACATCCTTGTGGTTGCAAGTTCAAGTGTTGTATGTTTGCAAATGTTTTTTGGAAATGGCCTTGAGTTGCACCTGTTGTTAGGGCCACGGGGAAACTCCTGAGGCGCTGCCCTTTACAGCTATGAAATAGTCCCGAGGCCCTGTTGTCATACTGCATGTTTCTTCTTATTTTTCATCTTCCTCCCTTTTTTTTGTCCCTTAACTCGTCAAGTTATGTATCAAACGTCCGGATTGATCGGGGTCGGTGTGCTGTTACTTTTCTCTACGAAATACTAATTTACTGACCATGATCCTTTTTGGAGAAATTCAGAGATTATAATAGGTGTGTATTGCGCGGAATGTTCGTGCTAGAGTGGGTGACATCATCAGCCAGAGTGGAGGAAGGTGTCTGAAACTTTTCTGTTTCCACACTCCTCCTTGTCACAATTTACACTCTACACATGAGTTTTTCCACACTTGTAGACAAACTTGTTCTGTCTCTGACACGTACACATGCATGCACCACTCTCTCAGACTGGTTTCTATGGCAACGTAATGCTGAGTCACCGAAACCGCGGACTGTGCTATATGTAGGCTAACTGTGCTAACTCTAAGCTAAGTGTGCTAACTGTATGCTAACGGTACTAAATGTGGGTTAAGTGTGCTAACTGTACTATATGTATGTTAACTGTGCTGACTCTGAGCTAAGTGTGCTAACCGTATGCTAACAGTACTAAATGTGGGTTAAGTGTGCTAACTGTACTATATGTAGGTTAACTGTGCTAAATGTAGGCTAAGTGTGCTAATTCCCATGCTGACAGAGATGGTACCCCCGGCAGTAGCCCTTTCAGAACTTCCCAAAGGGAATTTTCTAGTTTGCCATTGTTGCACTCAGGTCCTTATAGCTCTCCACTGGACATCTGTGCTCTTATACTGAAGATCAGTGGCAAGTATTTATACCCAAGGAATAGAACAGGGCACACAGCCAAATAAGGAGTGTAACCCTGCTCAACTCTTCGTCTAGGTATCGGTGGAGAGAACATCCAGCTATCACACAGACACCAGGTCTCCAGAAGTATCGTTTCCAGGCTTTTCACTTGCTTTGATCTTACAAATGTCCGTAGTGCACAGTGTCAGATAATCTCATGAACATCATCACTCACTTCTTCCACATCATGGACTGCTTCAACTTGGGACTTGGAAGAGCTACTTGTGACCAGACTGTAACTTTCTGTCTTGTCATGTTGCTTCAACATATTGACACAATGTCGTTTCCTCTTGATGCTTTCGGTAATACACTAGTTCCTTCCTCCAGTAGAGCACAACTCGCGCATGAGGCTGCCACCTCTGTGCTGCACTGTTGGGACATTGTTGTTTAGTTTTCGAGTGCCCCCCTTCCTCTGTCAGACGTCACAATGACCAAACAGTTAAAATTAGTTTTTATCAGATTTGAGGACATTTCCCCAAAAGCTGCAAACTGTAGCCACGTCTTTTTATGGTTATTCTGGAGCAGTGGCCTCTTCCCTACAGGGCAGATTTTCAAATTATGTCGATGCAGGACTTGTTTTACTATGCATACATTTGTTTTTTGGATCTGTTTGCTCTGGTGACTTCACAGGGTTTTTTTGCTGTTGTTCTCTAACTGATTGCACTCTTTGTGCCAAAGTTCATCCATCTATAGGAAACCTGTGGTGTTTATACATTTTCCCTTTGACATTGTTTCAGCATGGTAATATTAAATGACACTCACATTACAATATCCACATTATACAGTTTACTAACTGCTGTCTGACTGGCTTCATTTTCCAGAACGAAGCACTTTCACACACCAGACATATTCAGTCGTATGATTCTTACTAATACTAATGAGGCCAAGTGTCATTCCGCACACTTGCGTGTCAGAGCTTCTCTCCCTTCCTGAAAGTGGGTTATCTGATTTAAATGTGCATAAACCAAAACATAATTGTTTTTCCCAGGAAAAGGCAGGAAGGAGGATATACATATATTATATAATGATCTCTCTGCACTGAAGGGCCAGGGGGGGTGATCACGCATAACAGAAAATGCAAAGCTAAAACAAGAAATAAAAAACGTGGGAAATTTCCACCAAACATAAGCCGATACAGAGATGTGTCATTTAGTCCCTGGCGGTTGTTTTGAACAGAGAAAACTTTCACATATGAAGTTTTGATTTTATTTGACTACATTTTCAAATACCTGTCACATGACAAATATTTTACATCTTCTGACAGTTTTCAGAAATACTTTGAAACTTCAAATGCCTCTCCCCTCCTACAGATTATCTAAAGGAAGTATTCCCCTCTTTAGGTAGGTGGACCAAGCTTTGATCTGCATCAGCAAACTGTGATCAAACATATATATTTGCATGTAAGAAATTTAGGGCTGAACTAGTAGTATATTTTTTAGAGTTACGGTTTAACTTGAGATAAGACGTGATAGAAGTAATTTGATCTATAGAAAGAAAACCATATCACTATAATTTTCTGGTAACTACAATTCTCCATCCCAGTTCTGGTTCATAAGAGTGATAAACATATGACAGGATCTAGTGTTATGTCCACTTTTCATGCAGCCTTGGGCCGCATACCCTCCTCTCTGCACCTTTAATAATCGCGACTAGTTAATCCATGATAATAACAGCCACCGGCTCAGCTCAGCTCTTGTCAGACGATTGTAAAGGGCTGTCCTCCGAACTAGTGCTGAAATAGTTTTTTTATCACTCAGCAGAAATTCATCAGTGACTGTTATTTTAAAATAAATTTTTTCACACGTCATCTTCTACAACAGCTTATCAACAGTAGGGATGCGGGGGTTGTCCATAGTAATTTCAGTCGCCTGTAGTTAAAACATAACACATTTGATGTTTCAGGTTTCAGAGAAATTCGTGTGACGTCAAACCAAGTGTTTGGGTCAGATCTACTGATTATTAACGTATCCTGTGTGTTTGCTGTGAGTAGTCGCCTGAGTCGAGTATGTGTGTGTGCGTGTGAAGCTGTAAAAAAATTGTTCTCCTCTCCTCATGTTTCTGTTCATCCCCGCAGGTAATAATACGTGCTTCTATGGGAAATGTTACTACTGTCGGGAGAGTGAGCCAGCGTGTGCCGAGGGAGAGACCATGGAGGGGTCGATAACCCTTTGGCTTCCAGACGTCTGGCCGTTGCAGAAACACAGGCACCCGTGGGGACGCACGTACAGAGAAGGGAAACTGGCCAGGTAGGTGTTCAGTGAATCCATATTTGGCGTTGTTTTAAGTCTAAGAGGAGAGGAATTGTCTTTCACTGCACTACCACTTACCACTTGCCAAGGCAATAGAAGTAAGGCAGTGATTAGTTTTGAAGTCAGGGGAAGTCCTCTGATTTGAATTACGGTGTTGATGGATGTTTTTCTGCTGATAGTTGTCATCATCAGCAGTTCTTCCATAACGATACCATTGTAGAGGTTCTAAAGAGACATGTAGATTCTCATGTTATTCCCACCTACTCTTTGATTCTGAGAAGTAGTTCCTGGTGAGGTAAGACAAACAAAAGTTGGGGAGGGTGCATGAATAGATGTGTGAGATGTCATTTGGTGTGAACTGATATCTGCTACGACTTGTTATCATGTCAGAGCACATGAAGCTGTTTGAATCCCAGGAGCTGGTTTAAATAATGTATCAAAAATATTTCTCTGAATTCGGGGGGTCTGACTTCCTTTCTTCATCCCCTCCCTCTGATGAACAGACACACAAACACCTACATAGTCTGCTGTGATGTTTCTAAGAACATTATGTACTTAGATTAATCAACTAACAGGGGGCGGATTTTTTCTATTTATCTTCAGCAGCTCAGAGCCATGAGAGGGTTAATAGTTGCAGCTGTTGTTCACGTGTGACCAACCTTTTTTTTTTTTCAGTTAATAATCGAGATCAAATCATCACAAATCACCAACCGAGTAAAACTGAAGACTTTTCATAAGAGTTCATGACGACTAAACTGCAACCCCATTATTTTTATTTTGTTTTTTTTTTTTCAAAAACACGAAGACAGATTTGTTAATTGTTTTTTTTTTTTTTTTTTTTTTTAGGGTTCAGAGTTTGTAACATTCAAAAGTATGTATAATAATTAATTAATATAATAATAAATGATGTCATATAGGTGACATTTGAAGGGAACTGTATATTGCACCTTTAGTAGTATTTCTGGGGGAGGGGGGGGGGTTTCGTGTGTTATTTTTTTGTTATTTCAAAGCATATGTTGAAGTGGAAACTCTTCACAGGTTCTTTCATGTAGCTAGAAACAAATCATCAGCACGTCATATTGCTACATCAGAGAGAATTTGTCGTTGTCACAACAATTCACTCTAACTGCTGATATAATATTAACCAGAATCTTTTTTTGAGTATTTCACTTAGAGCTGATTTGCATCATAGAGGAGCGTACTTCTGCTGAGCTCAAGTTTCCGTCCCAGCAGTGATTTGAGGACTCTGCAATAATGACTGAGAACTTCTAACAGCAACAGATTTTCTTCTTCTGCATTTATATTTAAATGAGTTTGGAGAAATGCAAACCACCTAAAATGTTAATATCACAGAGAAGAATCTGTTCCGTTATTGAAACCAAATGAAACAACGCGTCACCTCAGAGTCATCATTAAAGATATCCTTTCTATTTCTAGGAACTGTTCTATCCTGCCTGGCAGAGAAAAGGAGCAATATCTTTATTAAAAGTGCTGTGTTTTCTAACACTCTTCTACCTATTGACCCACAAAAGGTTTACAATCATAACGATACATCTGCCCACCTTTTAACACAAACATGCATGAATTGAATCCTAACTCTCTGGCCGGCACCACTGTGGGATACAGAGTGGGACATTAAAACGAACAGGGGCTTGGTCTGTGTGACAATAATTCAACAAATGTCTGACCGGACGTGTGACATAGCTATATTTTTACCTGCTCATAAAAAAACAGCTACAGCTGTAAAGTTGTGTAATCTGTGTCTGCACCTCATCCAGGTGGGAGTATGATGAAAGCTACTGTGAGGCGGTGAAGAAGATGCCCCCGTACGACGCAGGGCCGAGGCTGCTAGACGTCATCGACTCGGCCATATTTGATTATCTCATTGGCAACGCTGACCGACATCACTACGAGAGTTTCCAGGATGACGGAGGCGCAAGCATGGTCATCCTGCTTGACAATGCTAAGAGGTCAGTAATAATCAGCGTGATGTACCTCTGACATACTGGGACAGAATTAAAATGCTCATGTATACAAACACGTCTTGAGACAAAAGTTCATGGCTCACTCACACGATCGAGCAAGTGGGCTCAAGACCCCTGTGAGTCAGACTTCATCCAGCTGGGGATGGCTGCTGCCCTCAAGGAGTGTCATCAATATGGGGTGTATGGTCTGGTCTGATCTGGTCTGATCTGGTCTGGTTTAGGTGGGTGGTACATGTCTAAGTAACATGTAAAAGTTAAGATCTCTGTCAATTCCTCCTACTTAAGCTTGGTTGGTATGCAGCTTCTCGTTTGTAAGAATTTCCAAAAGTTATCCTCTCCCTCCTGATTTGAAGCCCTGGTTTCTTATAGAAGAAACTTATACATATATTTTTTTTGCTCATTTTCTGTTAATGCACCTAGCGGTCGTGCATTCTTGGGAGACATAGGAGGTCACCCGCGTGTTATCTCTGACAGTGTTGGTGTGGTTTGTGTTATTATTGTTGAACGCCGGTTGCCGCCTACGTAGGCATGTGCACTGCTTGTTGTTGCTGTCAAACTGAGTTGTCTTCGGGACAAATAAAGTTGTAATAATTGGAACTGAATTGAACTGTAATGTAACTCATGGGTCAGGTCAGCCAAAAACACAAATATTTGAACAGATCTCTTATCGTATGTAAGAAGTTAAGAATTTGTTTTGACATTTTCCTGTGTGGCCGTCCTCACTTATCTTCGGTGAAACTACTTCATAACTGACTCACTTTGAACACCCACTTCCATGAAGTGAGGATGCCGAGCTGTCTATCCTTCTTTGAAGTTAGTCTGTTTTTTTCTAATCAGAAACTCAACAGTGGAAAATTTAAGTACCATTTTTTTAGTTGTCAGAACGAGTCTATGTGAGATAATAAACAAACCTTTCAAGGCAATAATGGTTGGCTAACCAAATTACCTTTCTGCATATTTCAGTACATGTGGCTGTCGCTAGCACATTGATCCAAGGAGTTCATTCTCACAGACCACATGTTTGCTTTTGAAGTCTATGCAGCTGTATCACGCATGTGGTAACGCACAAGTGCTCAGGCTGACATGAACAGAAAGTGATAAGTTTAAGTAAACATGGTGCAGAACAAAGTAAGTGGAGTCTCAAAATAGACCTATCTTTTCAAAGGAATGTTTTCACCTTTACTTCAACCCTGTCTTGACGATGGGTCATGATGCTCAGACATGCAGATACAGAAATCCGTTGAGACCCTCTAAGCCGTGAGACGTCCCGTTGAAGGATTGAGTCATTTTGTGAGTCATTTTTTGCTCCGTGTAAGAAAAACACCAAAGCAAAAACCACTGTAATCAAGCTAATTTATCATCATACTGACAAGAAGCGAATAATACATATGTTATTGATCTACTAAGAAGAGGTGGGATAAAATAAGTTTACACTTCCTCTCACTCCTTTTTGGACATGTAGAGGATGGCTTATTTAGTTTGTTTACTTTATTATTTATTTGTTTCTTGTGTGCATTCCTGTATGGTTATTTAGTTTTTTTTACACGTTTGAAATAAACTAAAGAATATTTCATCATAGCAAATATGTATTTAGCAATATGTGTGTGTGTGTGCTCTTCTCTACAGTGTCGTGGCCAGCAGAGTGTTTTTATTAATTTTTTTCTCCTGTGTGCAGCTTTGGGAACGCAGCCCTGGATGAACGGAGCATCCTGGCACCGCTCTATCAGTGCTGCATGTGAGTCAGGAAACAATAAATCTCCATTGATGCTGACCAGGCATCTATAATGTTACAATCTCCATTTGTCTTCCCTCAGGATTCGTGTCTCCACGTGGAACAGGCTGAACCTGCTGAGAAGCGGAGCTCTGAGTTCGGCCATGCGCCAGGCTCTAGCCTTCGACCCCATCCAACCGGTGCTGGCTGAACCACACCTCACTGCCCTGGACAGGCGTCTCTCTGGAGTCATAGCAACTGTAAAGCAGTGCATAGAGACACAGGGCCCCGACAACACACTCATAGAGGACCGAATGAACCTCCCACATCCCTAGAAACAAGGCAAGGGGGGGCAAAAAGCGCTACCAGGACTACTTCCCATGCCCGAAGGAGAGGAGAGGGACTCAGCAGATCAACCTTGATATCAGAGACGGAGAATGGATGAGCGGGACGAGGAAATAAATCGACAGGGTGGAACAAAGACTATTTCTTCATCCCTTGTCTCATCTTTACTCACCATGACTGGAGTCAGAGCGTTCAAACTGTCACCTTCTACTATGTAAACTCTCTCTCAGGACTGTTGTGCACTACAGGACAGTGTCTGCTTTAAGAACCTGTCCGTTTGTCACTACTGGTTTTGACGACGCTCCTGCCTTGTGCCAAATCCTCCCTCCCGGTCGGACCCCTCCTTAGGAGTCAGCGACGGAGGAAGGATGGAGCTCAGAGAGATGAACACACAGAAGAAAGGAGGGGTGATTAAACTGAGCCAGCGAAGTCTCACTGAAAGACAGCCATATTTAATACTGCCTGGAGCTCACAGTCCAGGGACCTGAAGAAATTCCTCAAATTCAGGAAATTTATTTTAAAAACTTTTTTTTTTTTTCTTCCTTGAATTGAAATTTACCTTTTGAAGGAAAACAGGAATTGATCAGTGTGTACATATTTAACTACATACAGACATAGAATCAAGAGAAAGAATATAAATGTGTGGATTACGATGTTAAATTAGGGTGTGCGTGTGCGCGTGGATGGATGTGTGTGAGGACAGGTGCCATATTGTGCCGTAAATGAGAAAAGCTACTGACATGACAGACTTGAAGTGTGGGGACACAAAGGTTGGTGTCTGGGTTCATCTTCAGCATTAAACTATGATCTATATATTTTTGGTTTCCCTCATTCATCTTTTCTTCCGCGCGCTCACCACTTCAAGCACACGGCCGGTTGACAGATATGTGTCAGTGTCGTCGGTGCAGCTCTGAGAATAACATTTGGTCTCATGCAGTGCGGTATTCAGACTGGAAGGGACTTTCATTTCACTCTTACTTTTAGTGGTTTGGATATTTTTATTTTAGTCAGATTTGGTCTGAGGTGTCTCACAGCTCATATCTGGAACGCACTGATCGTAGCCAACACTCGGTTTATAATAACTAGTTTTAGTTTTCATCTCGTCTCGTCTCACTTTCTGTAAATGTTTGCTTTCATTTTTCCAAATTTGAATCACCTCTCAAGCCCTGAAGGTCGTTCAAATTGAAGGCGCCAGTTAATCCCTTCAGTAACATATTAGTCAAAAAAAACAAAACAGTTTGAGACTGAAGGATTTCGTTTATTTTGTCTGGGTTTAAACAGATAAAAGGTTGTGAAGAGCCTCCACATCAAAACAAAGCCTGTTTGGGGGCAACGACACACACACCGACAGTCAAAGTTGTGGTTAAGACACCTGTGTGTAGCAGGATCCAGCTGTCACGAGGTCTGCTCCCCCCTGTAAACAGGTCGCTTCAGCCTTTGACCTTTGCCAGATTTTGGATGCGAGCAAACTTAGAGCCTCGACTGAACTTTTGCCCCTTCTTTTACACTCGGGATGTTTCAGGAGGAAGGAGCTTGTAGAAGTTGTGTGGGTGATTAACCTCCTCAAACTATTTTCCCACATACTTAGAGTGTGACTAATGTATTTTGATGACTTTCTGTAAGACAGTTCACACAGGATACTTGCTTTATGTGGGGTTTGTTTTTCTGCTTTTTGCTTTTTTTTTTTTTTGCAGCTCTGGGACCACAGCTCAGGATGAACGAAGCATCCCGGCACCGCTCTGTCAGTTCTGCATGCGAGTCAGGAAATGATCAACTCCACTGTTGCTGATCAGGCATTTTCAATGTTGCAATCCCCATTTGTGTGAGAAGCGGAGCTCTGAGTTCGGCCATGCGGCAGGCTCTAGCGTTCGACTCTAATCAACCGGTGCTGGCTGAACCACACCTCGCAGCCCTGGACAGGCGTCTCTCTGGAGTCATAGCAACTGTAAAGCAGTGCATAGAGACACAGGGCCCCGACAATACACTCATAGAGGACCGAATGAACCTCCCACATGCCTAGAAACAAGGCAAGGGGGGGCAAAAAGCGCTACCAGGACTACTTCCTGGCGAGTTAGCCATGCCCCTTCCTTTACACTCTGGTTTCTGGAGGGCGGGGCTTGTAGAAAGGTGTGTGGGGGCGACTCGCCTCCTCACTCCGTCAACCTCACCGCATTTTTTTTTTTTGGTCTACCAAAAGTCGAGTGCTCAATTTGTCCAAACAAATCTGTTATCTGTGAACTTTTTGGTATGTATTTCCCCACGTTCTTCTGTTACAGATCATCTTCCACCACAGCAGCTTATCCTTATCGCTTGACATTTACTGCATGTTTTCTGATGACCGCTGCAGTTGTGATATCATAGCTACAAAGTGTGCGCTCTTGGGCCCGGGGCTGAGTTGAGTGTCATACCTTTCGCTGCACCGGGCGGAGGGGAAGCTTCATTGTGAAACCATGTGGCAGGTCCCCCCCCTTCCCCACAGGCAGATGTTCTCTCTCAGCTGCCTGCTCGCCTTGCTGTCACTTCCAGCCCCTTCTGTGTTTATGTGTGTGACAAGCCAGATGATGTAGGACACCTGTTTCGTTTATGCTAAGCAGGTGTTTTTACTTGGGACATGTACCAAAACATTGAAACTTTCATGAAAACCACAATGTTGAACATGATGGGGCATGTCGGGTCATGATAGAGTGAGTACTGACACGGGGCACATTTCTGGAAAAAGCACAGATTGTCTGCAGCCTTCATGACTTGACTTACCTTCTCCTTTATTTCTTTGATTTTATTGCTTCTGTTGCCACCTCTTCTTCCCCCATAAATGCACTGTTAACCCATCCCTGCGTATGACTGACACTAGATGTCACTCCAGGATAATGTAAGTTTTAAATCAATGCCCCTCTGAGATGGACAGTCTAGAGTGAGGACCCACCGCTGAATGCCACGGCGCTAGTTACAGGAATATCAAAACCCCTGTGTGTAGGAGATAAAATCAAATGCCGTAACATAAGTGTTGACTCAATTCAAGCATACTGTACCCACTCTTAAAATGAGGCTGTGCGGTGATGTCTCTTAAAAGAGTCAATGAAATGAATTTAAAAAAAAAACTCCAGCACTAACCTGATGCTAGTGACCCTGAGCTAAATGCATAGCCGTTTGCGTTGATTTGATAAACATACACTGAATGAAGAAAGGCCTTCTCCCGGTGGATCTGCTTAACTCCTGCTGTGATATTCTTTACATATTCTCAGATGGACAGTTTGACACGGAAGATACGTTTGAGAATGGATTAATACCACCAAGCTGTTAAATATGCAGTAACCTGGAAAATTTAGGTTAATAATAATAATAATAACAATAATAATAACAATAATAATAACTACCAAACAGGCTCAGGGCCCCAAAGTTAATTTTGTGGTAATTCGATGAAGTGGAGATGACCTCTTGACAAATGTTGGATGGATTAAAAAAAAAAGGATCCCCGAATTGCTTATTTTTTCTCAGAGTTTTAAAAAATGAATAAATAAACGGACAGTTGGCTTAATGCTGAGCAGACTGGGAACAGGGAAACCACGAGGGAACAAAATCCACCTAGAGCTCAGTAACCCCTTAGTTCATCTGAATATTCCGACAACTCGAGGCGCTAAAGCCGGCTGGGTGACGGTGGTTTTCAAGGCTGGGCCCGGACACCTGCTGAGGGACCTGTGACCATCCTTGGCTTCTCTCACGTATAGACACACACGAGCTGTAGCTCCACGCTCAGCACACAGACGTCAGACTTAATCTGGCTCTGGACTAAACAATATATAGTGTTAGTCTACATCTCATAAAACATCAAGCCACTCAATCAAAAACTTTAAAGAGGTTTTGTGAATTCACGTCGCTGTCCTCGTGTTGGCTGTCTGGTTTAATTTGTATGGTCACACGGGGTCATTTTTGCGATCGGTTTCCTAGAAACAAGTCGTCTTTTGACTTTCTCAAACGGCTCGTCTCTCTCCCTACACCCCCTGATGAATATGATGGGAAGAGGACCGTGATTGACGCGTCTACTTTATGATGTGGGAGGTTTCACTCGGTTTGTGTGCCAGCATCGCACCGAGCGCAGAGCCGGCTGTCGGCCAATCAGCTGTCGGTGCGCTGGTTTCGCTCCTGCTTCTGCCGCACGTTATCTTCCTGTGTGTGTTTACACGCGCGCAACCCCCCCACCCACACACACAGCAGACAAAATAAAGAGACGACCGTGAGCGCTTTCTTTCCAGTCACTCCCCTCCTTTTGCGAATTTGCGTGTCATCCTTTTGCGTTGCCCACTCACGTTAAAAGCGTGGCGTGGCTCCCGCAGGGGCTCAGAGAACCATGGACGCTGACAGGGTTCGCCGGCACGGGCGCGTGGGGAAGCTCGCGGTGGTGGTGGCCGTGCAGAACGTGCTGGTGGCCGCGTGTCTGCTGGTCACTGTCTACGTCTACTTCAAGACCCAAGGGGAGAAGGTGAGTGAGCTGACTTGCAGACGGCTGTTTCAGCAATAGGAGCTGACTTGAAAGAAAAGTGGGGGGAAAGAAAAAAAAAAGTTTTAATTATATTCGTTTAATTGTATCTGCTAACGCGAGAGAACAGACAACGCAGATACATCCTCGCTGAATTTGTCACATTTCGAAGCGTAACTTGTTCTCCCAGTAGACAGGATGTGAATGGAGGTTATTATAAGAGCTGTTGCTATGGTAATATTTTTGTGTTGACTACTTTGTGCGTATGTTTTTTTTTGTTTGTTTTTTTGTTTTTTTTTAAATAAATAAATTGACCGACAAGCTCAGCGCGCATTTTGCTGCTGCGACTCACTGAGACAGAGCTGCTGTTTAAAATTCGGACCATACACAAGAGATGCTGTCAGAGGGATGGGCTCAATGATGCAGTACTGTTTGGCCATGAGTTCATATTCAAACTATGTGAATATTGGCGGGGTTCACTCTCTTCTGAAGATCTGCATTCAGTTTTGTACTCTTCGAGGTCCATTTAGAGACGAGGTGATGTCCACTGAGTTGGGGTGCACAGTTCCCTCTCATGTTTTATGACCCGGGTAATCTACGCGTCTTCATATCGGTTACTGTGTAGTCGTGATTATTTTAATGACTTGCATTCGCTCTACTTTTGGGCTGAGCCGTTTATTGCTGCTTTGCTCCTCTCACTACTGTTATTAATCATCCCACTGAGTCTTTACCTGCTTTCTGTCAGGCTGCCTATTTTCACACCACTTCTCTTAACCACAGCAAACAAGCCGGGTTAGCTTCCCAGAGTTGAACATCAAGGGATCCCCGGGCAGAGAAAAATACTGAAAAATCAAAAAAAAAAAAAAAAAAAAAAAAATGCTTCTAGTTTATAATGCCCTCTGCAGTGAGGGCCAACTAATACAATAGAAGCTCACACTGATGCTACTTTTCCTGTTTTCTTTACAGACTTCTGAGGATATTGTGCACATACAGTTTCACGCCACGAGTGGTAAGAAATAGTTTCTGATCTATGTCGCTTTTTTACTTGTGACTCATATTGAAAAAAAAGTGACATTTAAGACTCACATCCAGCTAAACAAATATGTTTTGTTTTCAACGCTCTTCCACTCTCTGTCTCACATGTCTTTCTTTCTTTCTTTTTTTTTTTTTTTTTTTTTTTTTTTTTTACATTTTCCAGTCAGCACAGGAAATGCGACCGTGCAGTTCAAGAGCATCGACAGCAGTAAAAATGTGACCTTAAATAAGGAGAAAAACAAGATCCGCATCCATTGCACTGGGCCTTACATCTGGCATATGAATGTGTGCTACAAGAGCTTGAACGAAGGGAAGACCACGGGGACGCTGCTGCTGAAGGTGGAAGGGAGCGATACCCCTGTCGACTCCATCCCGCTGAATGCTTCGACTGAGGTCTGCAGGTGGCGCTATAGTATAGCTTTTCTCAGGGCCAACCAGAACGCCAGTCTATACTTGGTGTCGCAAGACGGGTTTAAGATCAAGAATGTGACTGTGGGCCTGAGCTACCTGCTGGGGAAAAAGTGTTAACATTATTGACGAGGGCAACAACAAACGCTCTCAGAGGATGAGGACCGGAGGTGGCCGGGATGAGGAATGGAGCTCAGCCCTCGTCTGTGTTCATCTCACACTGAGGGGGCAGACACACTAAACGTGAATCGCACTGATGGCATGACTTGTATTGATGGACTCTTTTCTTTTTTTGTTCATTACCTCAGCCATGGTTGCTGTGTCTCAGAGTTGGACTGTCATCAAGAAATCTCAATAACATTTTGTGCACACTGGAGGGATACATGTGCACAAAAAAAAAAACAAAAAAAACAAAAAAAAAAGAAGTTTCTCTTCTTGAATCATTTTGACCAAAGCGGCGATTGACTGTTATTTTCTTTATTGGTAACCAGCTGCACATTTTTTTTTTTTCTTGTATCAGCTGGTGTGTGCGACATCAGAAAATGCTTCTGGTGACATTTTCAAACCAGCAGTCCAAAGCCATAAGAGCGTACTCTTGTGGAAGAGGAACAAAACCACTTAAAGGGCTGGTAACTTTTTTTTTTTTTGCTTGAAAATGACTTAAATGATGTCATTGGAGTTTACTGTAAAACCAAAATGAAGTTGAATGAGTATCCAAAGCCTCTCCTGGCCTGTCTTCAGACCGCTGCTTGTTTCGAGGTTTTGAAGCCTCAGCATTCCTATGGTGTCCTCTAGTTTTAATATGTAAATGACATTTATCCCCACTATGCTCAGTCTCTAGTACCTTATGAATGTGTTTGTTATTGGTGCATTTTATTCTCCTGTGTGCTGTGTGGCTAACAGAGATTCCTCACACACTTTTACCTCATTTTGATTACAGAACTGTACCACACCAGTGACACATTCTCTACTTGACGCGTAACTGGAGTTAAACACATGCCAGGAAGGAACACTTAGATACATCCTGTTGTGTAGATGAATTCATCATACTTAATACTCAGTTGAAACATACCATGTGCTCTCAGTAGACAGGATGTTGCAAACTGTAAATTGAAGTCATGATAAGAGCTGTGGCTATGGCAATACATTTTTCTGTTATTTGATGCTGCAGACACACACACCAGGGAGGAGATGAGTGAAGTAGGAGTTTTTGATTGTTTATGCACTCACCGTGCGCAAGGCGCCTTGGGGTGCCTTGTTGTGTGCGTATTATTGTTGGTTTTTGAATTATGCATTTAGTTATGAAGCTCAAAGAAAGTGCTGATCATGGTTCATTGTTTATGTTGTATTAGTTAAGCTATGATGTTTTACATTTGACTGTCATTTTGCCGGACATGGGTTGGTTTGATGGTTTTGATTTCAAAATAGATTGTTTTGTGCCAAATGTAACAAAAACACCCTGTAGTTACTCTACCTAAAAATATTTGTGCTGATTTTAATGTTTGCAGACCTCTCAGTAGATTTTCTCACAGTTCAGGTCTTTGACATGACAATGTTTATTTAATCCAGGGATTTGTACAGTCGTCTGGCAACCTGTAAGCTTTGGCACAAACCACTTGATGGAATAAAACTTAAATTAAAAGATTTTCCATTTTGCAATAAGCATCTCCTCTCTGTTTTATTACTCTCTCTCTCTCTCTCTCTCTCTCTCTCTCTCTCTCTCTCTCTCTCTCTCTCTCTGTGCACACACACATGTGTGTGTGTGGCTGCTGTGAGTGTAAACAGTTTCATCATCATAACCGGATAGGTTTAACATTGCTCAACCAAAAGTGAAAACGAATGGAGAAGGAGCCCTTTCACTGACGTGGCACCATTGTTTGTACACTTGAGGGCGTTTGGCTGCAGTTTCACACACACTTAATCATTAATCCTTCATGTGAAGGAAGCAAACTCCGACAAATTCAGTTTGTGACCGCTCCGCATCTGTTTCTGCCTTTGGTGCTGACGAGGAAATCCCCGACACAAGGCCAGAGTGAGAGTTGAAAGACTGATGTAACGTTTTACTTCCACTCAACCAAAACTGCAAAATAAAGCCTTACGACAATGTCTCAGTGCCACCGCTGATTCGACTACGGACATCTGGTTCAACATAAATGCAACTCAACGATGCTGCATAGGTTTTTGTCCGCCTCTTTATTGATTGTGCCCAAAGCTTTTAAGAGGGCTTGCAGATACGTGTGGAACATGAGCCTCCAAAAGTGTTGCATCTCATCATGACACTTCACATTTGCACTTCAGGGAAATCCTTCACATGGCTTTACCGCGACTGGCTTTTGTCGTTACTAATGATAGAAATGTTTCCTAGAGAAGCTTGCTGTAACAGGTGTGTGGAAAGTTTTTTATATTTTTTTCCAATATTTTTGGACTCCGGAACAACAGGTCTGAACACCGCAACGGGTTTAAACTTGAACCACAAGACATCCTGCATTTATGGTGAGAGCGTCAATGATAAGCAAGATTACGAAACCGCTTCCGCACTCTAGTTATTTTATAATGGACTACTCCGTCCACCTCCAGTAAACATTAATGGGAAGGAAAGCGATTGAAGATATCAATACACTTTGTTAGAAAATAAGATCAAAAATGCTTTTCAGCATGCAAAGAAATCAGAAAGAAGCACCTTGTAAATAATTTCACCAAAAAGCACGATGACACATAAATCCACTGAAACAAACAGGGTTAAAATCAACAAAGAAGGAACAAAAAAAGGAAATCATGCTACTACAAAACACTAGTTTACTGTATTTTTATTGTTCTGTGATGTTGATATTAATATGTAACTAGTAATTTAGATGATCACTACTAATTGTACTAATTGTAACGATAATACAATTAATAATCTATCATCCCTATCGCTAGTTCACTAGAATGCCATATTACACCAAAAACCAATCCAAACAATGTTCTTAAAAAATAATTTCATTCAATTAATTGATGAGGTTTTAACATTTTTTAAAAACAGCGCAGCAGTAATTTCAGCCCAATTTCATATGACAACATTCAAAGGAATGCTAATTTTTGTATATAAATGTATTTGTATATGTTCACTGCTTGACTGGTATGTGGATGGTGGCCAACAGGCCTCTGGCTGCCTCTTCCATTGCAAATCCATCAAGGACTGAATGAAGGTGGTGACTTGCAGGTCGATGGTCGTCACCTTTCTTTATCTCCTAACCCTGTTCTCAACCTCCACGTCATCCTCAGTGTTCATCCTGGCCACAAGCCTGTTACAATACAAGCAATACAGTTAGTAAATAAAGGGTAGCAGGTCAGTATAGTATACAATCAAATACTGTATTTATCAGTGGTGGAATTCAATAGCAGCACTTCTAGCAAACTTTATGGACCACTTTCAGTGCAGGGATATTTTCCTCGGGGTGCAAAGATCTACTGTTTGAGCACATATTGCCTATATTCTACTCTTTCATACAAAAATACTATAACACAGCATGTGGTGAAGGAATGTGGCATCGTACTGATTATTACGGTACTGACCTGCTAATTGTACAGCAGCATTTATCACAGTCACAGTCAAATGACACTGATAAACATACACCGGCCACTTGCTAGTAAAAGTTTGGACCCCCTTTTGTCTTCAGAACCGCCTTAAGACTTTGAGGCATACTTTCAACAAGGTGTTGGAAACATTCCTCAGAGATTTGGTCTCTCTTACTGAGATCTGGTGACCAATGGAGTACAGTGAACTCATTGTCATGTTCAAGATACCAGTTTAAGATGATATGAGCTTTGTGACATGGTGCATTATCCTGCTGGAAGTAGCCGTCAGAAGATGGTACACTGTGGTCATAAAGGGATGGACATGGTCAGCAACAATACTCAGGTAGGCTGTGGCATTTAAACCATGCTCAGTTTGTACTAAGGGCCCAAAGTGTGGCAAGAAAATACCCCCCTACACCATCACACCACCACCAGCCTGAACCGTTGATACAAGGCAGGATGGATCCATCCTTTCATGTTGTTTACACCAAATTCTGACCCTGCCATCTGAATGTCACAGCTGAGATTGAGACTTGTCAGACCAGACAACGTTTTTCCAATTTTCTATTGCCCTATCTTGGTGGGTCTGTGTGAACTGTAGTCTCAGTTCCCTGTTCCTGCCTTTCTATCATCTCGAAACCAGTCTCCCCATTTTCCTCTGACCTCTCACATCAACAAGACACTTTCATCTCTGTAAACTCTAGAGATGGTTGTGTGTGAAAATCCCATTAGATCAGCAGTTTCTGAAATACTCAGACCAGCCTGTCAGGTTATCCTGACAGGTTATACAATTATTTATTTAAACTGATATGCTGGCCACTTTATATTGAATTTGTCAGCATTATTTTATTTTTATATTATATTATAATATAAAATGATGGTATGATGGTATATATATATATATATAATATTATATATATATTTTATATATATATTTATATTAGTATTATATATATATATATATAAGAATATTTTAGGGGGGCTTCAGCCCCCCTAAAACAGGCCTAACACCGCCACTGGTACCTAATAAAGTGGCAAGTGAGTGTAGTTTGTCTCAGCAGAAAGCTGCAGCCCCATTGCTGTATAAGGTGTGCCTGTTGTCTGCCCCATTGCCTTTATAGTTTCACAATTTGAACCTTAGCACAGGCTTTATGAGGAGGTAGTCTGGTAAAATGTATGCTTGAGTGAGCTCAAACTACAGCAGGCTCGTACTGAACATAACCAACATGTGAAAAAGTGCATGGTTCTGACATAAAATAAAAGAAACAAAAATATAGAAACCTGTATATGCAAAAATGTATGTGTGCCTTTGGCCGAAAGCACAAATTGGAAATGACAAACAACAGGAATTTGAAGTAATAAAGTAATAATAAAAAACTGAACCAGATTAAAAATGAAATACAATCACTTTAGACACACTTCAGTTAAATCAAGTGCGTGATTGAAGGTGACAACTGAGACATTCATACTAATCAGCCCCCCTGCCATCACACTGACCTCTTAACAACCCCCCAACCCCACCCCCCCCACCCCCTCTCCCCTCCATTATCTACCTTTTCACTTTCCATCGTCTTATCATTTCTAGCTGATGGCCTACAATTATGTGGAAAATACAACAACTTTTACGTCCCAATGTTTCCGGTTGACTCATTTTCCAACCATGTTGAGGGTCTTGAATGTGCTTTTGGCAGCTACACGCCACATCATGTGGATATCGCTGCACGTCCCACTCAAAATGTCATCATTCTCGCTTTGATGGTGAAAAGCATGCTGTTTTTTTGTAACCACTCTCCAGACTGTCTAAACATCCTAAGAGAAATGTTTTTCCACTGATCATGCCATGTGCTCTATAATATCCTCTGGATCTCTTTTATGGGACTTCAAACTTTATGGTGCCTCACTCTTAAACTCTGTAACCACAGAAAGTACAAAGGACAGCAAAGCTGTCGACGCTGTAAACCATGTGGCACAGTTTGGTTTACTAGTTCTACATTGCACCCCGTGTTCTATGACAGAAACACGGCTAAGCTGAACTGTGACTTTATATCACTGTAAACGATGACATGTAGCCACTCGTTAGACACAGTGGGGACAGCGGGATGTCTGATATGGCTTTCACTGGTGTTTACTGAAGGCAGAAGCAGTAGGATGAGTTCTGTCATGTCCGTTTAGACTGAGCCAAAATACGTAGGCGTTACGAAGGCACAGAAGTAGAATATCCTCCACTGGTTCAGTGAGTCACTTTATCTCACCTACAGCACAGAGACTAATAGGACAGCGCAGGGCATACGTTTGCCTGCAATGGATTTTGCTCCAAGTATCGAAATTATTTATTGATTATTCATGATTATGTTGATCCGTCCAATCACTGAGCAACTGAAAACAACTGAGAATAAAAATGGTTGTACTTCCCATACGTTTACTCCAAGCCGAATGTGGAGACCTTCAAATTAAAGCTGTGCACTTTAAACCAATATCCATTATGTGGCATGAATGTGGCATGAATATGTTTCACCTGCGTCAAGTGACTGGCATAGGTCAGTACAATAAGTATTGTATAATCCCACCCTTTGTGTTTAGCCCAGATTAACACACACATTTTCCACCTTTACCTAGAAAAGTTGTTTTTCATTTCTTTGTGACTCTGTGGTCAAAAGTGAGGCTTTTAAGTGAGACTTCAGAGTAAATCCCCTATGACAGGTTTCCATACATGTATCCTGTTAACTGAACAATTATAGCAGTAGCGTGTATAGCAGAAGTATTAGTATTAGTAGTAGTAGTAGCGATGAATTATTTGGTTACCTTACCGCTAAATAATAACCATAAACTCTAAAATTACACTTTCAATGTTTTGATCAACGTCAAACACATTTAAACATTCAAATTTATGAATGAAAAAACAATGTTGATACTATTCATCATCGAGATATATATTCCATTACCATACAGGGCCTATAAAAAGCATTCACCACCCAATGCTGGGCTTTGACTTAGCCATTTCAGGACATTGACTTGTTTGTCTTTAAACCATGCCTGTGTAGCTTTCTCTCTGTGCCTTTGGTTATTGTCTTGCTGGACAATAAATCGCCTCCCAAGCTGTGGTTCTCTTGCAGATGGAATCATGTTATCTTCCAGAACATCCCTCTATGTCACTGCAATTACATTCTACATCTACAAGTTGTCCAGGGACCATCTATTAAGAAGCGTCTTTTCATCACAATGCTGCCACCACCATGCTTCACGGTGGGGACAAATGTCTGATGGGCAAAAAGCTCCACTTTGGTCTTTTCATACCAAAGAACCTCCTTCCACTTGACATTAGAGTCTCACTACATGCCTTGTGGTGAGACTCTAGGCAAAATAAAATTTCCTCTCGTCTCTTTCTTAGAAAGCTTTGACTGATGAGTGGCATGCAAATCAGTTGTTGTCTCTATCATCTCAGCAGCTGAAGTCCTTCAGGATTGAACTGATGCGACAGAAGCACTGCAAAGGAATACCAAGAATCCAAGTATTTAAAAACTTGTATAATCTCTGCAGGCAGACAAATTCTTGTGCACGACTGCATTTTTTGTGAGCTATCAACAGTCCAAAGTCCATATAATAATTATGCGTAGCTTATGATTGCTAAAGTAAACAATAAACAGTAATCTTTATGTTTGTTCACTTGTTGGCCTGCCAAATTAACCAACCCTCTTGTGATCATTTGATTCAATACGAAAATACTAATGTTCGGCGAAAACCACGTGCCTGTAGAAGAAGACAGGGACTGAAACGGTTGTCATATTTGTTTTTTTTTTTTTTGTTTTATTGTTTTTTTAGAACAGGTTCTACATTTAGTCTGTGTTGCAATGATACAGTCCAGAAACCACCAGCACAGATTTACTTGCACATCCTGTTTAAACACGTTTGACAACTAGTTTGATTTCTCCAGTGCTGCTCAAATAGTAGAATTGAATCCACGACACAGTACTAGCATGTTTATTTTCACTGCCACGATATTTTAATCAAAGTAAACAGAGGTGTGAGATACTGTTTCTCCTAGTCCCAGTGTCCTACATATATGCTGATAATACACACACAATAACAACTGCAATTACAACTACTGCTGCACAGCGTCACTACCCCGCTCTGTTCCACAACAACATATTGTTGTACGCAGTCATGTATTTTTTATTTTTTTTATTTTATTTGGATGAACCCTCTGTGACAGAAGCACGTCACTGATATTTGGCATGCTGCCACACGTCTGAGGTTTCATGTATGCCTCCATCCTTGTTTTGCACAATTCACTGTGACCTGGGGCAAGTTTCCAGAGACGTTACAGTTATTTTAGTCGCACACATACAGAGTCTGACTGTGGTGCAATATATTACTAATGGTTAATTAATGGAAACTCCCGTTAATTGTTCAAATTTGCAGTAGTAGCTATAACTTTTATTTCATGTCCAAGAAAAGCGCTAATGAAACTACAGTATAGGGACGTGTGCTCTCACCTATTACGAGCTACCACTTCGGTAGAAATACATCTCTAGACCACACGAAACTAGAAGGAAGCTGTCACCTTCAGACATGAAACTGACACACTGACTGCACGAAGGCGGCGCACAAAACAAAACTATAAACTTCAAGAAAGATAATCAGTAGTGCGTGTGTGCTCACTCCAGCGTGTCACCTGACCTTATCAGCGGCTAGGACCAAAGCCAAGACGGATGTAAACCAGTGCTGATGCAAGGGCTGCTCCTCGGCTCTCTGTGGGTGGGTGGGGCAACAGACAGTGACGTCAGAGGGGATGGTTTCTCTTGTGGAGGAATTTCCTGCTTAATGGGTGAAACACTAAAACCAAAGTACAGAGACCGACATAGAGAGAGAGAGAGAGAGCGTCTGTGTTTCGCTGAGCTTTCTGTTTCCCCACCTCTGCATTACAGTGAAGCAAGGCTTTCCAAACAGACCGTAAACAGCATGTGCTTTCATGTCCAGGCCAAGACTGTGCAAACTCACCCATGCAAGCTCACTTTGCACTCAGTTTCTATGGGCGGTAAAAATCAAAGGTAAAGAATTAAACATCCAACGAAATGACAAAGCTTCAGGTGCAAACTCTTGTGGCTCGTCAGTTTCAGGACTGCTCATGTTTAGCAGAAGCACCCTCAGTGTGAAGAAACTGTTCCAACCTCCAACGGCTGGTGGGTGCTGGTCCCTCCGCATGTGCAGCAGGCGGGTCATGTCAGGGTCATAGTCTGGATGCGGGCGGCCAGGGCTGACATTGACTGATAGCGTACATCCGTCATCTCAACAACATAACGGCTTGTCCTCTGGAGGGTCGCAGGACAGACAGTCATTGACAGGGACAGTTTAGCATTTAACGAGTGTGTCTTTGGATGGTGGGCGAGTACCTGGAGAGAACCCACCCATGCAGCCACGGGGAGAACATGCAAACCCCACACAGAAAGGCCCCAGTCGGCTGATGGATTCAACCCCAGAACCTTCTCGCTGTGAGGCATCCGAGTTAACCACAACAACACATCACTGTGCCGCCCACAACACCGTAACAGCTTCTGCTAAATATATCTTTGGATCCACCTGTTTCCTGCATTATACCAACAGTCAAAAGTTTGGACACACCTTCTCATTCAATTTAGCAAGAAGGTGTGCAGTGTTGTATTCAGTGACTTCCTTCTTACAAACAAGTACAGACAAACATAATGTGATTAGACTAAGAAAAGCACAGAAACACCCGATGAACATTCCCAGCCAGCATGGAAAAAGAGATCCGATATTAATCTGGCCTCCAGCGCGTTTTTCCCCAATACCGTGGATCAAACAGACTTGCGTGGGAGTATTTTAAAGCCAAACAATAATAAAGAGTTTAGAAGTTCAATACTAACACAACTCTGCAGAAACTATTTGTAGTCATATAGTTTCAGTCCCTTGACCCATGCCTTTCTCATGCATGTTAAGTGCTGTCAAATCAGACAGCTGACCAAAACTAAAGTACATTTGTTTTTTTTTTTTGCACACCTAGTTTCGGTTAATAAGCGTGGCTCCAGCTTAGTCTAACTCTTAGGTTGAATATCAGCAGGTGCTTCTGACAAATTCAAAATAGTTTGTGAGTCAGAATAGAACAGCTGACCCACTCTCAGAATCATTGGACTCTACTTGCAATTTCAGGCAGACCTGAATAACTTTCAGCCCAGTGTTGATCTTTCCAAAAATACTTTCCTCCAAATGTGCACAGGCAGCCAGCCAGAGTTTAATTTGTGATTTACAAAGTCCTCATTGACATGCATTTAGTATCATCATCACTCAGATTGAGAAGCAAACTCAAATTACTCAAATCTTATTTTGTAATTCCAGGAGACAGAAATTTCCAACGCATTTTCGGATCCCGGCGGAAAGTTCTGGCAGAGACTCAAGTAAGGCAGGTAAATAAGCCCAACTGTTTAATGAGTTTTGCTGCGTGGGTGTTGAGGGATTCCCTCATTCCTTTCTGTCTGCTTTTTATTGCACGTGGGTGGAGTTAAAGAAAATATTCCTGCTCTCCCTCCCTCTTCCGCTGTGTGTGGGAAGCTTGTGCTATATTAAGGAGCCACAACAATACAGATTTCACAGTCTGAATTATGGACATACACCAGGTAGAACAGAAGGAGACACTTGTGGAGGTCAGGACGATGACAGATAGACTGGAAGTCACTCATAGACCCAGGGGTTCACGTGGCTGCTTGCCAGATGTTTTGGCAGCAGTGATGGGACTGCTGGTTGTGGTTCTGGTGGTGGGCTTCATCTTTTATTATTTCCTATTTACACCGCCATGCAAACAGGTGAGCAACACCATACAACAGAAACCATTAGTTAGTCATTATCTCCTTTCTGTTTGTTCATGTTTGACTGTTTCTGTATAACGAATCTGTCTATCTACAGGAAGTTCCGCCAACGACTGATACTGCAAAGGTCAACATAACTGGGAAACTAAACAGTAAGCATCACCTTTTATTTCAGCTGCTTCCAAAATTTGTAATCAGGTGTAAATGTTTTATTGTGCTAATGGGCAATATTTCCTTTTTTTGCATAGAGAGAGACGATGAGGGAGTATACCACGTCTTCACAGTGGAGAAAGCCGCAACCTACTTCATCTACGGATGGGTGAGGCTCCCAGAACCCAACCATCAGGAGTTCTGTCTCGTTCAAATGATCGACGGAGAGGAAAGATTAATCCAGAAGCCAAATGCCACAGGTGCCAACGAAATCTTCTTCTTCGGTGAGGCCAAAATGGTCAATGAAGTCAAAATACGCATTCGATTCAAATCTGACTTCACAGACAGCTGTTTCCACGTCTATGAACTGTGAGCAGGCCGGTATCAGTCTGGCTATCAGCAGCACAAACTGCTGGCGGACGTTGAGCAATTTGTCCGCACCCACGCTTGTGCACTCAGTTTCATGAAAAGTGAGGCTGTGTCATGGTCGTGTTTGTCCCCTCTGCCCACAACTGTGTTCTTGTAAATTCTCACATGGACGAATTACTTTCCTTTGTGAGCTGAACTGTACTGAGCTGAGTGTACCAGGTGTGTGAAAGTGGATGTGTTTGCTTAATTTGGAATGTATATTTTGACCAAAAATACCTCCAGGCCGAAAAAATATGTCTCAAAACTCTAGTGCCAGCTCATAATGTCCTTTGCTTTCTTGTAATTCAATGATTCAAATACTGCCACCCATACCTCAAATATGGGGTTAATCTCACTTTCACAAGAAAAAAGTTTCTTCTCTACTTAGTCATTTTCATCTCTCTGGTTGATTGTTCTTACCTGTGAGGACGAACAAGGTAGAAGTTTCTCTTAATCTTACAGGGAACTGTTTTAATTTTGCATATTTAATATGTAGAATGCCGCTGTAAATATGCTGTTGTGTGTTGTACATATTGAAATTTCTCCTAAAATAAGCATGTTTTTCTGTGTTTCTGTGCTGTAAATAAATGTTACCTATTAAATTTGTAAGGAACGTCGCACTGTGTTCTCTGCTTCTTCCTGATTTTACCTTGTGTCGTCAGACCTGTCTGGTCGCACATGAACTGTGTGTGAACACAAAAACATTTTTGTTCTGAAGAGCTCCAGCTGCACTATTTAATGTCATAGGACCAGGTTTCTGACTAAGACAAAATCCTCTTGTGACCACACTGACTTGCGGAAAACTATTACAGTAAACTAAATTCTTATATTCTGACCTAAAAAAGGCGGCCTTCTACAACTGCAGTTACAAAAAGTGCATCACATGCCAATTTGTTTTATCAAGACTAGACTAACCTTTTTGCTTAGAGTAAACACACATATATAACACACAAAAAAAAAAATGAAAAAGAAGAGACAAACGTAGAGCTAGACTTAAATATGTCTTACTCACTAACCCTGTGGTTCATGTACAACCTGCTCTACAGTACCTACAGTCATCAAAAGCAATGGTGGCATCCTAGGATATTTATATATTTTTGTTCACTGCGTACATCTTCCATGGTCAATTACTGATTGAATTTTTATTTACTGAGTTTGGATATTTCAATAACTGACCCTTCAATAACTGACTGTATTACTGGGTTAAACCAACAATAGCCATGCAGGGCTCCATCCCTACAGATAAATGTTGTAGACTTTGTTAGCATTGAACCTTGTAACTGTGACTCTACAAAGATTTGAGTAGTACATAAAGACTGAAAATTGGTGAAAAACAAACAACTTCACCAATGTCTGCCAAGCACAGTTTAGCACAGTTGCTAACATTAGCTGCCTTGCCTCCACATTCCTAGTAGCCTCTGTTAGGCAACGTATCTGGAGCCACGGGTCTCACATATATATGTATTTTTAATGTCTGCAACTGGGACTTCAATAAGCTGTGGAGGGCTGTGCACACAATGCAACATTCATGGCTGCATCCAATGCTAAATGCTAGCAATTCATGAGAAAAAAAAAGAAGAAGCCTCTTTTGATGTTAGCAAAGAACGCTTAACTTTTTTAGCAACAGTAGGTCAGGGAGCTGTTTCTGTCGCATCTAAAGGATCAAGATATTGTTTTGAAAGAAGTAGACATGTGTTACTGACCTCTGTCTGGTCACAATTTGTTGTTGACGCTAGTTAGCTTAGCTACAGAAATGGGAACATTAACAGCATGATGCCAATGTTAGTCAGTGTATGCAGCAACTATTACTGGAACATTTAAATAACATACGGAATACACACAAAAACACACACGCACACACACATACACACACACACACACACACACACACACACACACACACACACACATATATATATAAATATATTGTTTGGTATGTTTGGTATATATCTTTGAACATGTAAGTGTTTTTACTGCAGTGGCAGGCAAATGATTACTTCTATTTTTGGGCAAATTAATAAAAAACACTAGGACTGTCATTGTGCTGTTAATTTTTTATTTCTTTTTCATTTCCTCTCATGGTCATATCTAAGGCAGTGATATTATATTTTAATCTCCTATTAATATGTTTAAATATATATAAATTGCTCTATTATAAATAACCTTAAACCCTCAACAAAAAGAAAAAGAAAAAAAAAAAATTTGTAGTTGCAGGTGGCATTTGATTGGAAACCTACAACTGCCAACCTGACCTTAGGTCTCAGCATGAAACTTCATTGTTACATGCCCACACACTTGCTTTACCTCTCCCACAAACTGCAAATCTCTTTGGTCCAAAAACAACCAACAAGGAAGGGTGTCATCATAATGAGTTCAAAATGCAGACTCATTATGTGCTTTGCTTCCTAGCCACCCGCAATTCAAATACCGCAACACATGCCACAAAAACAGTGTTAATCTCAGTTTCACAAGAAAAAAAAAGTCTTCTCGACTTAGTCATTTTCATTTCTCATATTGACTGTTTTTACCTGTGAGGACGACCAGCAAAGCAACAACTGCATATTTGCTTTCCTTTTCACAAGCCAAATAGTTGACAGGTTGATATATTAAGGATGTGAAATCATGCAGCAAAAATCCTGTTAAAACACAAATGCAAAAAGTTCCTGGGGACCCCAATTTTTCTTTGAATGAATGGTGGAAGATGAAAATTTTCTATATTTAATTCTGTAATGACACCATGTTGCACTCTAAAAAGTGTATTTGTGTAAGTGGTTGAAGTAATGTAATGTTTTGCATGAGAAACATAGTTGGCCTCTTTTGGTCAAATGTGTTCATTTCTAGTTGTCTTTTTTGTCCTGAAAGTCCTTTGGGACAAGAAATGTCAAAGTGCCATATTATGAAAGGACATGGAGCATCTACACTGAATCCTTTCTGGATGGTGTTTGCATGTTGCATGTCCCTGTGTCTGCATGGGTTTTCTCTGGGTACTCCAGTTCATTTCCACCTCCATAGACATGTTTGTTAGGTTGATATGTGATTCTTGCGTGAGAATGCGTGGTGGTGGCATTTCAAGGACTGCAAGAACAGTAGTGAGTGATGAAATTCGTGCCACTATCATTGATCATGTAATCAACCATGGTCTTTCACTAAGAGAGGCTGGTGAAAGAGTGCAGCCTAGTTTGAGGTGGTCAACTGTTGCCTCCATTATATGCATCTTTCAACAAACGAACGGGTAAGTATTGCATTTTATATGGATTGTTTCTGTTCTCACTGGACATGTAAGGCCATACAGTGATCCATTTGTTGATTTTTTTTGTCCCTCTAAAGAATGCAACGTCTTACTTCCTCTGGGGGAAGAGGAAAGCTCCTCAGTAATGATCAAGAGCTTGCCATTGTAAAAATTGTTGTTGCAAATAATGCAATAAAACTGTATGAAATTCAAATTGGAATTGTGGAGGACCATGACATATTTGACAATATCGATAGCATCATCCTCGCAACCATTACGCGGACATTGTCCAAACACAGAGTGTGGATAAAGCAGCTCCTACACTGTTCCCTTTGAGAGGAACAGTGAGAGAGTCAAGGAGCTACGACGACACTATATCCAGGTATAGTACTGTATATTCAATTCAATGCCCAGATCTATAAGCTTTGCACTTTGCAAGTAGGTAACCTACACAGTAATAGTTACAGTACAGTATGGTATACAGTAATGAGATTTACATAAACTTTGTTTCAGAGAGTTATGGAATTGGAGGCCAACCAGGCCCCTCATGAATTCATATACATAGATGAGGCAGGATTCAATCTGGCCAAAAGGCGTCGACATGGATGGAATGTAATTGGAAAAAGGGCTGCAGGTGATGTGCCAGGACAGAGAGGTGCAAACATTACCATGTGTGCAGCAATTGCAAATGCAGGATTACTCCTCCACAGATATCAGGTTGGACCCTACAATACCGAGCGCCTCCCTGCCTTTCTCAATGATCTTCACCAGCACCTGGTGCCAGAGCAGGATCATGAGGCTGAAAACATGAGGACCTTTGTAATAACCGGGGACAATGTGGCTTTCCATCATTCGCAAGCAATGACAACATGGTCTGAAGTCCACCCAAGACTGGTACGTCTCTGGTACGTCTCTTCCTTCCACCCTATTCACCTGCATGGAGGTGGAAGATTTATGACCATCGGCCACATGACCAGATGTCCCTCCTTGAAGCCATGAATGCTGGCTACAGGGACATCACAGTTGATGATTGCCAAGGGTGGATCTGACACACCAAGCGGTTTCATCCCAGATGCATCCCCTTGAATAATATCAGGATGCGATGTTGATGAAAACATGTGGCCTAAACCTGAAGATCGCACAGATTAGATACAGTAATTTTGTGCTTTTTTTAGTGCATGTGTTTTATTGCATGTACCTTGTGAACTCAAAACAAGTGTTTGACAGAATGATTTCATTTTGAGTCACATTTCCAGTGTTTTGGTAAAGTTAGTGTGGGCAGAGAAAGATGTGTTTTATTTTGAAATGAAGAATTAGTATATATTTAAAAAGAACTGCAGTAATATTTTTTAAGTTGATCCAGCAACTTTCTTTTTTCAGTGTGGCGTTCATCAAGATGGCCTTCTGTCATTTCTTTGAACAGGGCATGATTAAGTAGAATGCAAACAGCTTTACCATTTGCGTGTTACCACACAGGAGATGATAAATGGATGAATAATAGCTGAGATGAAAACCATCATTTACCTACTGCTGCCACTTTATTGTAGAAGCCCACACATTTCACAAAACTGCTGCTTGTGCGGTAAATCTGTTCATTCAAAGGGGAAGTTGAAGCTTTCACTAGAGCTGCAGGGTAGTGTTTCATAATTCTCATGCAAGGGCATCAACATCACAGGCATCCAAACTTTTTGATTAAATTTTACCTTCAGGGGACTCTTAAACAGGAAATGATGCTAATTGTAGGCTGACTGTGCTAACTGTGGCCTGCCTGTACTAAACCATTTGCAAAGGTGTACTGAGACATTGAGACATGTACTAAGACATTTGCAATTTGATTAAATCAATGAGAAATTCAATTCTCTTGTGAACAGTTGCCAAGTGGTTTGGAGGCGTATCCATGTTATTTTGACCCCTTTATTTGGACCCCCTTTTGCCTTCAGAACTGCCTTAATTTTACTTTCAACAAGGTGTTGGAAACATTCCTCAGAGATTTTCGTCCAAATTGAATTGAAAGCATGTTGCTGAGGACTTGTCGGCTGCACATCTATTATGCAAGTTAGTTGTGAAACTTTTTTCACTTTATATGTTTATATGACATTATATTATGCTGTATACATTTTCTTTAGCTAAGACTGGGAGGCGGACATAAGGGATATTTCAATGGTCCTCTGCCATAGTGACATTTTGTCTTGCAGTGTTTACACAATGCCAAAGGGACAATGCATTTTGAGGGCGCTGATTATTTATATGAGAAAGGAATTTAATTTTGACACAAGTGAACTTTTCTGGGGGAGATATGAGCTTTTGCAGGTGAACCATGGTGTTGTGCTGAACCATCCAGGTTATTTTGCCAGAAGCACCAAGAGTGGTGAGAACGTCGGGTCTGTTTCAAGAAATGAGCCAAACCAACTGAGAAGCATATTCTGCATTTTGGTTGCACTGACTATTTATATAAGAAAGGAATTTAGTTTTGAAGCATTAGTTTTGGGTGAGATATCAGCATTTGCAAGTGAGCTATGGCGTTGCACTGTACTGTTAGACTGTTTTGCCAAGTGATCTTAGAGTTTTGAGGATGTAATTTCTCAGACAAGAAATGAGCCAAACCGATGGAGAAAAAACTGTAAAACAGTCACTGAGTCATTTGTGTTTGATTTATCACTTCAAGAGTCACCTTTCATTCCCGTTTGTGAGCATACCTTTCAAGTGCCGCTCGAAAGGTATGACGGAAGTCAACTGATTAAGAGTCCCCTGAGGGTAAAGTAAAAACTGTGAACTATTTTTGGATAGGTAAGGGTGGACCGTCCCGCTACACACGTCCTCCTCCCAGTTGTTGAGATTGAAGTGGCACTTTCTGAGGTGGGCTTTGATGTTGTCTTTATACCGCTTCTTCTGACCCCCTTTGGGTGCACTTTCCTTCCTTTAGTTGGCCGTGCAACATCTGTTTCTGAAGGTGGTTGTTGGCCACGCGTATGGCATGTAGGAGCTGGTGCCTAATGACGGTTGTGGTGATGCTGGTGATGTTGGCTTCCATCTAAACAGGTAAATATGAGCCCAGTGGCGGTTTTAGATCAGAATTACCAGTGGGCCGAGGTGGGGCCAACGTTTTTTCAGGGGGGCACATATAAGGACAAAACAGGGCAATATTTAAGCGTTCAAAATGTTTAGTTTAATTTGTTTAAAACCAAAGCAAAATACATGAAGTATTAATACAATAAACATTCTTTGTCTCAATAAACATAAAATAAAATGTGCTCAATAAACCTTGAAACCATGATTGTCTTTTTTGTAATATAAGATTTCTGTTTTTGCATAAAATAAAACTTTAATCTGCACAATGGCACTTTTTCAATCTAAGCATTTAGCTACACGCAGAGTTCTCTTTTACAGCATGAGACTTAATTGTACAATCACACTATCTTTATCTAAATCACACTCATCATCTCACTCGTTCTTTATGTACAGTCGGAAGGAAAAATAGAAAGGAGAAATAAAAAAGAACATAATGTCCTTCTTGCTCTGCTTCATGATGATAGCCCACTAAAAAGAAAATGGAGAGGATTGCAGCATCTGCTCTCAGAAGGCCATTCAAGTTTTTCATTAAACAAGTTGTTACATGCTGTTGGTTATTTCACCCACTTCCTGAGCATGGCATCATACTTACTGACTTCAGCAGCTTTGCTTATTCGCAAACGTAACAAGACCAAGCTGTGATTACGAGTGACACAGAAATGGAGAGGAAGAGGAGTAAGGATGCGGGGAGGATGGGGAAGGGGACAAAACAGGGGAAGAGGAAGTGACTCACTTCCCACTTAATTAGGCACACCTGTTCAATTGCTCGTCAACACAAATAGCTAATCAGCCAATCACATGGCTGTGATTCAAATCATTTATTCATGTAGAGGTGATCAGGACAACTTGCTGAAGTTCAAACCGAGCATCAGAACGGGGAAGAAAGGGGATTTTCAGTTTTTCTCGATTGTTTACACACATTTTCTGAAAGCATGCCTCATACTCTCAGAACTTAACACACAAGTCAAAAAGCACACACACACAATGGGCAAAACCCCTCATTTTTCCTGCAAAATGAAACTTTGCATTCAATGGTATTTTGTTTTCAAATGACACATACGAACCATCATGTGAAAAGACATTTATAAGAACCAGTAGAACACTGATGTGCTCGATGGAAAACACTTCTTCTCCATCCATCATAATGACTTTTTTTTTTTGTTCAGTGTTACACTTTTATTTTTCCCACAAAAACAATGTACACAGTGTACATCCCAGCCAACACAAAGTTGCACACACAGTAGTATATGTACAAAACAACAGAAGAACTGGATACTGGATACAGTTACAGCAAAAAAAAAAAAAAAACTATGCTGCATCCTCTTTTCTGTTTCATTCTGGCCACAGCATCTCATCCACATCACACGCAATGTTTTCCCTGGCCAAGAAATGAGAAATATACATGGAGTGGTCACTATTGTTAAGCACAATTGTAATAATAATAATAATAATAATGAATATGTATAATTTATACAGTGTTGAAAGTATGCATGATTGTGGGATTGTATAGGACTTACTTGCACATAGTTATGTCACATTTCTTTGACATAATGTCACATAATGTCCTCAGATTATCTCTGCACATGTCCAGCGCTGATAAGATACCCTATCAATAGTTTGAAATATCTCATTGTTTTCTATTATTTTTCTGTATATCATCTTTTCTTTATATTTTCTTTCATACTTTGCTTTTACAGTCCTACAGAACAGTCCACAGTCCATGCTGTACTGCTGTACTCATCGGGTACTCTATTGATATGCAGTACTGCAATGTTCTAGTGAGTGCAGATTTCTTACCTACTTTCATCTGGGATAAAGTCCTGATGATGGATGCTACAGCGTACCTGTTCAAATTTGGCTTACTCCTTGCCCAGCCTCCCTCATTGTTAGACCATGGGTGGCTCAGATCTCGTCAGAGATTAAGGTCCTTGGCCTTCCTCGTCATCCCCATCCTCCTCCTCTTACTCTAACTCCTCTGGCTCTGCCTATCTTTCCAGTGTTGGCATCCATTGCTCCAAAACATATGCTAAAGCTCTGACTGCTAATTGTAAAGCTGTGGGCGCTGGGCAGAGACAGACAGAGAAAGGGGGATTTTCCTCTGCACTGGTGTTACATTTGGGCTTACTGTGACATAATGGTAGCTCCTATCAGAAAAACACGCAGACCGTGGGTGTTTTTAGGGGTGACCTTCCTGAAGATATGTTATTTGTCTTTCTATAGTAAGTATTTTGGAGACACGTGAGAGTTTAAAACAGGGGTCCCTTCTGATTCTCTCAGAAAATCTTTACAGTTACACACTAAGAGAGCAGAGAGAGACATGACCGCACTCAGAGGCTCACAGTTTATTTTTTTGTATGTCTCACTGCTTTGATGAGCACGTTGTGAGGGACAGAACAAGTTTGTCTACAACTGGGGGAAAACATCATGTGTCTAGTTTGTCTAAATTGTGGCCAGCACGTGGTTGGAAAGAGAAAAGTTTCAGACAGCTTCCCCCGCTCTAAGTGATGAGGTCATCCAATGTAGCAAGAACATTCCATGCAATTCACACCCATTATTAACTCTCCAAAAATGATCACGGTCATTGAACAGTGATTGATCAAAAACTATATATAGCTTTTCTCTACCTGGGGGTGGAGGATATGTGACCGGTATCCACATTCCAAGCAGCCAAGAATGCAGCATGTGATGACATCACAGCAGAGGGTGGATTCGCCACTTGAGGAGATATTTTCCCCGCAGCATTGCAAGGGATGATATTACTCCGTGATGTATTTGAAAATATGTGGCCAGGCAGACAGAAACATCTGGATGTGCATGAATGATTTACAGTACCGTGTATGTATGTTGTATGTGAACATACTGAAACACATATTCAGCGTCTAGTACTCAGTTACTTCACTAAATACAACTTTACTGTTTTTAAATGGCTGTGTAAATAGTATGTAGTGAGCATTTTTAGGTAGTGTCACCAAGATGTGATTTTTTTGCATTGGAAAGCTTACTTACAAAGTAAACTGTCATTATGAAAACATGACAAAGCCATTTGACTTTCGTGTTCATAAGCAGTGGTGTCAGGACTTTTTGTCTTGATGACACTGACACTTTCATTGACATGAATACTTGCTTTTGAAGAATGAACTATCCATTATGAGCAAGTGACATGCTTTTGTGGGTTATCAGCTAGGTTTTACAGTTTGTACTAAGTGTTTTGAGAAATACATTAACTGTTGTGCAAATGTCAAATGCACCAAAGCAACTCAGAAAAACTTTAATTTACGCCTACTGTTACACAGAGCTAATGATGCTACCGACCTACTACCTGCCTCTCTAAACCAGTAGATAGAAAGAGAAAGGGTTCAGATCTTGCAATTTTCCTGTAAATTGGGTAATTACCCTGCTTTTTAAAGTCAATAATCAACCCACACACATTGTAGTTGTTTACATACTTGGATAGATAGCGCAATAGCTCTGGCCACTTGAGAATGCAGGAAAAACAGATATCTGCATAAATGTCTCTTGAGATTTTACCATTATTGTATTGCATGATGTATTGGGATGTTAATCATATATTCCTTTTTATAAAGCACAGGGTATGCAGGTTGTCTGAATAAACAACAGTGTTGTCCCTTCTTTTTCTCACTTTGTCAGAATCGACATCTTGCCTCGTGTTTTGTAATGCTCAGAAAAATACCCAGGCGTGACGCATGAAGTGTGTGGACAGAAAGAGGAACAAAAGTAGGAGAAAGAAAGGAAGCAAACATATGCAAAACAACTGCTAAAGCTATAGCCAGCGTCTTCGTTTAGCGGCAGGGAAAGCTGCAAGTGATGAGTACATTTTTTTTACCTAACTTTTGGGAAGCAGCGTTTGACCAGGAGATTATTCCATTACGTTCCATTAGTATTGAGACGTCTGCAGTCAGGTTCTCCCACGTTAGCATTCGTCTTAGTTAGCATTAGCTCGGTAGTTAGCTCGGTATCATTGTCTGTAGGTAATGGTAAATGGTAAATAGTCTTGCTTTTATGTAGCACTTTTCCACCTATTGGTACCCATCTACCCATTTGCTCCCATAATCATATGCACACACACATTCGCACACCAGTGACAGTTGCAATGAGAGCAACTAGAGGTTCGCTGTCTTGCTCAAGGACACTTTGGCATATGGCACGTTCCGGGGATCGACCTACTGAGCCACAGTCACCCTTATTGTCAACCACAAGCACCAAATCATCATCACCGTCACGTTCTGCCCGTTCAAGTCAGCCACATTTAATGCAAAACATCAACCGATATTGCGCATACATCCATAATAATTATAATGGATAATTAGGAATATTTATTTTTACACATGCATATCCTAAATTAGAAGTTTAACTAAAGAAAAATGGATTTTTACACTTATTTTGCATTTTATGCAAACTCAAATATGAATAATAGTAGCATTGCCTTGTGCATACAGCCTCTGCAATTGAGGTCAGGAGATTCAGTTAAAATGTTTAAATATCAGAAAGGGGGAAATCTTTGACTGATGTTTGGTGATGATTGTTGAAGGCACATAGACTGGTTTATTTCTGAGTATTTCCGAAACTGCTGATCTTCAGGGATTTTTGTAAGAGTCTCAGTTTCCTCAGAATGGCGTGAAAAACAGTAACCTTCCAGAGAACAGCAGTTTTGCAGACAACAACATCAGAGGCCTGAGTCGAATGGGCAGATTGTTGGAGCCGATAAAAAGCTTTTGGTATTTCAGAAAACAAATGCAGTGAGCTCAAAAAGCATCTCAGGCTCACGTGGCTCCAGCCTTGATGTGGAAGATGGTGAGGCAACACCTTTGGGATGTGCCATTTCAACATCACAGTACGTATTACGGGAGAAATATTCTTTGACGTCAAAGAAGATGTCTCTCCTGCATGAATAGTAGCTTATCTGATGACAGGTGTGATGCAATCATGTCTACATGAAGGTAAACAAGGAATGTTTTCAACAGCTTGAAGGCTCCACAACACTGAATACTTGTGTTCCTGATTAACTGCAGAGCGAGTGCATTACACACAACAACCTAGACACAAACAACAATGAAGGAACAGGCCACTTTGTTCAATAGTTGCAAATCACCCACAAGCATGTGTTTGCTTTTTGTTTGTGCTACTGTGTTTTGCAAATATGAAAAATGTTACATTTCAGTTCCAAGTGTGGGACTAGCTTTTGAATAAAGCAAATAGAGCGGCAAGTAAGCACCAGCAGTATACCGCAAGTAACTGAGAGCAGCAGCAGCTTAGCATCAGAAGTGCGTTGCAAAAAAAGTTTTAGGAATAGCCCAGATAATCTGACTGGAGAATTTCTCACTGCTGTGTGCGTCTTTGTGTGCCATCACAGTGTAAGTGGTGATGTACGATGCCAGTGATTTCGTTTTCGATTTAAGACTAAGTCAAACCCTCGCTGATATCTCTGATACTGATAACGATACCGATACTTAAACTGTGTTTATAAAAAGGAAATAAAAAGTAGGTTATACCCTTTTCAGTTCTCACACATCTTATGAATGTTGCTCGGGAAATCAGCAAACGGAATGACTGCAAAATATCCAAATTATAGTATATAAATGCACTGTATATGGCAATTATTTACTATCAGCAGTAGGGCTGCACGATTCTGGAAAAAATGTGAATTTGCTTAGAATTGAGATCACCATTCTTTGGCACAATTTCTTTTTACAAAATGTTTATTGCACTGATGAACTTTAACAAAACAAAACAAAAAAAAAAGATTCAAATGGTCATTCAAGTAGAGTCTGGGTCTGTGGGTAACTCTCGCCGCTACCACCTAGGGTATCTTCGCCATCCATTTAACTTTCTTTACTGCTGACTTCTCTCTGCTTCTCTCCATCACTGTTTTCACACACTCAACTGTAAGCGGGTTTCCTCCACTGATGGAATCACGTGTTGTAAAGACGCTTTACCGTAGGTTGAGGAGTCAGAAGCAGTGCCGCCTTTAGAACAATATCCAGGAAGAAACGGGAGCATTTGTTTGTGATGACTCTCGTGAAATAAAATGCTTTAGAATTGTTGTGTTTCGAAATGAGATCACATGTATGTATGAATCGAGACTGCAATTTTTTAACGATTTATCGTACAGCCCTAATCAACAGTTAACAGTTAATCACTGTGTCCACTGATTATGAAATACACAATTGCCTCAGACAACCTAAGAATTTAAATATTAGCCGTTTTTAATATTAAAACTGAAACCTCAAACAAGATGTTTGCTGTACTTCCTCCACCGCCATCATTTGACTAATAACAAAGATGCCACTTATCAGTTCATGGGATCTTCTGATTTATGCTGGCACAGATCTTCAGCAGTACAGTATTAACATTGTAACTCAATATCTATGTTCAGAGTTTCTTATGATATTTATGTCGGTCTACAGTTGTGTCATATGTCCTGTCCTGCAAGACATTCGTTTGGCTTTCTACATCTGAAGGAGGGGTTTTTTGGTTTCTGCGTCACTGAGGGTTTTTTTTTTATACAAAATCTTGATCGATATATGTAATATATAGATGCTGGTCAATAGTGTAGGCTTTTTTCCAGCAACAGGGCCATTGAATGGTTGCTTATTTACCACATCAGAGGCGTGAGAAAATAATCATGTGGAATATCAAACAGCCTCCCACACCTCTTATAGCTGACATTTGTGGTAAATTTAAAAGTGCTCAGTGGTGATAAAATGACATCAGTCTTGAAACTCTGTCTTTCCATGAGCTAACGGTGTGTAAAATGTACAATATTGCTCTACCAGACATTGGCATATTGACTTTTTTAGACTTCAGGTCATTTGATTTCTCCAAGTTTGTACTGGGATCTTTTAGAGAAAGCATGTATGTGTCATAGATTGATTTGACTGGAATTGTATGTCTTAGAAAAACTTATGATTTTAAAATAAGGATGAGGCTCCATCCATTATCTATTACTTTTTGTCCTGTAAATGTTTGTGGGAATGGCTAGAGCCCATCTTAGCTGGCAACGGTGTCCATTCAGTCGCAAGGTTAACACAAGCTGGGTTTACGTGGAGCCAAATATTACAATTACAATTGGTTTAGAAGTCCAAATGGAACGAAAATGGTCCATATAAACACCTCAATCAGAATGAACAGGCCACAGTCGATTGGAATTTCATGCGGTTTCACAGGATAGACGGTAGCATGAAACAAATGCGGAACCGCTGGGAAAACGAAAAGATCTGAATAGATCGCCTCACACATAAACACTTAACCTGAAACCTTCAACTGGAATGAAGAAAAAACCTCCATGTAAACTCGAAAGTTGAAGGAAGGTTACCAACTACACTAACCCACTTGATTTCTTATCCATTTTTCTCAAAGTCTGTGGAGGAAAGGCTGGAAGTTAAGAGACTGGGATCACATCGGCCAAGCCATGTTCGAAAAACTCAAAGGAAAAAATAACAAAATTGTAAGTTTTGTGTTTCTTGATTTGAAAGAATGGACTGGTTATAGCAAGTGTAGCGAAGAATTCACTTTTCTGTTTTCCGTGCTTGGATGTCATACACTCATTAAGTGAGAATTCTCAGCCAAACCTGCATAATTTGAGCTTTTTATCGTATATTTCTCAGTAGTTGCACATTTTCTATTTCATGTTTTTTGCAATAAAACACCAACTGAGTGTCAATTCAGATACTGCCTTCAAAGAATTTGAGAAGTTGAAAATTTTCTTACATTTGTGTCTTGTCTTTAAGGGGTGATGGTGGGTCTCGAAGTCAGACCAGTTGGGAACCAGTGATGTAGAGCACTAAAGAAGGATGGCGTACCTGTAATTGATGTAACTGTGTGTCTGTCTTTTGCTCCTGTGTTAACTATTCAATTGGTATTATGCATACCCCATGATCATGATCATGATCATGATTATCATGATTGCGTGGGTATGCAAACGTGGCCTCAAAAGAATTCCCCACCCAAGTCAGTTCCTAATAAAAAAGGACATAACATCTGTTCATTTAAGATTTGTAAACAGAGCATTGTTTGTGACTAACACCTGGGTTTTTCTCGTAATCTCACATGCGTTACCACCACAACATTTTTGGTGGTAGTAGCTGGGCGGATGTGACATTAGCCCAGTGGTTTGTAACAGAACGGCATCACAGTTTGGTGCAGGAAGTGCTCCTACCAGATAATTCATTTTAGAAAAGATCAGTGAAAAGATCAAGATTTGCGGCGTGCATTTTCATGGCGTTTTCATGGCAACTTTCTTTTTCTGAAAACCAAAACTTAGAAGACAATAGAAGAAAACCACACTTAACCACTCTACAACAGTTATGACATTTTAAGTACATTTCCAGAAATTGGAAGACAATTTTTTTTTCTGGTGCATCTAATAACCCTAATAACCCCCACTAGTTGCCATTTCCTGAGTGGACGTTGGTGATTTACGGGGGAGACATGAACGTTCTCAAGTAGATGTTAACATCTGCCGTCTAACTCGACTGGACTGCCCACCACAGAACCTTAGTTTTGCTGCATGTGCTCATTAACAGCCTCTTCTTCTTGAGAAGTGCGTGATCCGAGATAAGAATATTACAAGTAGGAGTAAGGAGTTGATTTTTCCCTTCTTATGTGCTCGGGAAAGTCTGTGGTGTGCTGATGTACGTCACAAAAACATTTATTTTCCACATATACCATAGTCCATCAAGTAGCCCATCCTATCAGCTCTGCACGTCCCCCCGTCGGGTTTGCGTGTACATGTGTCTGTGTCAAGCTCGCCTACAGTCTCTCCACCATCATCCATTTCCTCTACTTGTGATCTCACGGGGGAGGTGAAGTTGGAACACGCTATGTCTACCAATACCAGTGGTCTGTTTTCCACTGTGACACATAAACATCCTCTTCACAGCACCAGAGATCACACCACACAGGTCAGCTGACTTCCTCTGTAGCTGCTTGGTGCTGAATAGGTAAACAAATTGTCCATCTACACACCCACATACAGTGAGGTGTCAATTCACAGCAAGTCACAGCATGTTTTTAAATAAACTTACAATGATGTATTATATTGGCGCATATTGTGCAAGGGTGAAAGCACGTATGAAACAGTACTTTTTCCCTGAGGCATGTGCTCTGTTATGAGTCTGATGGCAGCAATACAATCACTTTTTTATAATCCGAGGTTTTACCTCCAGCCCCCTTTCAGTCAGAGTCAATGTGAAGCACTTCAAAGCGACACTTGAAGGTGCAGAAGCCCACAGCTTCACCGAGAGTGGCTGGCAGCTGTAATTGGTGAAAGGTCTGGGGTCAGCGTTACAATAAGTGGGCACGTTTCAGGTCAACGGATGATGGATGACAATTTTATTTAAGAGAAGAAACACCAGACCTGCCACAGCAGTGGTTTGGCAGGTGTTTCTGACTGGTTTGTCAGTCTTTTTGACTGTCTGTATGTGTGAATGTCATCACGGTAAAATGTAGTACGGGAGACACTGACAGTACCTGGAAATACCACAAATGTGGTTTTGATTTCTTTGGTACATGTCTGTGTGGATGTCTGAGTGTGTCAACGTTGACAGCGTCACAACACAGCAAGGTGCCAATACAAATAGACAGGTGGAATGGATCCATGACGGGCTAGTGTGACGCCTTCATAAGGTGGTGTTCATTTATAGATTATGAAAAACTTTCACAGTGTTTGCAGAATTTTTTGCTGCTAAAATTAAAAAAAAAAAAAAAAACAGCTGACCACTTCACTCAAACAGTTAGATGTATGTGATGTGAACAAGTTCATAAAACAGTCAATTTCTGAACAACTACAAATCTATCCAAGCATTTCAGAATGACTCAGGTGAGTATATTTAAGCGATAAATCCTAAGTCATAAGTTAACATCTCTGTAAACAATGCAAAGGGTAGTAATGTAACAAGTCACGTTACATTATTAGGGAGCTAGAAGGTACCACTTGTGATGTGAACATGACACGTGATAGCCTGTAAAAATTCCTATGTAATGTTCGTTTTATGAGATTTACAGGACTTCTGCTTTTGTAGTTTCTACTTCTCTTTAAATCATGATATTAACTGATTTGATTTGGATATAGTGATGCGCATCTTATCAGTCAAATCTGTGGCAATTTTCTGGAACTACTACAATGTGTCCTATACTGGTTCCCCATACATTCCCCACTGTGGGATGAATGATGGATAATCTCATCTTATCTCATTGTGTCTTATCTTAAACAAACGATCTTTAGTTGAACCAGGAGGAGTTGTGAGAGTGCTTTCTCTACATGGCGCATTGACACTTTTTACATCAATACCTGAATATCAATTATATATTCAGGGATTACTGTTTCCCCGTCTGGCTACATGTCCTCGTCTTGGTGCAGGAATCAGAACACTCGCATGCACACTGTTTATGTGAACTGATAATAATTCAGCGAATGAGGCTGGCGTAATGTGGGGCATTCACGGTTTTTAACAACTTCACAGATTCTCGTTTATGATTGAGAAGCTGTGATAAGCGGATGGATGGGGGGTGACCCACAAGTTCTGCTCTGTGAGGGCTTCTGCATCGCACCTGCTATAAAGTGTTACAGCTCAGAGTCATGAAAATGTACAAGAATGAGTCAGCGAAAGCTTTTGTTATTGTTCACTTTCGCCAAAGGAAGACGTTTTATTGTCGGACTTGAAATTGGAAAGAGGCGCTTTATGTCATCTCTGTGACAGAACTGGGACATCGTCACAAGCAGAGTTGGCTAGCACGCATTTTGATTAAAAAATCTGTATTTTGTGAGTACATTTACACACTTACCAAGAAATAGGATTATTGGGTCAGAGAAAACCTGCTATAAAGTGTTCCGATCCAGCTGTAGGTGGCAGCACTGGTAGTGGTATCACTCAGGCAGCATACCCCCATACAGGCACATCTGTAGGAGATCAGGTGCAGAGACATTAAAAATGAAAAGCTGTGTGGGTTCTGATCATGCACCAGCTGGCATTTCCAGTGACACTAAAAAAACATGACATGATGAATTTTATTGCAGATTTAGGTCGCCTCTAATACAAGCTCACACATCTCAAACATTTTGTCTGTTCCTGTTTGTTTTTTTTGTAATTCCCCTACATGAAAGCAATTAACCGATTCATTCATTCATTCATTCCCAGGTGTCACTGGGCGAAAGCCAGAGTACATCCCGGACAGGTCGCCAGGCTTTCACAGGGCTAACACAGCGAGGCAGACAACCATTCACACTCTCACCTACGGACAAATTTAGAATCACCAAACAACTCTAGGAGCACGTCTTTGGATAGTGGGAGGAGTACCCGTGCAGACACAGGGAGAACATGTGAACTCCACACAGAAAGGCCTCAGTTGGCCCGACGGGTTTGAACCCAGAACCTTCTTGCTGTGAGACATCAGTGTTTCCTGTTCTCTGCTCAAAAACAATACAGATGTCAGGGCAGATTAGGGCAAGGTCTGCTGATTCTTTTTTGCTCAGAAGTGGATGACGTGAACCTGTTACTGACAGGCCTCTTGCACTGCATACCTGACCGGCTTGTCATGATGAGACAACAACATTGCGCCAATGTGAACGAGGAGGGCTCTGTTCCGTTCAAGTGTCCCAACACGGTGAGCCAGCGTGCAGAGGAGATCGCCCCAGAGAAGGAAGCAGCTGAACTAAATTCAGCCTTTTATTATAAGTGAATGATAGTGTCGAAAGGAGGCTCTGGGTTCTTCGTGATTGTCGGGTTAATCGGTGGTTATAGATTTGGTGTGGATGTGAACGCGAATGGTGATTTGTTTCTTGGTGTTAACCCCATGACGGATGTGAGACCTGGAACACCCAATCACAGGCTTCGCCCCCCCTGTGGCTCACACAGAATAAGTGCTCATAGATGATGGAAGGACGATGCGCTGCTCCATAATTGCTGAATGTGTGAACAAATGAAACTCAAATTCTGCCAAACTCAAACTTGTTTCTGCTGCCCCCAGGAGTCCAAACTAAATAAAATCAGTTACTGTAGATTTAAGGGGCACTTTCTCACACCACTGTTAAACCTAGAGGTGAAGCTATAGCCCTGTTCATCATAAATCCCTTTGTGCAATGCTACAAAGATGCATGTCAGTCTTCTTTGTATTATCATGCTTTCTCCCAGCCACTCCATTTACACTTAAAGGGCTGCTTGGATGCTTTTCTTATCAGCAAAAAGCTTTTGTAGCTGCTTAGTTATTTGCAGAAATGATTCTTTATTTAATCTAATGATCTGCAACCTACATTTCTCGTAAATTCATACTTTCCATTTCATTCACACAGGGAGACAATGGGCACATTTCTTGGACAGTACGCCCACAGTTTTTGGTACTGTGCTCCCAAAACAGCAAGTGTGATGGCTGCGGGGAGTGGAGAGCAGTGTGGAACAGGTTTCTGCTGCCGGCTGAGTCATTATGAACCCATATATGTATCACAGAGGACACTGACAGAGGGGCACGGAAGGAGGGAGCAAGAGAGACAGAGAAACAAAGGAGAGAGAGACCTAGATAAACTACTTAAACCTTTCTATAGAAAGCAAACAGCATGCGTGTGGCTGGGATGAGATGAAACTACAGAGAGGAGGAAACAAGCACAGTCAGATATTGAAATTGAGAGAGAAATAGAGAGGAGAGGAAGACACACAGACAGAGAAAAAAACAGACAGACATAAAGAGAATGAGAATCAGAGATATTTCCCAATATATGGACAGGGGAGCCCCCCCACGCTCAGATACGCTGGGGCTCATTTGTCCCACCTTCAAAGTGGGCTAGAATGTTTATCAAGCATCATGAGTGGGCCCCTGTCAAAGGTGTTTACCTACGTCTCTCTGTATTTAGTGTGACATCCTCTAAACAGACTCACGCAGCATTAAGATGGTACGGGGAATCCCCTCTGCCGCTCTCTGCCAGTATCTGTGAACTTCTCCATCCTGCATTTAGCTTCATAACACATGTTAAAGGCATTTGTGAGCAATTTATAGAGGTTTAATGCACACTGTACAATTCCAGGAACCATGGTGCTGACTAATAAAATAAATACTGGTGGACCCCCTTGGAGCTGTTGTTGGTGCAGTGTCAGAAGAAAAGGTGCAGTCCCCACAACAATTGGACGCCGCTGTGAGGCTTTTATTTGGGAGAAAGTTTTGGCCTCAGATAAGCACTTCAACTCACTCTATGACTGTTATCTTGATAATAAATGAGGCTGCATTTGAAGGAACTTGATTAGATTACTCTGAAGAGCCTGTGAGTGTGTGTGTGTATGTACAGAAATGATACACATAATACCACAACTAATTTGAAAAGAAAAAAGCTATCGCACAAATCCTGCACATTACTTACACATAAACATGGCTGACTTTTTGCATTCTACTCTTATGCTCTGTAACACCGCTACAGTCAAAGCCTCGTCATGTCTTGATGCCACTTTGGCCTAAAAATGTACTATACTACAGAATTATGAATAAAAATGAGCTTCTAACTAAATCTGGCATATTTACACAATAGCCCTATTTGCACAGGATTAGTTATACCTGGGGACCTCTGGTAATTTGTTATGATCACATAGGCCGTCTTTGATCAAATCGTCCATGTCCGTGATTTGTAGTAGTAAAGTAAGTAAAAATTACACCTCAAATTACCTCACGAGATAGCACTATCTCATGCTTGAGTTGTCTTTAGAAGGTACACAAGATGAAAAATGAATTTGCACGGGACTAGTTTCACCTGGGACATCCTGTGATTCAGAAATCACCCCTACGCCTGTGTTTCATGTGGCACATATCCATGGCATGATCTCTGGTGCTTTCCGCGTCACTCCACTGCATGTCAGAGGGTAATTCATACTTTTGACAGTTTAAGTTACTTTGTAAATTATAATGGATAATACAAAATATATTTTTGGATACCATTTATCCCGAGCTCCATCCAGCTCCACATTTGCCGATTAACACTTAAATGCTTGATTTAACGATTTCATCCGTCTAAATGGGTGAATGAATCAGAGACATTGGCACTGAAATAGTGTTATCAAACGACATCTGTGTTACCAGAAATGTGGTCATTTGTGGTGTAAGTTTTACTTCACAAATTACCAACACGGACAATTGACATGGGACTCACAGACGGCCTCCTACATTATTACAAGTTACGAGAGGTCCCATACAAAACTGGTGACGTGATAACTGACAGTTATCTTCTTCTGTACACGGCACCTTGTGTCAGTGTTATAGTTTAATGTGAGAACGCATTGTCGTAGTCGTAATTATTTTGCTGTGTTTTTTGTGTTTTGGTCATTTGAGCATGAGTAAACATAAACACGTTAAAAAACGTGATAAACTAATCCAGTGCAAATCAACATTTCTGTGATGGGAGGGCTTTTGTTTACTTTGTGTCTTCTTCTGTGTCTTGTCACTAAATATTAATGAGTGTGGACTGATGTTAGGCAGCACTGACCCATTCACCCATTCAATGTGGAGCTGGATTAAATACTGACAGGTTGTTGGTTGGTTGTTGGTCATCCTCCCTCTAATGAGAGGGAGGGTGACCAGCGGTACATAATGCAACAGAGAGTTAAAAACAGTTTTCCTGTTTACGCCGGGTGTGGTTTCAGTGCCTCATTATTTTCGCCACATTTATCGTATGCAAGGTTCTTGCATTTACACATACTTTGGTTTCTGGTTTGGTTTCCCACCCCATCAGGAAAACTGCTTCCACCATCACAAAGACCGTTTCCACATGGCCAGAGGGTGCCTCCCAGCAGCTGCAGGACTGCTGCGAGAGGACCAACTGCGGACACCAGGACCTGTTCACAGACAGTGTTCTGTGCTACATTAAGAACTGTATAGAAACTGTCACAGTGGAGAAGTGCATCCGTGTCTACCCCAACCAGAAGCCCTGGATGACACGGGTCATCAAAGAACTCTACATCACAGCCCGGGCCGACCTGAAGAGGGGGATCACAGAGGCCAAGGCAGACTACAGGATGAGGATAGGACCAGCTGAGAAGTAACGACAGCAGGCAGGTGTGGTGGGGAGTGCAGCATCTGACAGACCACAGGACCAACCTCAGAGCTGCTGATGGTGACCCCGTGCTGGCAGAGGAGCTGAACATCTTCCGCACCACTACAACACACGCAGCGTACACTTCACAATTGAAGAGCATGAGGTGAGGCGCACACTGCAGGACGTCAAACCGAGGAAGGCAGCGTGTCCAGATGAGATCCCGGGATGTGTGCTGAAGAACTGTGCAAATTGACTGGTGGGAATCTTCAAAAAAATCTTCAACCTGTCCCCAGTACAATCCACTGTCCCACGTTTCCTGAAATCCTCAACTATAGTCCCTCTGCCCAAGAAACACCAGGGGAGCTATGTGTGGATGCTTTTTGTGGATTATAGCTCTGCATTCAATACCATCCTCCCTCACAAGCTAGTGGTCAAACTGGGGGTCCTGGGGTTTCCAAGAACAATCTGCATGTGGATCAATAGCTTCCTCAACTGATCACAGACAGAGGGTCAGAGTGGGCCACCACACACCCACGTCCTTAAACCTCAGTACCGGCTCTCCCCAGAGCTGCGTGTTGCTCTACTACCTCTACACACACCACTGTTCCACTGTCCATCACAGCAACACCATGGTGAAGTTGGCAGATGACAAACTTATCCGCAGAGGGCTCATCTGCAGAGGTGGGGGCAAGTCTGCCGACAGAAATGAGGTGGCGCAGCTGTTAACATGGAGCAGGGCCAACAACCTGCTCCTTAACACTTCAAAAACCAAAGAACTCATCATAGACTACAGGAGGAAGAAAACAGAGATTGCACTATTAACTATCCACGGGGACTGTGTGGAAAGGGTGGCAGACTTCTGTTTCCTGGGAGTCCACAGCCTATCCTGGAGCGTGAACACCTCGGAGCTGATGAGGCCCAGCAAATACTCATCATTCCACCATCGAAAGCATGTGTGTGTGGTACACCAGTTACACAGTGGCTCAGAGGAAAGTGTTCCAGAGGTTCATCAACACCGTCCAAAAGATCGTCGACTGCCCTCTCCCAACACTGGAAGAACTACACAGCTCCCGCTGTCTCACGAAAGCCCAGCATATCATAAAGAACACGCACCATCACAATCACTACCTGCCTTTGGGCAGACGGCTCAGATCAATAAACGCATGGACAAACTCAAACACATTTTCTATCCAACTGTCATAACATCCCTCAATGCTACAAATTATGTGCAATATACTGTTTTCTGTGCAATGACTGTGCGTGTTTGACGTGTGTGTGTTATGCATGCTATGAATGTTTTTTTATATGTTTCTTTTTATTTATTCTTTTAGATTTGAGGCATTGATCTGAAAGCCCTTTTAATTTCCTTGTACTTGTGACAATGACAATGAAGATTGATTCTATTCTAAGTCTGTCTCTGACGCAATGGAGTGAGATGGAAAGTAGCAGAGCCACAACAGAACGTGAATTTGGCGGGCACCGTGCTCACCAAATAAGCAAATGACTAAATTAAATAATCTCTTCCAGATAAACATCATGTTAAAATGATCTCATTGTCATGACATGGTTAAGTTCAGTTATGTTACCATTTTAGAAACAGGAGGCTTTACCGGTCTCCATGAAGAGGAAGGACTTAATGTGAGGGGAATGTGAAGACGGTTCATGTTATCTAATATCACTCATCGATAACATTTTAACGGCTTTTATTTATCTCCACGATAAATCTTTGTCTGAGGAAGTGAACCTTTTGTGTGGTTGACTTTTTTTTTTAACAGGCCAGGAAAAACTTTGCAATGCCATGTAAGAAGTTTTTTTTTTCCTATATTTGTTCATCAAATGATGGCATATTTTTCTGAGTTCATGGACGGTCTAATGAGAGGGTGACCAGCGGTACACAAAGCAAACAAAAGTTAAAAACGGTTTTCCTGTTTACGCCGGGTCTGTTTCAGTGTCTCATTATTTTCACCGCATTCATCGTATGCAAGGTAATCTGAGAAAAGAAGTTAAAAAGAAAAGAAAACCAACTGTCTAGCATAGCTGAATCTATTTAGATGTCTGTCAGATCTTCATGCATTTACACATACTTTGGTTTCTGGTTTTGTCCCTTAATCATTTCTTCATTTCCCAAAACAGCAAGTGTGATGGCTGCAGGGAGTGGAGAGCAGTGTGGAGGTTTCTGCTGCCGGCTGAGTGATTATGAACCTGTATATATGCATCACAGAGGACACTGGCAGAGGGGCACAGAAGGAGGGAGCAAGAGAGACAAAAAAAAAAAAAAGTATCCATGTGGGTGGCTGGGATGAGATGAAACTACAGAGAGGATGATACAAGCACAGTCAGAGATTGAAATTAGGAGAAAGATAGAGAGGAGAGGAAGAAACACAGACAGATAAAGAAACTAACAGACAGAGAAAAAGAGAAAGAGAATCAGAGACAGGGGAGCCCCCCCACGCTCAGATACGCTGGGGCTCATTTGTCCCACCTTCAAAGTGGGCTAGAATCTTTATCAAGCATCGTGAGTGGGCTTTCGTCAAAGGTGTTTACCTACGTCTCTCTGTATTTAGTGTGACATCCTCTAAACAGACTCACGCAGCATTAATGTGGTACAGGGAATCCCCTCTGCCGCTCTCTGCCAGTATCTGTGAACTTCTAAAGCTAAATCCTGCATTTAGCTTCATAACACATGTTAAAGGCATTTGTGAGCGACTTATTTTTAGAGGTTTAATGCACACTGTACATGGCTTTACTTTCATTGTTTGTGTAGGTGGTACTTTTTTAACTCATTGCTCACAACATCACATCACTCTAACCTCCGATCTTAGTGTGTGTGCCGTTGCTGAGTTTCACAGTTGTCTCATGGTGCTGTCAATGTTCCAATATCTTGTGACAATTCTTCACAGATAACAGTGATATCAGTTGTGACAGCCTTAATGAGTTCTGTAAAGCAACTGTGGCTGTGTTGCCAATATTGGGTTTACTTAGTCTGTAGGCCTGCACCCACAGACGCATGAGCCCACACACACACACACACACACACACACACCTTACAAAACTCAGAAACAATAGAAACTGTAATTTAAAGAGTGAGTTATTCTTTCACATGAAGTTACACACCCTGTCACACCTCCGCACAAGGTGTTTCACTCCTGATATGACCTCCTCAGAGAAAGTTACCTTAAGAAACCGTGTGAAAGCAGCAAAAACCTCTATCTAGAATCGCTTTCAGTCAACAATCAATACTTTATGTCTTATCTCACATTCGAGAAAACATCTGCTGCAACTGTCATAAAAACGTTGCTCGTTTTTTTCTTAACCGTTTGGCTGATCCTGTAAAAATGTCTTTTCTTTCTTTGATACTGTCATTAATTTGCCAGTATATCTGGAAGAGGAGTGGTTCAGGTACAGGCAATGCAACATCGGCCTCTCATCCTGCAGCTTCGCCAAGTGAGCTCCGCCCTGAGGAGGGTCGACGTCCACAAAGCTGCAGGACCTTATAAAGTGGCAGGTCGTTCCCTGAAACTATGTGCTGACCGGCTGGCAGGCCGCTCATTTGCCACTACCACTCACTGGTGTAACTTAATCGTGTCAACGTGAATTTAAAATGAACACTTGTAACGTGGTGTCAGCAGTACAGACACTTGCAGAATCCAGGTAGATAATAAATGAATAACAACTCATGTCCTCCTTCAACCTATGTGGTATAAAGAACTGCTTGTAGGGGCGGTTGTGGCTCAGTATAGGCCGCGAGGGTTGTCCATGAGCCAGACAGTTAATGATTCAATCCCCGGCACATGGACCACATGCTGACGTGTCCATGAGCAAGATGGAACTGGTGTGTCAATGTATGCATGCTTGTGTGAACAGGTAAATGTGACCGTGTGACTGTGACGTGCTTTGAGCTGCAATAGGCAGAAAAACATTATTTTAATACAAGACCATTTGCCATTTAATGGAGCTTGGGTAGGAGAGTTGTTAGAGCGCAGTGCTGTTTCTACCTAGTATACTACTTGTAGAATCCATAAGACAAGACAGGCGTTTGGGTTGGACACCTCTGACCACTGAAATATTGCACCAGGGTTATACTTGAAACTGAAGCGACATAAATGAACATGGAATCAAATAAAGCATTTTCTACATAACTTGCTTGTTGTGCAGCGGTCAGAGAGGACATTCAGTATATACACTGTACTAAACGTAGTGTTTTTGCGTCGTTTAAGAACTAGTTAAATTCTTATTCTGTTGATGTGGTTTTGTGCCACTATTTTAGATCAAAGCCAATGTGTCTGACATATTTAACCCATGAAAAGAGGACCTAGTACCCACAGAATAAAACAACACCACATCATGTACTCATATTTTTGTGAAAATGTCCAATGCAGTGACAAATAACAAAATACCAGCAATTTGGATACTGCCAGTGTCCTTTAATACACCCCCGTATGTGAGTGTGAGTATGAGACTTGGGCCAAAAAAGTCCAACACAAATGACACATATGACACAAATGACCCACACGCGCACTGGAGAAAGGCCCAGAGCATCCTCAGTGACCAACAACACCCGGCTCACTCTCTGCAATACACCTCAATATACAATGTGATATCAAGAATCGACTAAGTGTGTGTGACATGGATGCTGAAAAATCCCAACACAAATGACACGAATGCCCACACATACAAGCATACAGAAAGAAAGAAAGAAAGAAAGAAAGAAAGAAAGAAAGAAAGAAAGAAAGAAAGAAAGAAAGTCGTTCTATATATGTTTGGATGCTAATTATTTAAAAGGTCCTACGGCACAAACTCTCTCTGATGGATTTATTGCATTGAGAGCTCTTTTGATCACATGTTAAAGATAGAAAAGACCACATGGAAAAGCTCAGGTTAAATAACAAAACACTGTAAGCACCTCAAATACTGTTGAATTTGTAATAACTATCAAATGAGGTCCAGTTAACCAACTGGAAGACCCTTAAATTCAAGCAGTTGCATATATTGTAGATGTAAAGTAACTGAACGTGTAATGTAAACTGAAGGACAGTTTATGAATGTATTTTTATTTCATTTTATTATTATTTTTAGAATGATTGAGAAGTGTGGAAACAACTCACTCATTAATGTACAGGTGTGTGAGAAAAGGTTATTAGATGATGTTTTAACTCCCTCTGGTGGCAGAGGTTGGAAATGATTTAAAATAAATATACTGTATGTACTATTTCTATATTACAAAAAACTGTAGTATTGAATATTGATTGTAGCAATATGTTATTACTAGTGTAACTTTTATTAGAAGTAGTAGAAGTCGTAGTATTTTTAAATGTATGCGGAGTTCCATATTGTTGTAGATGGCTTTGCTCTAGCGTCTGCGTGACATTTGGTGACCTCGCCGTTTCCAGGAAGCCCAACTGTGCCCTCCTCACGCTAAGGGATAAAGTCCTAAGAGCTGCACTAACTTTCTGATACCAGCAAAGGGCGCCAAAATGATAAAATGTTTTAACCGTCTCGCCCTCCAGCGATGCCTCTTACGAAATCATGGCACCAAGCACATTAATCTATAAAAAGAAGCCATGGCAGATTTAACATAGACGCAGGATACACAAAACTTGAGTTACAAATTGAAAGCACTAGTATTTTAGGGGGATTAACCCTGTGAGGAAACAACTGGCTGGACTGTGGATTTTGTTTTTCAAAATATATGTTTCCTTGCCCTTAAATGGTAAACAAGTGTAAACATGTATTAAGACCATTAGAACATTAGTGCTGATTCAGGTACTGGTCAACATACAAATGATCCCATTAGACAACATCAGGACACTTCTTCGTGGTACCAAATGGAGCAGCTATGCGCAGACCACATTTGTCCCTATTTGACCTGAGAATGTTGCCCTGATCATTGCTGATTGGCTGGCATCAATAAGAGGCAAAGGAACAAAATTTACCAAATATGGGTCCCTGCCCCGTGAGTGGTTTGTGAGGTTTGGGAGCTCTATCCTGTTCTCCATTTGTAGATGTCACAGCTTGAAACACTTTTTTCAGCCAAACTACTTCCTTCTCTTCTTGAAAGAAAAAAAATGTTACACTCTTCCTTATAAATCACTTGAAGCCTTTTTACAAGAATGTGGCTTCATCCTATGTGTCTTGAATGGTAAATGTTGACTTCTACTTTGCATCAAAAGCTCTTACCGGTTTCACTTTCTTGACTGACTGAGGAAAATTCGCATCTACGAGTTACTTATTTAATATTTTCGATACTAAGTAGTCAGTGGAATCCATCACCCCCTCTGTCTGTGCTGCATTTTCTGCACCACTAGCAGCTACACCACCCCAAAGCAGAGCACTTCACACCCACTCTTAGCATTTGGTTAGGTGTTCATGTCATGAAACAATACTTCTTTTTCATACCTTGGCTGATTGTAGCTCCACGAGCACATCTGCCCACAGCATGTGTTTCCAGAATGTCTCTGTCTCATCCAGATGCTGCATTTTGTGACGAGGTTTTCGTTCACATGACGGTGCAGCGTTGTGTTTGTGCATCAATGCTGCACCACCTCTCCTGTCTCGGCTGAACATTCCTGCAGCTGCTTTGCAGTCATATGGTGGTTTTGCTCTGCTGGTTTGCCCAGCTGAAATTTTCTTTGATCTTGCTCGGTCGAACCATCGCTGTTGAGTTTTAACACAAGGTATGAAGTGGCAGACATTTTGTCAGTTTTGAAAATGTGGTCAGAAATGAGATTTCAAGTGATTAACCTTTAACCTGCCTTGCAAATCTTTATGGCCAAAAAAAAAAAAAGCATAGACCCCTTCAAGGCCTATGTCACTGTAACGCCATGATGTTAGCTGGAGGCAAAACAGAGGGAAGCTAGAGACAAACACTGTCACTTTCAACCATGAAAATGTCGTCTGGCTGTATTTTTGGTACTAAAACCAAAAAAACTAAAACACTACCATGAAATTTTATCACATACCAGCCACTGCCAGTCGTAGACAGCTTTGGTTTTGGTTTGGTGATTAAAAGAAAGGACTGGAGTGAGACAATCAACAACGGGCACACTTCTTATCAGATAACATTAATATATGCTAACCCCTAGGTTAGTTGTGTGTTTCGGGTGTGTCCAAGCAGAAGTTGCATTTGCTACTTTAATCTCCACAGTGGTTACACTTACTTCTTGTAATATCCTTGTTGGAGAGGTTTCACGTGATAAAGACAGACTAGACTTTGTACTCTCTGTGTCCTCCTTTGGTCGAATCATCCATCAATCAGACACTCACAGTCTCGGGGAGTGAGTGTGTTAGTATATTCTCTAAAATATGTGTTTTCTTCGTCCATTCATGCCAAAACAGGCCATTGAAATATGCTAATATGCCAGAGCTATGGCTATAGTGCTTGAGATGTTTTGCCACCAATTAAGCCCCGCCCCTCAAAATACATCACACTGTTGACAAACTATGATATTTGGTATTTGAAATAAAAAAGTAACTTCTTTTGGACAAAAACGTGTATTTTGTATATTTCATCTTCCTTGACTGGTTAGTCTGTCAGATTGGATGCAATTCATTAAATTTATGATAGATGGCGCTAAAAATCTAGGTCTTATTTATCGTAGCAGTATGTCAGTCCTACAGCATCACCAGCAGCCTGTCACACTGAGATTTACATACACCAGTATTACCAAAGTACAAGTGTATTTGTCCGATGTCTCACTCTATAATCTTGTCGGTTAGCATACACAGATTAAAATTTCCACTCATCTAATCAGTTTCTACAAGATTATGGAGCCCAGCTGAAGGGTTTGCACCATTCATCACTCAGTAGTCAGTGAGGGGGAACAGGGGAACAGTCAGGTTTTCCACTAAAAACTGTTTTCATCTCACTATGTGCCTGTGCTGTAGTCGACTACTGTCAGTTAAAGGCCGGAGCCTTGTTTGTTCGTTTTTTTCTTTTCTGGTATCAAGTGGATGGAGGTCAGGTTAAACAAAATGCGTTTTTTTTAAATTTTGAATAAGAAAATAATAATTAAAAAATCCCTAAAAATGTTCCTTCATGTTTGTATTTTTTAGTGGATGCGAGAAATATTGCTATGCGTGTATTCATAGTAGAAGGCCACTATTCAGAAGCCTGGTCCCGCACAGGTTTGCACTCTACAGGCTATATATTATCTGGTTAATGCCATTTCTTTTCTTGTCCATCTATTCTCTATTACCACTGGTTCTGCAGAGGTCTGTGGACAACCTACATCTGTCGTACAAAGTTTCAGTTTTAAGACCTGATCTCTTAGGGATTGTTTCGTGGTGTGCGTGGATAGGAGAGACAAGTACAGTGAGCAACGTGTCGTCTTTTATCGCTCGCTTTTATAAATTGAGAATGGTTTCAAGTTCAATTTCTTTACACCATTTACTTTTCAAAATATGTTAGTGGTATATTAAGCGGATGGCGTCTTACCACAGCATTGTTTACGCGATTACTTATCATTTAAGAGTTAGACATGTGAACCTCGTGGTCTGATTAAAATTTTCCCAGTAACGAAACCTTTGTGCCACAATTAGATAGGAGACATTTCCATTATGTGCAGGTGGGATCCATAAAGACGTTTGCTATGACTTGAATTTGATGTGCAAAACCCAGCAGATACGTTCTCACTTGAAATTCTACAGACTTTAATTTCTGCAGACGTGAAAGAGGGTTTTATAGTCATGAAAGAGATTCAGTATCACTTTCAACAAGCAGTATTGCAATGAGTTTGAAGTGAATATTGTAACGAGATGCAAAGGCACGTTGATGGAGCCTTGTATTTCGGGGGTTATCATATTTATGTTCTGCTGACTAAAACCCTGAAGATAGCGATGTCTGCGGTTTTATTTAAGACATCTGATAACTCTGCACACTGCATCTAGCTACAAGGCCTCAAGAGAGCAGAGATGAACAGGCATGTACGTGTAGTAATACATGTAACAAAGAAATTGTTTTGTGAAAGGCAGCTGTTTAATTCTGCACTGAAGCAGCTCAGTAAGGGAAATGTGCTTTTACTGTAGACAATCCAAAATTCCTCCTCCATTAAAAAAATCACAAACATTTTTGTGCTTTGCACACTTAACCAGATTCATGTACAGATGCTTTTGCTTCCACCAGTACGTCCCCACGTGGATAAAAAGAAACACAAGCTCCTTCAGAAAAATCAACCTGCACACATGCAAGACCCTCGTGATATTCACACAGGAAGGAAGCACACGTCAAACCTGCTACAGCTCTGTCCCCTCTTCGGTGCCCAGCCTGCGCATCTTCTCACCATCCACTACTGTCTCATGCGTTTGCGGTGTTCTGAGACAGAGCAGTGGAAATAGGGTGTTAAACTGAAAAGAAAAAAAAAGAAAAAAAGTTCTGCAAATATGCAAGTGTGCTTGCACTGTGGTCTCTGATCTCTTTATGAAACTAAATCAACAAGGAAAAGAAACTTTCATCCACAATTCAGATGATTCTGAGGTTCCACTGACTGCTTTGAATGTGCTCACCTGATTATTTATTCAGTAAGTGGAATATATGGAAATGAAGTTCATCACCAGGAGAAAATCTGAGTCGGTGTTGTGGTGCATAAATACTTTCCAGTGGTCGTGACCAAAACTCATGTGGGTGTTCCTCATAAGACACGCCAGTCAACATATCAATTAGATGCATTTCATTTATTAAAAAAGGCACTTTATTGTTGCAACAAAACATGGAAATTAAATTATCTATATATTTACTATTTATTATTATTTGTTTACCACTATCTATTTATTTACATATCATATCACAACACATTTGTCAGATCCACACCAAAATAAATATTAAAATCATGCTACAGACAAATCAGCACCTTAGTGTTATCTGACTCTATCATCATCAATAAAAGGCACAGTATTGTTTTTGTTTTTTTGCATCAGTGTGTGAGGCTTCATGTCATTCCTCCGCCTCTCTATACACTTTCAGTTTCCGATTTGAAGCTGCCACAACAAGAGAATGTGCAATACTTTCCCTGAGTTTTACCATTACAGAGCCTGTCATGTTGTCCAGTGTGCTTATTACATGTCGCAGAAATCACATTCAATGTATCATTTTGGTAACGTGATGAGTAAGTGTCACTCCTGCCTGAGACATTCTGTGCAGTTTACATTCTGTTGCTGGAGTGAAATTACCACACTCAGACTATGACACTAAGACTTCAGATCTTGTAAAGACCAAAGAAGTTGCCAAAATGTGAGTGACTAAGCAACTGGGGGTGCGACACATTCACTAAAACGCTGTCGTTCCTCTGCAGCAACTGGGTGGAGCCCAGGTAATTCTCTGTCGTCCAGGGACGGTTCTTGCGCTCAGAGCAGAAACCAGTTCTGTGCGCCTCCATCAGGGTCACAGGTTTCAGGTGTCCCGTTCTCCTCACAAACACATTGTGTTCGAACGACGAACTATAGGAGCAGTCCCGAAAGATCAGCTCTACTCGTGAGTAAATGTGGTAGAGTCCGGTCTCGTTGACTCGCAGGGCACCGTCTTCAGCCTGGTAGACCACGCCTCCGGAGGTGAATGCTCGACCTGTCTTCGAATCCCACCGCAAAGTCTTGCGGACGTCTACGGTTTCAATCCGCCCTGCCAGAGGAAAGACAGGATGTCACCATGCGTGCAGAATAAAAACTCTACTTACAGAATAAGCTCAAATGAATAAAAATGTTACCTATCACATGTGCTGCAGGCCTGTCCTTCTTGTCTTCCTCAATTAATCCAGGCTCAGGCAGACCTAAAGCAACCCTCAGATTAGATGAACTCTTTGTCTTGATTGGAACCATTTTCACTTGGTTGGGGAAACATCATGTACGGTGAGTAAAAGTGTGTACCTACCAATTTGCTTCTCGGGTGCATTAAACTCAACCGCTTCAACCTGCAGTGAAACGAAAGACAAAAAAAAACTCTCAAGACCACATAAGACAGTGTCTCAGTGCTCATATAGCTCATGTGAGCAAGAGGATATCCTGTCCCTGGACGGGTGACCACAGATGGAACAAATGCACTTTTAAAGGTCAGAACAGAGCTGATCTACACCGACTCTTGGAACACCACAAAACTAATCTAAGTTAATTAGTTATTAAATTTTCCAGCTCTGTACAAACTTTCCAAAAGGGGTTTCCACTCTCCCACCTAGCACCTCCCTGTCACCTCCTCTCTTTACAAAGGTGACAGAAGTCACACCTTTTTAAGTACTGCTGATATGAATAATAAACCATACAAGAAGCGATATATATATGTATACGGCTGCTTAGAATAAAACAGAGTAGAATAGAATGCCATTTATTGTCATTATACAGTGTACAAGATTGGAGAGCTTCCCCTTTTCAGTACAACAAAAAACACAAGTATGTATTCTACAGCGGTTTCATATTCTCACTATCATCATCTCAAAAGCTACTCCTTTTCACACACAGCTGCGGCAAGTGTTTGCTTATTTTCTCAGAGAGAGCTCAGTGAATTACCCCAGCGCCAGCACCACCCAACCCCTTCTTATGCACTCCCCATGGCGTTCCTTACCTGCGTCCTGTCTGCCAGCTCCTTCTGTATGTTGGAAATCTGGATGGCTTCAAATCCGAGGGCTGCAAACACGAGCAGGAACAGCAACAGCACGATCATTGCCCCGCCGGGGCTGATTCCCATGCAGCCCCGGCTCTTCTCGTGGCTCCTCGATCTCTCTACGGCCGGCGGAAAGGACCAGCAGGGAATGAGACCCGGAGGCTGGGCTGAGTGCTGAGGGCCCCCACCTCCATCCACAAGAAACACCTGCGGGATGGGATAGCTCTGGTCATAGCTCATGGTGCAGGTCCTGCTGTGATGAGCAACTGTGCGTGCATGCGTCTGTCTCCTCTGTGCGAAGGTGGTGTATACTTGTCTGAGCACCTCTGTCTTAAAAGGACTCCCGCTGTCATGATATTCACCACCCACAACTCCCCTCCCCCACGCCTACACCGAAGGGTGCATGCTGATTAGCATAGATTTATAATCTACAGGGCCCCCATTCCATCACTTTATCTCTGACTTGTTTTACGCGTGGTTTTTGTTTTATTGCTTAATGTGTTATCGCATTTTTGAGGTTTTGTGCTGTGCATGCATTAGTTTCTATATACACACAGCAAAGCGTTAAAGGAAAGGAAGCTAGAGGTTGCAGCTGACCTACACCTCACTAACCACCAACAAGTCATCATCATGAAGAGACCTTTTCAAAAAATCCCACGAGGAAAGATTGAGCAACCACTTACAGATCTACCTGCCTGGCAAGTTTAAGTTTCAAGTTAACAGGTCTTGTTGCCCTGGTTATAATATATTTACGTGGCATTGCTTGGTTTTCTTTCATTTTTAGAGGTGACTTCCTCTTTTTAGAGGGGACTTCCTCTTTATATCTGAACCAGGAAAGAATTTCACACTGAAAATTAATATTTCTTTATTAGGATTAAACGCGTTTATCATCACACTTTATTATCAAACTAGATTTTTCTTGCATATCAGAGTTGAGGCACAATGTTAGTAAACAGTGATGCAGCAGTTTCAGTAGCACACAGCGTATTCGTGGTGGGAAGATGCTGCTGCCACATGAAAAGGCCAAATGTCTGCGCTGGCTTTCATGCTGGCTGCTTGTGAAAAGTTAGTAGCGCGACACAGAACGATACTTACAGAGGTGACGATTTACCCCAGCCAATACCTCAGACGTGAACTTACAGGAAAGCTCAGTGCGCTCACCGCTTTCCTCCCTGCTCAGTAATGAAGTCAACACCGTTGTGGTCTTTCTAACCCCTTGGGGTTTGTTTCCTTGGATGCGCAGCAGTTCTGCTGCCACTTCATTGTGGGTGCAACAGTTTCCACATCATAACTGGTGGTTAAAGAATTATTAATGAGCGCTCTCTCTCTAGGCTTGCTAGAAATGCACCTGTCTTGCAGCAGTGACGCTGCTGAAACTTTCCTTTACATTGCAACACCGTCGAATTGTAATTGCATTGTTAAATCTGAATAGAGCTGAACTCGTTTGAGGTTAAGCCAGATTTTCATGATGAGCGAAATAATGTGTGGATTTTTGTTAACACCCAAGGGAGCGCTCAGTATTTCACTG